>NC_042621.1:131595893-131906242 GCF_901001135.1 Rhinatrema bivittatum | reverse complement strand
AGAAACATATGTATGTTCCCCTTTCTTAATTTCACATCTGCATGGATAACGTAAAAAGAAAGTGAAACCTAATGATGTTATTTGCTGCCGTAAGGCAAGAAATTCTCTTCACCTTGCTCTAGTAATTGGAGCTAGATCCAGGTACATTTTAACAACTTGCCCATGATACATTGTTGGGAATTTTTTGAAATATTTTTTCATTACACTATTTATATCTTGGGTTGTTATAAATGATGCAATCAGTGTACTTCTGTGTACAACATCCAAATTTGAATCTTCTAGAAAACTAGTAAGATTTGCAGGTACTGGGGATTTCTGAGAAAGAAAATAACAGGTATTAATCGGAGGAATTTCTTCCTCGGAAAAATTTAGTATTTCTCTAAAATACTTTTTAAGAGAAATATAAGGTATTTCACCCAGGACTTGCGGGAAATTAGTTAACTTTACATTTAGTTGTCGTGCACGATTCTCTAAAGCTTCTAGGCGTCGGGCACTAGCAATCTGATCCTTAATTAAACAAACATTAATTTTCTGTAAAGACTGTCGGGTGGATTTTAAAAGCCCTGCTCGCGTAAATCCGCCCGGATTTACGCGAGCAGGGCCTTGCGGGCTGGCGCGCCTATTTTCCATAGGCTGCCGGCGCGCGCTGAGCCCTGGGACGCGCGTAGGTCCCGGGGTTTTCGAAGGGGGCGTGTCGGGGGCGGGACCCGATGATGCTGCGTTTCGGGGGCGGGGCCGGGGGCGTGGTGCCGGCCCGGGGGCGTGGTCCAGGCCTCCGGACCAGCCCCCGGGTCGGAGGACGGCGCACCAGCAGTCCGCTGGCGCGCGTAGATTTACGTCTGCTTCTCGCAGGCGTAAATCTAGGAACAAAGGTAAGGGGGGGGGGTTTAGATAGGGCCGGGGGGTGGGTTAGGTAGGGGAAGGGAGGGGAAGGTGAGGGGAGGGAACGGAGGCAGGCTGCGCGGCTCGGCGCACGCAAGGCTGCCCAAAATCGGCAGCCTTGCGCGCGCCGATCCAGGATTTTAGAGGATACGTGCGGCTATGCGCGTATCTTATAAATTCCAGCGTACTTTTGTTTGCGCCTGCTGCGCAAACAAAAGTACGCGATCGCGCTGTTTTTAAAAATCTACCCCTGTATGTTTCTTTCATTCTCTTTTACTTTTCCTAATGTTTCATTACTTTGTTTTTGAACAGTTAGTAATTTCCCTTGAAATTCTGATGATACACAGTCAATCTTTCCCTCTAATCTTGCCACAGCAGTACTTAAACCATTAACTGCTTCCCATATCGCTTCAAGCGTTACCTTCCCAGTAACAGATGGAATTGATTTTATTCTTTATAAATTTTCCATGATTTTTCCTGGCAGTGAAGTCAGGCTCACTGATCTATAGTTTCCCAGATCACACCTGGATCCCTTTTTAAAATATAGGGGTTACATTGGCCATCTTCCAATCTTCAGGTACATCAGATGATTATAATGATAGGTTACAAACTTTTACTAATAGTTCTGAAATTTTTTAGTTTTTTCAAAACCCTGGAGTGTTTACCATCCAGTCCAGGTGATTTACTACTCTTCAGTTTGTCAATCAGGCCTACCACATCTTCCAGGTTCACCGTGATTTGGTTCAGTTGATCTGAATTATCATCCATGAAAACCTTCTCTGGAACGGGTATCTTTCCAACATCCTCTTCAGTAAACACTGAAGCAAAGAAATAATTTAATCTTTCCACAATAGCCTTATCTTCTCTAAATGCCCCTTTAACCCCCTTGATCACCCAATGGTCCAACAGACTATTCTTACAGGCTTTCTGCTTTGGATATATTTAGAAAGTTTTTATTGTGAGATTTTTGCCTCTTTGGCCAACTTCTTTTCAAATGTTCTCTTAGCCTGTCTTATCAATGTCTTACATTTAACTTGCCAGTGCTTATGCTTTATCCTATTTTCTTTTGAAGGATCTTTCTTCCAATTTTTGAATGAAGATCTTTTGGCTAAAATAGCCTCTTTCACCTCACCTTTTAACCATGCTGTTAATTATTTTCCTTCCTTCCACCTTTCTTAATCCATGGACTACATCTGGTCTGTGCTTCTAGGATGGTATTTTTTTTAACAATGTCCACACATGTTGCATACTTTTTACCTTTGTAGCTGTACCTTTCAGTTTTTTTCTAATTATTTTTCTCATTTTATCAAAGTTTCCTTTTTGAAAGTTTAGTTCTAGAGCCATGGATTTACATACTGTCCCCCTTCCAGTCATTAATTAAAATTTGATCATATTATGATCACTATTGCAAGTGGCCCCACCACCTTAAAACCTCTCTTACCAAATCCTGTGCTCCACTAAGAATTAGATCTAAAATTGCTCCCTCTCTTGTTGGTTCCTGAACCAATTGTTCCATAATATTGTCTTTTATTCCATCCATGAACTTTATCTCTCTAGCATGCTCTGATGTTTCAATTACCCAGTCAATATTGGGGTAATTGAAATCTCCCATTATTACTGCACTACCAGTTTGGTTAGCTTCCCTAATTTCTCTTAGCTTTTCACTGTCCGTCTCACCATTTTGGTCAGGTGGACGATAGTATACTCCTATCAGTATACTTTTCCCCAACACACAAGGGATTTCTGCCCATAAAGATTTGATTGTATGTTTAGTCTCATGCAGGATTTTTATCCTGTTAGACTCTATGTCATCCTGGACAAAAAGCGCCATCCCACCATCAAGACGCTCCTCTCTGTCATTGTGATATAATTTGTACTCCGATATAGCACTATCCCATTGGTTATCCTCTTTCCACCATGTCTCTGAGATGCCAATTAAGTCTATGTCATCATTCTCTGCTATATACTCTAATTATCCCATCTTACTTCTTAGGCTTCTGGCATTAACATACAGACATTTCAAATTGTGTTTTTTGTTTGTATTTTCATTCTTCTTTTCAGTTGACAGGGATAAATTGGAATCTTTTAGCTCAGGTGAATTTTTAATTAGAGGACTACTTTTCTTATTATTGGAACCTCACTGTCGGGATGCCCTAACTCTAATGCTTCATTAGTATCCTTTGAAAATACCTACCTCCGAACCATGAGCTGATGAGCGACTGTTGGCTTTCCCCTTTGATTTAGTTTAAAAGCTGCTCTATCTCCTTTTTAAAGGTTAGTGTCAGCAGCCTGGTTCCACCCTGGTTAACGTGGAGCCCATCCCTTCAGAAAAGACTCCCCCTTCCCCAAAAGGTTTCCCATTTCCTTACAAAACTGAATCCCTCTTCCTTGCACCATCGTCTCATCTTCACATTGAGACTCCAGAGCTCTGCCTGCCTCTTGGGTCCTGCGTGTGGAACAGGGCGCATTTCAGAGAATGCTACCCTGGAGGTTCTGGATTTCAGCTTTCTACCTAAGAGCCTAAATTTGGCTTCCAGAACCTCCCTCCCACGTTTTCCTATGTTGCTGGTGCCCACCTGTACCATGACAGGCGGCTCCTCCCCAGCACTGTCTAAAATTCTATCTAAGTGATGCGTGACTCTGCCACCTTCGCACCAGGTAGGCATGTTACCACGCGATCCTCATGCCCACCAGCCACCCAGCTGTCTACATTCTTAATAATCGAATCACCAACTATGACAGCCAACCTGACCCTTCCATCCTTGGCAGAAGCCCTGGGACACACATGCTTAGTGTGAGAGGACAATGCACAACCTGGAGAGCAGGTTCTTGCTACAGGACCATTTCCTGCTGCACCAGGTTGATGCTCTCTGATCAGGAGACCTTCCTCCTCCAAGGCAGCACCAGGGATGCCAGACTGGAGTTGGGACTTGGCTACGATGTCCCTGAAGGTCTCATCTATGTACCTCTCTGTCTGCCTCAGCTCCTCCAGGTCTGCCACTCTAGCCTCCAGAGATCGGACTCGTTCTCTGAGAGACAGGAGCTCTTTGCATTGGATGCAATGTATAATTTCTCACCGGCAGGTAAAAAATCATACATGTAACACTCGATGCAAAAGACTAGGAAGCCCCCCTCTTGCTGCTGGACTGCTGCCTTCATCTTAAATTTGTTCAGTTCCTAGTTAAGGTGCATATGTTTTTGTGGACATCTCTGTGGGTGAAGTGCAAGAGATGGGCGGGAGGACAATTTTCATAAGCCATTACTTAATACCCATTAGGAGTGTGCTCAGAAATTTTTATTTTATTTTTCAAATATTTATTTGTTGTTTGTTTTATATCTTTTTGGAAAATGTTGGATTCTGATCCCACTATGAAAAGAAACAAAACCTGCCCCCTCCTGGCTCTCTCTCTCCAATCCTTCCAGCACCCCCCTCCCCCAGACCTCTCCTCCAAGTTTCTTACCTCAACCATGGGCCCTGTGGAGATTCTTCACAGGGCAGACATGATCCTTAGTTGCCCCTGCCCCGCTGAAGCAGTAATACAAATGTCGCCAACCACTTTGTCTGCAGGTGCCATTTTATTAGACAGCAAATATTCAAAATGGCGTTGGCATCAGGTTAGCGAGCACCACTTGTATTATTGCAGTAGTGGGCCAGGAGCGACTGGCAATCATTGCTGCCCTGTGAAGAGCTTTCACAAGGCCAGCAGATGGAGTAAAAGACTTTGAGAGGGCTGTGAGAAGATGGGGAGAAGAACATAAGAACATAAGAAATTGCCAAGTTGGGTCAGACCAAGGGCCCATCAAGCCCAGCATCCTGTTTCCAACAGAAGCCAAAACCAGGCCACAAGAACCTGGCAATTACCCAAACTCTAAGAAGATTCCATACTACTGATGCAATTAATAGCAGTGGCTATTCCCTAAGTAAACTTGATTAATAGCCATTATGGACTTCTCCTCCAAGAACTTATCTAAACCTTTTTTTAACCCAGCTACACTATCTGCACTAACCACATCCTCTGGCAACAAATTCCAGAGCTTTATTGTACATTGAGTGAAAAAGAATTTTCTCCGATTAGTCTTAAATGTGCTACTTGCTAACTTCATGGAATGCCCCCTAGTCCTTCTATTATTCGAAAGTGTACATAACCAATTCATATCTACTCGTTCAAGACCTCTCATGATCTTAAAGACCTCTATCATATCCCCCCTCAGCCGTCTCTTCTCCAAGCTCAACAGCCCTAACCTCTTCAGCCTTTCTTCATAGGGTAGCTGTTCCATCCCCTTTATCATTTTGGTTGCCCTTCTCTGTACCTTCTCCATCACAACTATATCTTTTTTGAGATGCGGCGACCAGAATTGTACACAGTATTCAAGGTGCGGTCAACCATGGAGCGATACAGAGGCATTGTGACATTTTCCATTTTATTCACCATTCCCTTCTTAATAATTCCTAACATTCTGTTTGCTTTTTTGACTGCTGCAGCACACTGAGCAGACAATTTTAAAGTATCATGAATGATGATGCCTAGATCTTTTTCCTGGTTGGTAGCTCCTAATATGGAACCTAACATCGTGTAACTACAGCAAGAGTTATTTTTCCCTATATGCAACACTTTGCACTTGTCCACATTAAATTTCATCTGCCATTTGGATGCCCAATCTTCCAGTCTTGCAAGGTCCTCCTGTAATATATCACAAACCGCTTGTGATTTAACTACTCTGAATAATTTTGTATCATCCACAAATTTGATAACCTCACTCGTTGTATTCTTTTCCATAACATTTATATATATATTGAAAAGCACCGGTCCAAGTACAGATCCCTGAGGCACTTCACTGATTACCCGGATCGACCCTGGAGCCTTTTTTAAATATTGGGGTTACATTGGCCACCCTCCAGTCTTCCAGTACAATGGATGATTTTAATGATAAGTTACAAATGTTAACTAATAAATCAGAAATTTCATTTTTGAGTTCCTTCAGAACCCTAGGATGCATACCATCCGGTCCAGGTGATTTGCTACTCTTTAGTTTGTCAATCTGGCCTACTACATCTTCCAGGTTCACAGTGATTTCATTCAGTTCGTCTGACTCATCACCCCTGAAAACCATCTCCGGAATTGTTATCTCCTGAACATCCTCATTAGTAAACACAGAAGAAAGAATTCATGTAGTCTTTCTGTAATGGCCTTATCTTCCCTAAGAGCCCCTTTAACCCCTTTGTCATCTAATGGTCCAACCGACTCCCTCACAGGTTTCTTGCTTTGGATATATTTTTAAAAGTTTTTATTATGCGTTTTTTGCCTCTATGGTCAACTTCATTTCAAATTCTCTCTTCGCCTGTCTTATCAATGTTTTACACTTAACTTGACAATGCAGGAGGAATTAATTTTCTTTTTTTTTTTATTTTTAATTTATGCATTTTCATATATATATATCAAGGCAATACACTTGATTTGAAATTCTGTAGTACAAAGGAAAATTATAATTCCACTACTTTAGTAGTCATTATACAGGTAAATTACCACTTCCAAGTCCTCTAGTAGGGGAAACAACAAGATCCAGCTTACAGGAAATAGTAAACATGTTGCAAATTAGGTAATACTGACTATCTAAAGGACATTTTATGTATTGGGTGGTCCTTCATTCTGTCTTTGATGGTTATCAAGCAATGGGGTTGATACAACTTTTTTTGTAGGAAAAGTAGTCAATTGGCAAGACTGGAAAAAAACATAAGAAACATTATGCAACTTTACTATACATTTACAGGGAAACTTAAGTATAAAAAAGCCTCCCAATTCCAAAACCTTAGGTTTCAGGAGCAAAAATTGTTTTCACCTTTTTTGGGTTTGTTTAGAGAAGTCTGGAAACACCGAGACTCTCATATCCAAAAAAAGCTCAGATCGATGATGAAAAAATTGCCTAAGAACCCAATCCTTGTCCGATTCCAATAAAAAGGAAACTAATAATGTTGCAGGTTGTAACAGTTCTTTTTGAGTGGTTTCCAATAAAGCTGATACATCTAATGGAGAACTGGCAATAGGAGATATTTCGTCTACATCACACCCAGAGTTCTTAAGTGAAAAACAGTTTAAATATATTTATAGTTCCTCTCCCCTGATATATTACTGTTCTCAGAGGTTTTGAATTAAAGCTGACTCAGAAATATCTAGTCCTGTTTCACATGAAACACTGAATGGTCACTTAAATTGCACAGTCACTCTCAGACCAGAATCTGAGCTAATTACTTGCTCTATAGAATTTCAAAAGCTCATTAACTCTCAGACTCTATCAATTTATGCAGCAAAGGTTCACAATGTGGTCAGACTAAAAAGGTTTGTTTACACTTTTCAGTCACCAAGTAAAAAGAATATTAACACAGTGCTTATACACTCATACACAGTATATTTTCTCACTACAACACTCTAACTGAAATAAGCCAATAGAAATCTCTGCGTCTTGGCTGTAATTTTAACTAACAGACTGTTACTATGCTTATATGCTGCCACAATTCTTACCTGGGTTACTCTAATATGAAAACAATTTTAAATCACAATCTCATTCCTGTACGTACCCGGATCAGTCCAGACAGTGGGTTGAGCCTCCTTTCCAGCAGGTGGAAACAGACTAAAACTTGAAGGATGCCCTATATCAGGACAGAGCCTATCCTCTAACCCTACTGTATTCGTCTGTCTCCAGCAGGTGCAGCATCTCCCCTTCGGTTCTCTGCTGTAGGCTAGTCAGCCTCTTCTTCTTTCTTTTTCGGCTCAAGCAAGTAGTTCTTTGATTCCCGCTTGTTTTAGAAACAAAAAAAAAAAAATCTATGAAGGAAATTTTGCCTTCTTTTAGTGCTTTTACTGTTTTTGTGTGGGAGACGTCCGTCTCCCAGCTCTTGCCCGGCTGAGGGGGGCTTTGCCCCTTTTGCAGGAGGGGTTCCCTGCATAGTCCTGAGTCCGTGGACACTTCCAGGTGTGGGGACCGACGCTCTCTGGGCCTCGTTCCCCCTCTGGCTGCCGAGAGGGTTTTTAACCCGCTGCTGTGCTCAGTAAAAAAAAAAAAAAAAAGGAGTTTAAAAGTTTCAAACTTCAATAAGTTGCAGGTACTCACCTACCTCTAACTTATTTGCAGCAGTTGACCAGCTTTTTTATTTTTTTCTGGTCAGAGTAGGGCTAGAACCGGCAACCAGAGAAGCAGAAGGCAGCAGGTTTCCCGCCTGCTCTCTCCTGCTGTGCAGGCTGTCAATCAAGCTTTTTTTTCAGCTTTTTTTTTCTTCAGCCGCGGCTTAGCTATGTCCAGGCTGGCATCCTACCTTTCTTGTGGGCTGCCCTCGTCGCGTTTTTTGTAGCAGGGCCTCTGCACTGCTTGCCTGCCGGGTGGGGAAGGTCCCTCCTCGGCAGGACAAGCAAATTTAGCCCGGGGCTCCACTCCTCCCAGCATGGCCAGGCCTTTCCCGGGTCGGCAGAGCCCGGGAACGGCCGCCATCTTGGATTTTTCATCAGGGCCGATTTCAGTGCTCCCTGGGGCTGGGGAGCCAGATGTTTTTTATTTAACCCCCGATTTGGCCCCCGCAGGTGCCCAGGAGGGGGGTCCTGACCTTCCCTCACCCCCCCTCCCCCCCCGCCAAATCCAGGGTCCCTTTTTCAGCGGATTTCGTCCTCCTCATGCACAAATCTTATCTAGCTAGGCTGCATGAGCTGGACGAAAGCCCCCCCCGCCAAAAATCCTTCGCTCAGCGCTGTTGACCACTGGACCGGCCGCAGAGCCCCAGGGACCAGTTCGGGTGCGGGTGGTCCCGGGGGTGCCCCCCCCCCCCCCCGGTGTCTCCCGTGTCCTCAGACCCCGCTGCTTCCTCGAATTTGGCGGATGCCCCACCCTAGAGGGGGATGACCCTAGAGCCCTCCGTCTTTTTCGTAAGGAAGAATTAGAGCCCCTCCTCGCTTTTGTTTTGCAGGAGCTGGGTCTGGAAAGTCCCTCCGTGGATAATCTCATGGCCTCGCTCCCTAAGGATATGAACCCGGTTCTGGGAGGGCTCCGAGCTCCGGCCTCGGCCTTTCCCTTCCACCCCATGCTTAAGCTCCTTATCCTGCGGGAATGGGAGGCTCCTGAGGGTGCGCTTTGGGTGGGGCGTGCGATGGATAAGCTCTATCCCCTCCCGGAGGAGGGCTTGGAGCTGTTGCGATATCCATCGGTGGATTCTTATGTTTCTGCAGTGGCCAAGCACACCACGATTCTGGTGGAAGGTTCCACGGCCTTGAAGGATTCACAAGATCGTAAGCTGGAGGCTCACCTGAAGCGCATCTTCGACGTTCTGGCCCTTGGGGTCTGGGCGTCTTGCTGTAGCAGTCTCATGATGCGAGCGGGCCTCCAGTGGGTCCAACAGTTACTCTGCGCCCGGGAGCTTCCGCCAAGTGAGGCAGAACAAGCCGAACGTCTGGAGGCAGTCACTGCTTATGTATCAGACGCCCTCTACAATCTGGTCCGTGTCCAGGCGAAGGCGATGGTTTCAGCAGTGGCGGCCCGGAGGCTCCTTTGGCTACGCCACTGGTCGGCTGATCAGTCCTCAAAGACTAGGTTGGGCACGCTGCCCTTCAAAGGTAAGATGCTCTTTGGCGAGGATCTTGAGAAGCTTATGGACTCCTT
The DNA here is from genome assembly GCF_901001135.1 of Rhinatrema bivittatum. Classification (NCBI taxonomy): domain Eukaryota; kingdom Metazoa; phylum Chordata; class Amphibia; order Gymnophiona; family Rhinatrematidae; genus Rhinatrema; species Rhinatrema bivittatum. The sequence goes on along the minus strand of NC_042621.1, from coordinate 131,896,720 downwards.
GGCTGACAACAAGGTCCATAAGCTCCCAGAGGACCGCCCCTAAGTCTTCCCGATCCTTCGTGGCCTCTCGCTCCAGGGGCCAGTGTCACTTCGCTTCTCGGGGGCGGGGCGGTTCTGCAAGGGGGTCTTCTCGTGCGCAGTCCTGGTCGCAGTCCTTTCGTGATAGACGGCCCTTTTGCGAGGGCCAGCCCATGCGTGCCACCGCTAAACCTGCCACGCAATGAAGTTCAGCCGACCCATTCCTCGGTTCCTTACCTCGGCGGACGCCTCTTCCTGTTCTTCGAGGAATGGGTCAAGATCATGTCAGATCAGTGGGTCCTCGACATTATCAGAGACGGGTACGCTTTCGACCTCGTCAGGGAACTTCCAGATCTCTTTCTTTTCTCGCCTTGTGGCCGGGCCAAGAGGGACGTGGTGGTCCAGACTTTCTCCAAGCTTCTGGATCTGGGAGCGGTGGTCCCAGTCCCGGAAAGGGAAATTGGCGCCGGCCAGTATTCTATTTACTTCACCGTGCCCAAAAAGGACGGGTCCTTCCGCCCAATTTTGGACCTCAAGAGGGTCAATCGGGCTCTCAAGATCCCCCACTTCCGCATGGAAACCCTGCGGGCGGTCATTGCGGCGGTCCGCCCCAGAGAGTTCCTTGCTTCCCTCAATCTCGCAGAAGCTTATTTTCATATTCCCATTCACCGCGACTATCAGAAGTATCTCCGATTCCACATTCTCAACCAGGACTTCCAGTTTCGAGCTCTCCCCTTCGGCCTCGCGACCGCTCCTCGCACCTTCATGAAGATCATGGTAGTAGTAGCGGCGGCCTTGCGCTGGGAGGGGATTCTCGTCCATCCCTATCTGGACAATTGGCTCATCAGGGCCAAGTCGGAGACCTCTTGCCGGTGGGCAGTGGATCGCGTCTTGGAGCTCCTTGCCTCTCTCGGGTGGATAGTGAACTTTTCCAAGAGCAAGCTTCAGCTCTCCCAGGAGTTGGAATTTCTGGGAGCCCACTTCGACACCCGAGTAGGCAAGGTTTTCTTACCTCGGGCGCGAGCCCTCAAGCTGATCGATCAGGTCCAGACTTTGATTGCCCTACTCTCCCCGACAGCCTGGGATTATCTCCAAGTCCTGGGATCCATGGCTCTACCATCGACCTTGTCCCCTGGGCTTTTGCTCATATGCGTCCGTTACAGAAAGCTTTGCTGTCCCGTTGGCAGCCAGCGTCGGAGCAGTTCCACGTAGTCCTTCCATTCTTGGATTGTACTGCCGACGAATTACAGTGGTGGCTGTCTCTTCCTCATCTTCTGCAAGGGATGCCTCTTCAAGCTCCACAGTGGACGATAGTGACCACGGATGCCAGCCTGTTGGGCTGGGGTGCGGTCTGCCTTTCTCAGTCCACCTAGGGAACATGGTCGCAGACTCAGTTGCGCTGGCACATCAATCTACTGGAAACGTTGGTGGTCCGCCTGGCGCTTCAGGAGTTCCGTCCCCTGATCCGCGGCAAGGCGGTACGAGTCCTGTCTGACAACTCCACCATAGTGGCCTACATCAATCTCCAAGGGGGCACTCGCGGTCCCCTGGTAGCCTTAGAAGCCAGACGTCTCCTCGCTTGGGCGGAGCGTCACCTACAGTGCCTTGCGGCTTCTCACATCGCCGGAAAAGATAATGTTCAAGCCGACTTCCTCAGCCAGCAGTCGCTCGATCCAGAAGAGTGGTAGCTCTTGGACGCGGCCATGGCTCTTATTGTGGACAGGTGGGGTCCTCCTCACCTCGACCTCATGGCGACTCTGCGCAATGCCAAGGCCAATCGGTTCTTCAGCCGCTGGAGGGAGCACGGCGCAGAGGGCGTGGATGCTCTGGCTCTACCTTGGCCAGCGGATGTCCTTTTGTACGTGTTTCCCCCTTGGCCACTGGTGGGGAAAGTTCTCAGGAGAATCGAGCTCCACCGGGGACCGGTGATTCTAGTTGCTCCCGAGTGGCCGCGAAGGCCGTGGTTCGCGGATCTCATCAATCTAGCGGTGGACGGGCCCCTGTGCCTCGGTCATCTCCCTCGTCTCCTCCGGCAGGGGCCTGTATTTTTTGACCAGGCCGATCGCTTCTGTCTTGCGGCCTGGCTTTTGAACGGCGTCGCCTGAGGCGCAAAGATTATAGGGAGGAGGTCATCTCCACCCTGCTGCAAGCCCGGAAGCAGTCAACTTCTCTGGCCTATGTGCGCATCTGGAAAGTTTTTGAGTCCACGTGTACGGAGGCGGGTGTCCCTGTGCACTCCGCCTCAATTCCTTTGATTCTTTCTTTTCTTCAGAAGGGTCTCTCTAAGGGCCTCTCCTTCAGTTCTCTACGCGTTCAAGTCTCTGCGCTCGGCTCTCTCCTGGGTCGGGTGGACAGTCATGCCTTAAGCAGCTCACCCTGACGTGATTCGTTTCCTGAGGGGCGTTAGACACCTCCGCCCCCCCTCTCGGGCCACGTGTCCATCGTGGAGTCTCAACCTAGTCCTTCGTGCTCTCTGTGCGGCTCCCTTCGAGCCTCTTCGCCACGCTACGCTCAAGGATCTTACTCTGAAGACTGTCTTTCTGGTCTCTATTTCCTCTGCTCGCCGTATTTCCGAGCTTCAGGCGCTGTCCTGTCGGGAGCCCTTCTTGCGTTTCTCGGATTCCGGGGTTTCTCTCAGGACTGTTTCTTCCTTCTTGCCTAAGGTTGTTTCCGCTTTTCATGTCAACCAGTCGGTCGAACTCCCAGCGTTCTCTCCGGAGGAGATTGTGGGTACGGCGGGTGGCGACCTTCGTCGGCTAGATGTAAAACGAGCGTTGCTTTGCTATCTCCAGGTCACCAATGACTTCCGGGTATCGGACCATCTCTTCGTCCTTTGGAGTGGTCCCAACCGCAGTAAACAGGCTTCTAAGACCACGATTGTGCGGTGGTTGAAGGAAGCCATTTCCTCGGCGTATCTTTGTCAAGGTCGTCCGCTTCCTGAGGGTCTGAAGGCCCATTCTCTGCGTTCTCAGGCTACTTTGTGGGCAGAGAGTCAATCTGTCTCCCCGCAGGAGATTTGCAGGGCCGGCACTTGGACGTCTCTGCACACTTTTGCTTGGCACTACCGTCTGGATGTGCACGCTCCGGTGTTCGGTTCCTTTGGGCGGCAAGTGCTTCGAGCGGGACTGTCTCGGTCCCACCCAGTTTAGGGAAGCTTTGGTACATCCCACTGTCTGGACTGATCCGGGTACGTACAGGAAAGGAAAATTAGTTCTTATCTGTTAATTTTCGTTCCTGTAGTACCACGGATCAGTCCAGATGCCCTTCCCTGTCTGTCTTCTGTCCTCTCGAAGCTTGTTTTCTTGCAGGTCTGCAGATTTCCATATATTTCTTTGTGCAAAATTACTGAGCAATTACACCGGAAGCCTTGGTCGTTTTCTTATACCAAGTTGATGCAAGAGCGTATAGGTATACCATGTTTTCTACATTATTCTATATTTGCTCCATTGAGCTTTACAGTTACTTGCTTGATCCTATTCTTGGGTTTGTTGTTTTATGCTTTGACATATGTTATACTGAAGGGGTAGAGGATAGGCTCTGTCCTGATATAGGGCATCCTTCAAGTTTTAGTCTGTCTCCACCTGCTGGAAAGAAAGGAGGCTCAACCCACTGTCTGGACTGATCCGTGGTACTACAGGAACGAAAATTAACAGGTAAGAACTAATTTTCCTTTCCTTCCTTTCAGTCACACACACTCTACTTTGAGTGAGTTATCAAACAATTCCCTCTGAATTTCAACCTTTCAGACACAGCAAGGATTCTATAACAGGAGCCAAAAGCAGAAACAGCCTACACTTCTCCATCTATGACCCTTCACATGCAAAACCTCTTCAGCTCATGGGAGCTAGTCATTAGCATATCTCTCAGCATGAAGTTCCCATAAGCCTAAGCTTTGGCAGGACTGACATAGCAAGCTGACAATCAGAATCTTCAATCTTGATCTTCCTGCTGAGGTCATTCTATTTCAGTCCCGCCTACCCCTTGTAACTGGACGAGAACTAAAAAAAACAACTCAAAACTGATTCTCCCCACCTTCCCCGAGGCTTCTATGTCCACAGGAGGTGTTATTTTCCTGCCAACACTGATACCAGGATACTGTTTGTTCTTTCATTCCCTGCAGCCTGGCACTTAGAGAATCTTGTCACACGGGTTCTTCTACTTTGAGCCCTCAACAGTCCCTTCTCCCCTCCCAGAAAGACATATACCCAGAGAATAAAAAAAGCAAGCCACATTCCAGCAATGCTTTCTTAAAGCCCCATAACTCAGGTTAGTAGAAAGACAAATGTCTTTGCCCTCTTATTGTATTTTTAACTCCTGGTTATATTTGCATTGATTTTTATGTTGTAAATTGTAATGCTATTGTAAACTTGCCTTGAGCGCTTGTAATGAAAAGGCGGTCTTAAATAGAAGTTGATGGTGATGATGATAATGAGACTCTTCCTTTGAGTCTTTCCAGCCTAGGCTGAATGAGACAGGGAGAGTGGGCACTGAGCACGGAATGTAACTTATTCTTAAGTATTGGGAGCAGCAGCAATGAAGGAGCTCCAGCACTCACATGCAGCAAAGAACTGAACCAGCTGCCTGCACCACACTGACGTCTCCTTTCTCTTGCACTTGTATATAGAGGGAGCTGGTCCACAGTGATGAGTTCATGTGTATCTCTGCCCCCTCTCACCCTTTCTTTTAAAATATAGGACAGAGACTGGTGGGGGTTTTCAGTGCTTCCCTAGCTCTTCTTTTGGCCATTTCAGTCCTCTCAATGTAGCTGTGCCTTGGGCTTTAAAAGGTTGGGAGCCACTGCTTTACCCTTCTAAAACTTCCATTCACCTTCATAGCCTCCATTAGTATCATACTTTAAACCACATAATTCATCTACATAGTTTTCAAAATATTACTTTCCTAAGGATGGGCTTAATTTACTAAGGCTTTTCTCTCATTCTATGTCTATGGGAAAAAGCTTAGCAAATTAAACACTATGGGACTTATATACTCAAGGTTTTCTCCTATTTTGGGGTGAAATTTCAAGCCATTTATGCACTTAAAACATGGATTAATGCATGTAAATGGATTGTTTTAAAATCATACAGGGTTTGTGCATGTAAAATTTCATTTTTATGAGTCTAATTCAAGCATTTGCTTGAAAATATGTAATAAGCATTTTTCCTGTAGAGAAAAAGAGGGTAATTTTATAATATTGTGGGTAACATATGGTGCAGTTATGTGCATATATTACACCAATTAGCAAAGTGAACTTCCACATATAAGGAAAATTTTGCAAAAGAGTACGCACAACCTCACCTGCACAAATTGATACTTTCTCTTTACAACATGTAACTCATGCATGTGAATTTACATGTAAACATTTTAAAACCAAACGAATGTGTATAAATCCAAACTTTATCCTCCTCACCCCAGCCCACCGCAGAGAACACCCCTTTCTTTGTGCACATAAAAGTATGTATGAAATTGGGTTCTGTGCATACTTCGTTATCAGTGATTAGCACCAAGCTTTGTTGTGGCATCCTTAATATCCTGTGCAGGTGAAGTTCCTTTGCTAATGTATGTGAATAATGAAAACATATAAAAATAGAAATTATGTATATTTGTTTTGTTCTCTGCTACAAAAGCTATTGAATTTGTGCAGGCTATACATTTTTTAAATAAAAAAAATAAAGAGAATAGGGCCCTCGTTAGTCTTTCCTCTTTGTGCATTTATTCCACCCAAGGCAATAGAAGTATAAGAAATAAGAAATTGCCATGCTGGGTTAGACCAAGGGTCCATCAAGCCCAGCATCCTGTTTCCAACAGTGGCCAATCCAGGCCATAAGAACCTGGCAATTACCCAAACACCAAGAAGATCCCATGCTACTGATGCAATTAATAGCAGTGGCTATTCCCTAAGTAAACTTGATTAATAGCAGTTAATGGACTTCTCCTTCAAGAACTTATCCAAACCTTTTTGAACCCAGCTACACTAACTGCACTAACCACATCCTCTAGCAACAAATTCCAGAGCTTTATTGTGCGTTGAGTGAAAAAGAATTTTCTCTGATTAGTCTTAAATGTGCTACTTGCTAACTTCATGGAATGCCCCCTAGTCCTTCTATTATCCGAAAGTGTAAATAACAGATTCACATCTACTCGTTCAAGACCTCTCATGATCTTAAAGACCTCTATTATATCCCCCCTCAGCTGTCTCTTCTCCAAGCTGAACAGCCCTAACCTCTTCAGCCTTTCCTCAGAGGAGCTGTTCCATCCCCTTTATCATTTTGGTTGCCCTTCTCTGTACCTTCTCCATCGCAACTATATCTTTTTTTGAGATGCGGCGACCAGAATTGTACACAGTATTCAAGGTGCAGTCTCACCATGGAGCGATATAGAGGCATTATGACATTTTCCATTTTATTCACCATTCCCTTCCTAAAAATTCCTAACATTCTGTTTGCTTTTTTGAAAGCTGCAGCACACTGAGGTGATGATTTTAAAGTATTATCCACTATGATGCCTAGATCTTTTTCCTGGTTGGTTGTTCCTAATATGGAACCTAACATCGTATAACTACAGCAAAGGTTATTTTTTCCTATATGCAATACCTTGCACTTGTCCACATTAAATTTCATCTGGCATTTGGATGCCCAATCTTCCAGTCTTGCAAGGTCGTCCTGTAATGTATCACAATCCGCTTGTGTTTTAACTACTCTGAATAATTTTCTATTGTCCACAAATTTGATAACCTCACTCATCATATTCCTTTCCAAATCATTTATATATATATATATATATATATTGAAAAGCACCGGTCCAAGTACAGATCCCTGAGGCACTCCACTGTTTACCCTTTTCCACTGACAAAATTGTCCATTTAATCCTACTCTCTGTTTCCTGTCTTTTAACCAGTTTGTAATCCACGAAAGGGCATCGCCTCCTATCCCATGACTTTTTAGTTTTCTTAGAAGCCTCTCATGAGGAACCTTGTCAAATGCCTTCTGAAAATCCAAATACACTACATCTACCGGTTCACCTTTATCCACATGTTTATTAACCCCTTCAAAAAAATGAAGGCTTTCCTTGGGTAAATCCATGTTGACTGTGTTCCATTAAACCATATCTTTCTATGTGCTCTACAATTTAAGAACATAAGAACATAAAAACATGCCATACTGGGTCAGACCAAGGGTCCATCAAGCCCAGCATCCTGTTTCCAACAGTGGCCAATCCAGGCCATAAGAACCTGGCAAGTACCCAAAAACTAAGTTTATCCCATGCTACTGTTGCTAATAATAGCAGTGGCTATTCGCTAAATCAACTTAATAGCAGGTAATGGACTTCTCCTCCAAGAACTTATCCAATCCTTTTTTAAACACAGCTACACTAACTGCACTAACCACATCCTCCGGCAACAAATTCCAGAGTTTAATTGTGCGTTGAGTGAAAAAGAACTTTCTCCGATTAGTTTTAAATGTGCCACATGCTAACTCCAAGGAGTGCCCCCTAGTCTTTCTACTATCCGAAAGAGTTAATAACTGATTCACATTAACCCGTTCTAGACTTCTCATGATTTTAAAAACCTCTATCATATCCCCCCTCAGTCCTAACGTCTTCAGCCTTTCCTCGTAGGGGAGCTGTTCTATTCCCTTTATCATTTTGGTCGCCCTTCTCTGTACCTTCTCTATCGCAACTATATCTTTTTTGAGATGCGGCGACCGGAATTGTACACAGTATTCGAGGTGCGGTCTCACCATGGAGCGATACAGAGGCATTATGATATTTTCCATTTTATTCACCAGTCCCTTTCTAATAATTCCCAAATTTGTTTGCTTTTTTGACTGCCACAGCACACTGAACTGACAATTTCAATGTGTTATCCACTATGACGCCTAGATCTCTTTCTTGGGTGGTAGCTCCTAATATGGAACCTAACATTGTGTGACTATAGCATGGGTTATTTTTCCCTATATGCATCTCCTTGCACTTATCCACATTAAATTTCATCTGCCATTTGGATGCCCAATTTTCCAGTCTCAGAAGGTCTTCCTGCAATTTATCACAATCTGCTTGTGATTTAACTACTCTGAACAATTTTGTATCATCTGCAAATTTGATTACCTCACTTGTCATATTTCTTTCCAGATCATTTATAAATATATTGAAAACTACGGGTCCCAATACAGATCCCTGAGGCATTCCGCTGCCCACTCCCTTCCACTGAGAAAATTGTACATTTAATCCTACTCTTTGTTGCCTGTCTTTTAGCCAGTTTGTAATCCACGAAAGGACATCGCCACCTATCCCATGACTTTTCACTTTTCCTAGAAGCTTCTCATGAGGAACTTTGTCAAACGCCTTCTGAAATTCCACTATTTCTCCCAGCACTGAAGTCAGGCTCACTGGTCTATAGTTACCCAGATTGCCCCTGGAGCCCTTTTTAAATATTGGGGTTACATTGGCCACCCTCCAGTCTTCAAGTACAATGGATGATTTTAATGATAAAATTTGTAACCTAACTAGATCATAAATTTCATTTTTTAGTTCCTTCAGTTCCCTAGGATGCATACCATCCGGTCCAGGTGATTTGCTACTCTTTAGTTTGTCAATCTGGCTTACTACATCTTCCCGATTCACAGTGATTTGGTTCAATTCATCTGCCTCATCACCCTTGAAAACCATCTCTGGAACTGGTATCTCCCCAACATCCTCATTAGTAAACACGGAAGCAAAGAATTCATTTAGTCTTTCTGCAATGGCCTTATCTTCCTAAGAGCCCCTTTAAACCCTCGGTCATCTAATGGTCCAACCAACTTCCTTACAGGTTTCTTGCTTCCTCGTGCATGGCATTTGCATACAGTGCTGCTCTGGCTTATTGGAGGGAGTTTTTTGGTTTTGTTTGAAGAGAAGGGATTATAGAAGAGGGGACATGGGTGGTGATAGAAAGAAGGAAAGTGGCATGGGTGAATGGAAAAGAGTGGGAGTGGACACAAGCCAATGGAAGAGAAGCTCAGGGACTGGGAAGAAAGCGAAAAGAGGCATGAAGGGAAATGGAACAGAGAATCACAGAATCATAGGGTAAGGGGAGAGCGTGAGAAGGACTGGGTGGGAGACAGAGCAACAGGGCATAAGGAGAGGGGAAGAAAGTAAAGGTGCAGAAGGCACATTGGAAAGAGTGAGCAGGCACAGAGGGATACAGAGAATATGATACAGGCATGGGATTGGAAGCCTTACAGGTGGGAGAAGGACCTGGAAATTGCCAGATGTAATCCAGAATTTACAAGTTTAGGGATCCAACTCCAGATCTCCAAAATTTCCCTGGTGTTCTTTGGGTCCAGGACTTCCATGCCAAGGAAGAAAAAGAAGTGTCAATGAGGAGCCATAGCCTAGCTAAGGAGTCGGGGGGTTACAAGGAGAGAAGCAGCAGCCTAGCGCTGCTGAATTAACTGAGACTTACTGTATCATTTCCCTGGCAATCACCAAAAACTGCAAGGAGCCCTGCGGGAGGGGAAAGAAAAGAAAAGGATAATGAGGAGGAGGGAAGGGAAGAGCATGGAAATGGGATGTGAAAGAGAAAAAACGAAGAAGGAAAAATGGTAGGAGGAGAGGAGAAATTCAGAAGAGAAAGAAGGAGAGCTGGGGTTGCACTGTGCATTTTCTGTACAAATGATAATGCAAGAAATTACCAAGTAGACGTTGGTGCTCCTTACCTGCATGGTGTTGGGGAGAAGAGCAAAACAAGAGGGAGAAGAGCCATAGGCTGGGGGGGAAAAAAAAAGAGTGGAGGCCAGGAATGTGTAGATGAACAGGAAAAGAAACTAAGAGGTGAGGGAGTGGAGTGAAAGTAGGGATTAACATGGAGAAAATTTGGATTTTCCTCAGTCTGTGTTTCAGTTCAATCATGTCAGACAGCATTTTTGGATCATTAGTCGCAAGCAGGGAACAAGCAGCTGAGGGTCCTCCCACTTCCCGTCATGTGCAACATATGGTATGGCTAGATAAGGCTAGCCCTAGTGTTTCTAAATCAGGCTCTGCGTACCTTTTATGAGCTTGTATCTGTATATGCTGGCCTTCAGTGACTGACTAAACTTCCCCAAAATTCAGTTATTCAGGATGAACCAGCTGCACTGACCTGCTTCATCACAATACTATTTCAGAAAAATGACGTTCATCACCATACTGGTGCCTCTCACCACAGAACCATCCTTTGTGATTTATGAGAGCCTAAAAAGATCCATAGTATAAGGATTTCCAGACTCCCTACTCTGCCTGAATTCATTCCATCTTTAACCCATACAGCTGCTAGCTCTGGCATACTCCAACCCTGCTGCTACTACTACTAAACATATCTAAAGAACTACTAAACATACACAGCACTGTAGAGATACACAAAATAGACTGTCCTGTTCTTTGGAGCTTGCAGTCTAGCTGAGACACATGAACAAAACAGACAATTTTCAAGTGTTACGCTCCTGCCCACGGACCCCATCCCGCGGACAGGCCCTCTCGTACCTCCATCTTCGTGGCCTTTGCCACCCCGGACTGCTGCCTCCCTACCGCAGCCTGGACCGCCCCCGAGCCGTGCTTCTTCCTTTCTCCGCGGCGCGAGCTGCCTGGGTCCTCTCTAGCAGCAGGAAGCTGCCTCTAGCGCTGCCCTCTCTTCTACGGCCCGATGCTGCCATCTCTGGGGCCTCATAGGTGCAGCCACTGCCACCGACTCCACTCTTCGCAGCTAGAAGCCGCGCCACTGACTCAGCCTCCAGCAGGGAAGCCCTGCTGGGATTCCCTCCAGCTGCATGGAGCCGCCGCTATCTTCCTCTCCTCTTCTCAGGGTAGGAAGCCGCCCCCAGAGTGGCTCTCCTTCGCGGCAGGATGCCGCCACAAGCCTTTAAATGGGAGGTGGGCATGCGCCTCTTCCTCCCATTTAAAGGGCCGCAGCAGGAAACACTGCGGCCCCACCGGATGATGTCATCTCAGCACTTCCTAGCCCAGTCCTATAAGAAGGCCCTGCTTCAATTCCTCAGGGCCTTCGAATCAGATTCCATGGTCGTCCATATCTCCTCTTCTTCGGTCAAGGTCTTCCGTGGTCTGCTCCTGTCCAGATGGCTTTATGTTCCATGTTATTCTTGTGGTCTCATCCTCGTCAGAGTTCCTTCGTTGCTTGTTCCAGAAGCCCTGATGTTCCTCATCTCACTCCTGATGTCCCTCGACAAGGAACCCTGATGTTCTTCTTCCAAGTCCTGATGTTCCACATCCTGAAGTCCCTTGTCCAGGAGCCCTGATGTTCTTCTTCCAAGACCTGATGTCTCTCATCCAGGAGCCCCAATGTTCTTCTTCCATGTCCCGGATGTTCCATTTTCCATGTTCCACTCCAGGTCCTGATGTCATCCTCATCTTCAGCTACTTGCCCTCCTTCCTGGTTCCTTGCTACTCTACCTTTCCGGGCGTGCCACTGTTGTGTCCGCTACCAGCCCATGGGAGGCTGTGCAGGGCGCCTCGTGGTACAAGACCTACCTTCATTCCTGCAGCGCAAGTCTCCAGAAGGCCCTTGTTTTTAATGCCAAGGCCTGTTCCTGAATTCTGAGTTCTGTCTCTTGAATCCTGTGTCTTGTATCCTGCCCCAGTCTTCAGAGTACCTTGTCTGCCTCCGTCGATGCCCAAGACTCTGCCAGAACCTGCCCCGCTTCAGCATGGTCTGTGACCAGCCACAGGCAGCTGTGTAGGGCACGCTGCATTGCAGCTCTCACTCAGTTCTTTCCTGAATCCTAGTTTGAGTCCTCGCAGCACCTTGGGTCTTCAAAGTCCTCGTCCGAGGCTTCCCAGTCCTCAGTCTTCCTAGCGCCCTGAGTCTTCCAAGTCTTCCTCAGAGTCTTCCTAGCGCCTTGAGTGTTCCAAGGCCTTGTCTAAGTCTTCCAAGCTCTCTGAGTGTTCCAAGGCCTCGTCCTCGTCTTCCTAGCACCCAGAGTCTTCCATGTCCTTGTCTGAGTCTTCCTAGCACCCAGAGTCTTCCAAGTCTTCATCTGAGTCCTCAGTCCAAATCCTCCAAGTATACTGACTCCTGTCTGTGTCTTCCAAGCACCCAGAGTCTTACAAGTCCTTGTCTGAGTCTTCCAAGCACCCAGAATCTTCCAAGCCTTCATCTGAGTCATCAGTCCGATTCCTCCAAGTATGTCTGACATGATTGAAACTCTTGTCCGTGTCTTCCAAGTACCCTGAGTCTTCTGTTCCTGCTCTCTGCCTCCATCTGACTTCACGCATTCGTCACTCCCTAGTGGCGGGTCCGGAAGGGCTACCGAGTGGCCAGAGGGCTACTCCCAAGACCAACATTGCGTTGCTGGGTCTCACTGGTGTGTGTTGGTCCAGCGGAGGGCTGACTCAGCCTCGTTCCAGTTCCTGTTCTTCCTAGCCTGGTCCTGTCCAGCCTCATTCTTGCTCCGCCCATGCCTGTATTCGCTCACCTCCCTCGGGGTGTGTCTTGGGGCTCCTCCCTGAGTCGCCATGTGGCCCAAGGGCTCACTTTCTCCCAGGAGCAGGTGACCACACCTCCCTGTCCCTCCTCAGGACCCAAAGGGCATGTTCGCAACATCAAGTATCATTTAAGATCAGGAAGAGCTGGGATTGTGGATTTAAAAGCAATCTCAAAGAGGTGGGTTTTTAAGCAGGACTTGAATATATAGAGCAAGATGCATCAACTCAGGAAAACCATTCCAGGCACATGGTGCCACAAGACAGAAAGTATGGAGTCTGGAATTAGCAATGGAGGAGGACACAGATAAAATCAGCTTGCCTGATGAACGGAGATTATGAGGAATGAGGTGGTGGGAGATGGATTAGGGATAAGAGAAGAAAGATAGCATGGAGCCACAGAGTGAATGCACTTTTAAGTATAAAGTCATTTAAATTGAATGCAGAAACATTTAGGGAGCCAACGTAGAGCCTTGAGAAGATAGGTAACATTTGTAACAATACTAGGGGAAAATAAGTCATTAAATCGAATTTCTAATATATTATAGTGGAGAAAGATGCTTCAAAGGGAGACCTGTGAGGAAGAAGTTGCAGTAGTTCAAGCAGGAGGTGGATAAGGGTTTTGGCAGTGTGTTTAGAAAGGAAAGAGCAGAGATATTATAGACAAGGAAACATTTAGTAATGTTTAAATGTGCACAGAGAAGGGGAGAGAAGTCAAAAGCTACCCCAAGGTTGAGGGCTGAGAGAGCAGGGAGGATTATGGTGTTATCCACAGAGAGAGAGAGAGAGAAAAATATGGAAGTGGGGAAGTTCATTTGGGAGGAACGATAAGAAGTTCAGTCTTGTCCATTTTATGTTTAAGGTGTTAGTGGGACATCCATGTAGCTGAACAAGTTGAGATGCTTGGCGAAAGCTGCAGTGCAGAGAGAGAGAGAGAGAGAGAGAGAGAGAGAGAGAGAGAGAGATGGAAGCTATAGGAATAAAGATGATGTTAAAAGCCATAAGAAGAGATTAGAGCACTAAAGAAAAGAGATTAGAGCACTAAAGAGAAGAAGGCCCAGAATGAAGCCTTGGGATGTACCAACTGATAAAGTGCAATGGGAAAGATAAGAGGAGAACCAAGAGAGAATGGAGTCCCAGAATTCAAGCGAGGATGGAGTGTAAAGAAGCAGATGGTGATTAACAGTGTCAAAAGCAGAGGATACTGTAGGTCAAGGAGAATGCCGATTGAATATGACCTATTCAAATGCACTTTCCCATTCCTTTGGCTATAGCCACTATCTTGTCACACTGTTTCATTGCTTTGATTTCATCAGATATGATCATCTGATCCCTGAGGGCTTTCTCCTGTTTAGTGCACATCAGTATCTGCCCCCCCCCCCCCCACCGTGTTTATTGCCCTCTTGAATTTCTGCGCCCCAAATGCACATTTTTAAATTGAAGCTTAGCTGCCAAGCATTCAACCACTCTTCAAACTTTCTTAAATTGCTTTTCATGCTGCCTGCTCCCTTAGGGGAGTCCACTCTGTTGCAATGTCATCAACAAAAGGACAGACTTTTCCTATTAACCCCTTAGTAATAACTCTCACAAAGATATTGAATAGAACCAGTCCCCAGGGCTGATCCCTGTGGCATTTCACTGAGTAAACACCATTTACCATCCATCCTTTGCTGTTTATCACTCAACTGGATCATAATCTTATAGGAAAATTTGGCCTTTTTGCTGATGACACTAAGATCTGCAACACAGTGGATTCCCCTGAGGGAGTGGGCAGCACAAGGAAGATAATAGAATGACACCATGCTACACAGCACATATCACAGGATCCCAGACTTAGCCACACTGGAAAGACAATTAACATAAAGGGATCACATTTGTGCTCCTTTAATAATGTAATACATATTAGCCAATGTGAAGACGGGTGCTTTATCAATGAAATTAAAGACTAGAATAAATCACAGAGGACGAGGAATGCTCCTGCGGGAGGACATTTTTCCAGTCCAGATCACTGCATCAATCAACTTACGGACAGGACTCCAAAAAGAGAACTTCAAAACTATCCAAGAACATAACACATTCAAATTAAAATGATCAAACACTTTAAAACAAACACAAAGGGGACTTAAATCGGGACATGGCTTTTCTCTCTTATTACTATGACAGTCCTTCTGTAGCTATAAATAATGTTTGTCTCCCACACTTTTCTCACCCCTCTGCAAACACATCACTTACTTCCTCATGTCATTTTACAGCATTGAAAACTAACAATACCACACAACTATTATCATGCAGTTCTGTAATGTGCTTCTTTATTCAAGCAACAATCGGTATAACTCAGTTTCATTGACCTGAACAATATTCCTGGAAACTCTCCAGACTTCACCTGGAGGTTCTGGGAATTTGTGTCATCTATGAATTGCCAGGTCACCAGGGAAACAATAGAAACAGATCTCTCTATTTACCGTGCCAGCCCCTCCCCTTCAGGGAACAGGATGGGAGGGGCTGGAGAAGTTTGCAGAACACTTGTTACCTGCTCTGTAGTTAGGAATACCAACTGGCTCCAGGTTTTCAGTACAGGTTGATCCAGTCCTGGCTTTACCCCACTGCATGCAGGGATTTGTAGTTCTGACTTACCTGTACATTCCTTAAGAAAAGCAAAACTGCAAGTTCGTGCAGGATAAAAACCAGGACTGGATTTATCTGTCCTGAAAATTTGGAACCAGGTGGCAACCCCATCTATGGTGGTTCTTTGTAACCCTGCTACCACACATAGAAACAATAGAACATGACAGCAGAAAAAGACCATATGGCCCCGTCTAGTCCTGCCCATCCATTCAATTTATCTAGCCTTATATTCCCATCACACCCTCAAAGATCCCCTCTATTTAATCATGCTTATTGAATTCAGATACTGTTTTTGCCTCCACTGGGAGGTCATTCCATGCATCCACTACTCTCTCTGTAAAGAAATAGTTCCTAAGATTACTTCTGAGTCTACCCCTTTTTACTCTCATCCCATGACCCCTCATTCTAGAGCCTCCTTTCCCTTGAAAGAGGCTCACCTCCTATGCATGGAAACCTTTGAGATTTTTAAATATCTCTATCATATCTCACCTTTTCTCTAGAGTATACACATGTTTAGATCTTTAAGTCTATCCCCATATGCGTTAGAACAGTGACCACTGACCATTTCAGTTACAACCCTCTTGACCAACTCCAACCAATTTATATCCTTTTGAAGGTGCCATTTCCAGAATTGTACACAGTATTCCAAATGAAGCCTCACCAGGGACCTATACAGGGGCAAATTCATCTACCTTTTTCTGCTGACCATTCCTCCTCCTTATGAACCAAGCATCTTTCTGGCTTTTGCCATCACTTTATCCACTTGTCTGACCACTTTAAGATAATCAGATACAATCACCCCTTAGAAGAATTTCACCTCCAATACTGTACCTTTCCCTTAAGTTTGCAGCCTACATGCATTACTCTGAATTCTTTTAGCATTACATCTAGCTGCCAGTATCTAGGCCATTCCACAAGCTTTGCTTAGAACTCTCCTCATGTTTTCCCATACTTTCCTGGCTGTCTATCCTGTTGCAGATTTTAGTACCAACCACAAAAAGATAAACCTTTCCCGACAATCCTCCCACTATGTTGCTCACGAAAATGTTGAAAATAAACCGATCCCAGGATTGATTCCCTGAGAAGCACCGCTAGTATATCTCCCATTCCGCCAGTTTCTAATCCAGTCACTCTAGGTTCCATCCTAAGCGTTCTCAATTTATTTATGCGTCTGTTAAAATCAACAGGATTTTTATCCAAGGGGGTATGCTTTGGGTGTATACTGCATCCCAGTCCCTCCATCCTGCATGATTTCCATGCACTCTGAAAAGTATTTTTTTTAAAAATCCACATGGGCTGCTCCAGCCTCATCCCCTCTCTTTCCTCAAGAAGCCTACAGAGAACAGGAGAAGAGGCATGAACCTGGAGCAGACATTTCAGGCAGAATCTGAGGAGCAACTGGAGAAACAGGGCTGCAACAGACATCCAGCCTGCACCTATGGTATGATTCAAGGTCTTGGGACTCAGCTGATGGTAGAGTGAGGTTGCACTAGTCAAGGAGCTGTGACTTATGGAGGGGGCTGCTGAGGAAAGGAGGAAGGGGAAGAATGATGAGGTCAGCCCTGGAGGGATAGAAAATTGGTGGTGGTGGTAGGGAGGGAGTGGACAGGGAGAGGTACAAGAGAGAAAGCTGGTAGACATTTCTCCTCTCCCACCCACCCAGCAACAGCAATCTCAAGGTGACCACAACTCAAAAGTTCCCAGATATGCCGATGCAGGGAGCAGAGTTCTCAAAGGCTAGTCACAGATGTATTAAGTTAGTCCAACAGAAGGGTATCATGTACAACTTACCTTTATTTTTGCGTGTTCAGGTGGACTAAAATCACTAAACTACTCTGTTGAAAGCGCATAGAAAGTTTATTGCGCTCCTGAGACAATGGCTCAGGTAAAAGGAATCCCTTGAGAAGGAAGAGAGCTGTAGGCTCCACTTTTACCCTGACACTGGGGTGAGGAACAAAGTGTGGGTTTGGTTTTCCTTTGGAAAATGATATTGAAAGGAATGGAGGCCCAAGAATAGTTTTTAAGTTTGCTTAAGCACCGCTGTGCACAGGTCTGAACAACATGGAAGCTCTTAAGCTTTTCTTGGTAGGTTGCTCTCGGGGAAGATTTTTTACACATACCTGTAGGCCTGCAATCCCCTTTTTTCAATGGAAACCCTCCCATGAGATATCCCCGCTTAACCCCCAGCCCGGGGAGCTTTAACTACACCTCCGGCGAGGACCATAAACGTTTTTTATTGTTTATTTAAGGGCCGGTTTTACTCCTGGCTAGCTCTAACATGTTTCTCTTTCCCCCCTAGGGGTTGGATTTTTTTGTTGGGGGGGGGGGGGGGGGGGGGGGGGGAAGTTCTACTTCCATGGCCCAGAGTAGCAGGGGTGCTTTTTATACGCAGCTCTTTTTTCCCCCCTCGGTGTTCCCCTTGGGAGAGGGGACTTGCCCCGATAGTGAGTGCCAAAGAAATACTCTGCAGCCACTGAGTCAGTGCCCAAAACTAAAATCTTTTCCGCTGCAAATCACTGTTGAATTTATGGCACAATTAACTTAAACTGCAGCTCCAGAGAAACTCTCAGGTGTAGTCCCTTTTTACAATCTCTTTCCTCATCTGTGCAGCAAGGGATATCTTAACCAGGCCAGGGAACATCTACCCTCCCAAGATATGGAAAAAACGAGGTTCCCAGGTGGGCAAGAAGTCCCTTGGCTGTGGTGGGGAAAACCCCCTTCCAAACTGGTAAGAAGGTAACTGGTCTGACTCTATACAGACAGAGAGCTTAAATTCTCTCTCCCCCAGGTGAAGATTGCTGATGGGGGTCCTCAGAGTTCTTTAAAAGCTCTTTACTCACAATTAGTTGGTCCTTTTACTTTGCAGTAGGTTTGGGAGGGATTCCAAGCTGGAACAAGCAGCTCCTGATATCCTTGGATGGGTAGGAAGATGGGCAGAAACCCCCCCCCCCCCCCACTTCCTCCCAGATCTTCACAAAACAATTTCTTCTGGTTCCCAAAATGAAATACCACCGGAGTTGCCCCTTGCAACGGGTTCACCACCCTCAGATGGGCAGGTTTCCCTATCCCTGGGCACCCCAGGGTTTTCCCGTGCCCTGAATCCAGGAGGGGCCCTGGTTTCCAGCAAGGCTCCTACCACAAAAAAAGGTATAAAACCCCAAACAACCCATGAGAGAAAACTCTTACCTCACCAGGGAGTAGGTAGGGAAATCCCCGAGCTTACTCGCAGACTACCAGCCGGATTGGCCAGAGACCCAAGAGTAAGGCCCAAATCAACCTAGGAAAACTCCTCACGCCTCCTCTAACTCTGAAATCAACTCACACTGCCCCCAGAGCTCTCGGCAGAGCGCTGCAGTAAAATCTGACCCAGGGGGGATGTCCACTCCAGCACCCTCAAAGGGAGGCGCTGTATCTGAATGGTATCTGCCCTTAGAGACGAGCCCGCACTCATCTAGCTGACAGCGGAGAAGCCAGGACTTACTGGTATCGTGAACAGAGGGTCTGCTGCATCCCTTTGAAAATGCAGGCCATGGGGGGGGGGGGGGGGGAAGGGGCCGCACTCTGAATGTGTACAGTACGTCTGCTTTAAAGGTACAAAACCACTCATGGAAGGAACACGCAGGGGCTTTCAAAACAGAAGCCTGGCATAGACGTTCTCTCCCCCATCGTCCTTCTGCTCCTACTCTGTCCCATAAAGCACCCATAATGTGAGTAGCACAAGCACTGTAAACCTGCGGTGAAGGAGGACAGTTTTCAGCAGCTACAACTGAAGATATCTTCTCAGATTAAACCCATTATTAAATCAGGTTACTTCAAGCTATGGTTGATAAGGCCGTTGCGCTCCCTTTTGGGGGCCACAGGAATTCCCATCTGTGGTCCAGGCGTTAGTACAGCCCACGGTGGACTAGGGTAAGGCATTGCTATTAGGTTTACCCAAGAGTGCGTTATGGGCCTTACAAGTCCTGCAGAACTCGGCACCAAGACTGATATCTGGCATAAGCTTTCGGGCTCATATTTTACCCTGTAATGCAAGAACTGCACTGGCTGCATGTTACAGAGGACGTTCAATTCAAAGCACTATTACTCATACATAAGATGCTAAAAATGGACTCGCTACCTTGGCTCAGTCAGCTGCTTCATCTGTGCAATCCCACACGCGCCCTTCGATCAGCGCAAAGAGGGCTGTTTGAGGCACCCTCGATGAAGCAAGTCCGTCTCGCTGAAATGAGAGAACTTTTCTCTTTCTCGCTGGCCCGATGCTGTGGAGCTTGCCACCTTTGTCCCTGCCGACGACTGAATGCACGCAATCATTTAAAAAATTTGCTAAAACCCCATTTATTCCATCAGGCTCTTGAATGCTGAGGATCACTGTAAATGTTTCTAGCAAGTGGAGAGTTATGCTGGGTTTTTTTTTTTTCAACTGTCTGTTTTTAGATGTTTTCGTATTATAACTTACTTTGAATTCTAATGTTGTAAACTGCCTAGTGCTGGGAACAGGCAACATATCAGTTTCTAAAGAAATGAATACATAAAGAAAACAGCGGTGGTACACTTGCGAGGGGGGTAACCTGCAGAAAGCAGCAGTTACAAACCAAAAACAGCTTCACCAGTACTCAGGATTTTATCAGGGCTCAGAGGAAACATGAGGATGCCCAATAGTGGTGATGACACTGACGGGCTTGGCCATGCTTGGAGACAGATATAGAGAGCAGGGTTGAGAAATCAGGTGAAAAACCCAAGTGGGGGCTGGGTCAGGGAGTTACTGTTGGGTTGCATTTGGGAAAATTTATATGCACATCTACCAAAAGAGGATGAATATCAATTAGATGGAAGGGATGGGCCATTTTGGTCTTTATCTGCCTTCATTTACTTTGTTACTATGTTTTTTTTCCCCACCTTTGAAAATTGCCCTTCCAATGACTAAAGTAAACCCTGTCAAGACTAGAAGTGATCACCTGCTGGTGTGAGTTCTGTTGGCTAAACATGTCACGGGGGCTGATTTGGCAAAGGAACATATACCATGCTTGCAACAGTGAAAAGGCACTCATCTACAAAAGTAGCACACGACACATTGATAACATTACAATTTATTTTTTTTTTTGGCTCTCTCTTACCTTCCGTAATGGTTTCCTTGACAGCTTCAATGTAGGCCTCAGGCCTATCCTCAGAGGAAAGGTGCTTCCAGCAATTCCAGTCTTGGAAAAACTGTAGAAAGTCTATGGAGTCACTAACACCGCAGAACAGCAGCAGCACTTTGTGTGGGGGGCGCAGGGTTTTACGCAGGCTCTCCAGAACACAGGGAGAATAGAACGTATTCAGTAGCTCCACTGACAATAGGACCACAATGCATTTGCTACTATGGAAGAGTTTCTGTTCTTGTGGGCTAATGGGAGCCTGGCTGGACACAGCATAGGCCATAATATGTAGGTCTTGAGTATGGTGAGATAAAAGGAAAAGTTCCTGAAGGTACTGGTTCCATTCCTCCCCATCACTTCCATAAACTATCAGCACGTCGCATGAAGCAAGGGTTCCTGGGAAGAGTGCAAAGAGAACATTGTGTGAGGTCAACAATCACATCCCACTTCTCACCCTCCAGGTCACAGTGGTTAAAGTAGCTCTCCTCTCTCGGCATCCACGCAAGGCTGCCTATTGACTCCTTTACTCAGTCCAGACTGAGCTAGTCCTGATTTCATTCACTGCATCTATGAACACTGTTCCCATGTCCTAGCCACATCATCACTTGGGGTGCCAGTTCTTACACATAGGTAAGAACAAGCGTCCCGTCTCCATTGGTGGAGGACTAGAAGAATAAACTCCCTCTAGTGGGGAGAAAAAAAAATTCTGATTCAGATAATGTTTCCTCTGAAATAAGACAATGCACCACAGAGAAGTTCCCAAGGACTTGCCTCCTTAACAATAGGGTTGAAAATATTCACAGTCTGTTTACACTTACTCCATCCAATGAGAGTTATCATGGACATATTCTCATTTCCATTTACTTCATCTTAGTTGTTCAGCAAAGACATTAAGACTATTAACCTTCCCCTAGGGAATGCTGCATGACAGTATATGTGGTTCGGAGGTCTTACTGAGGGGGTAAGTCACAGGGAGTGTCGACCACAGCGTTTGAGGTTAAGTAGGCTCATTATGAGGCTATGTCACTGGGACCGATGCCTGTGGCGTGTGGAGGGGAGGTTTCAGTGCCAGAGTCACAGGGAGAGCTGCATGATAAACTGCAGAGTTGCTTCCGCCTCACATTTGATATAGTCAGTATGTTCCCAGGTTTGGTTGCTGCTGCCTGACTTTGCTCACTCATTCTCGGTTTGCCAGCTAGCATACGCAGAAACAGGAAAGCAGAATACGAAGACAGATAAGGAGGGTAAGGTCCATCTGGTCTGCCCAATTTAATTCATTTTACATTGCCATACAACGTTTTCTAAGAAGAGACCTGGTGGGGCAGAGGTGCCTGGGAATCAGTCCTGCCCATTTAGATTTCTACAGACCCATGGATGTGCAAGGGGACTCCAGGAGAGAGGGAGGGGGAGGCGGGGAGAGGGTGGGGAACTTCAATGTTTAAGGTTTTGTGGTGCCAGCAATGTTTTTTTCTTTAGAGGGATGGAGTGAGGCCAGGGTTGGGGGGGGGCCTCTGGCTTCTTGAAAATGAAACAAAAGAAAAATGAAAAAAAAAATAAATTGTGTTCATTTTTCTTTTGTTTAAAAAAAAAAAAAAAAAAAAAAAAGAAACAAAATAGGATATTCTCTCAACTTTTCCCATTTTGTTTCAATGAAAGCATATCTCTATTTCTAATGAAAACTGTGCATTTATCCAAGGAGTTTCGCCAAATCATTCTGGCTAAGGCCTAGATTCATCATTCTGCTGTATGAGAAAAAAGGGCGCAGGGGAGTGAAACTGTGCAGCCAGCCACATCGCGGCAGTGCGGTTTCACCCACCGCGGTTGCAGCCGGGCCGCTCGGTTTCGCACCCATAGCTCCACGGGAAAAGGTGTAGTTATTTCCCGCGGTGCTGCCGGAGATAATGTAGAAAACATTATTGCCTGCAGCGCTGCCGGGACATAACTCCGCCCAAACCCCACCCACACTCCTCCCCTTCCCCGAATTTGCATTGTACCGCCACGATGGGGCCGGTACCGCGTGCGGTAGGGCCTTAGTGCATGCGATAAGGCCCTAACGCACACGATACCGGCACATCGCGGTTTGCTGAATGACCCGGTAAGTTAGCCAGGTAGGGCTGAAAATTAGCGCTAGCCATCATCCCCTGACCTTTCCCGGTTCCTGGGCCTGCCGAGAATTTAAATGGCTAAATAAGGCGCAGGGAGACTCATTTTTATAACAGCTTGCATAGCCATAAATATCTGAGTGCACACTGTATGCCCAGATTTGACCAAGTATTTTGAAAGTGACCGGACATGCGTTAAGTTCGCTTTGGAAATCCTTGGAACTTGATAGGAACTGGATATTGAGGCTGATTTTGTGTGTAATGATAAAAAAAAAAAAGTTTAGACCATAACATTTTGATCCTTATCGGATCTCTCAGTTTTTGAAAGCTCAAAGAAAAGAGATGGGGGGTGGGGGGGCATAGGACTCTCTGGCTGTTTGGCTTCAACTATGGGGGGTGGGGATTAAAGAAATATATTAGGGGAGCATTTTCAGTGGAATCTAGCTGCTTCACTGAGGAGTGAGATAGCTAGATCCTGTGGATGGGAAATTTTTCCCATCAGGGTGGATAAATGTAGCTGCTCAAAAAATGCACAGTCCCGAAAGCATTCCCAGGGTTGGGGGACTTATCTGCCAACCTGCAGCACTCAAATGGCAGCCTAAAATTCATCTAAGATCACTGGCTAAGCTTTAGTGCTTGGGGACTGGCTGAGAATCGTTCCCTTAGGGGTAGATCTTTAAAAAATACGCAATTGAGTACTTATATACTCAATTGCGCAATTGAGTACAAAAGTACTCAATTGCGCAGGTTGCACAAATGTGCACCCCCTTGAGGGGGGTGCACATTTGTGCAACCTGCACGCGCCGAGCCCAGCACACGCTGCCTGTTCCCTCTGAGGCCGCTCCGATTTCGGAGCGGCCTCGGAGGGAACTTTCCTTCGCCCTCCCCCCACCTTCCCCTACCTAACCCACTCCCATCTAAACCCCCCCTAACTTTGCGCGTGCCGGCCAGCAGCCCCGCTCCGTCTTCCGGTCCCGGGGGCTGGTCCGGAGGCCTCGACTTCGCCCCCGGGCCGGCGCCACGCCCCCGGGCCCGCCCGCGAAATGCCGCGGCACGCCCCCGAAACGACGCGGCGTTTCGGGAACGCCCCGGACACGCCCCCTCCCGCCCCTTTTCAAAAGCCCCGGGACTTACGCACGTCCCGGGGCTTTACACGCGCCGGCGGCCTATGCAAAATAAGCGCGCCGGCGGGCAGACCTTTTAAAATCCACCCCTTAATGACTGAAATTTCTTGGTTACTAATTTATGCTTAGCAGATATACTTTTATTTTGTGAGGGCTGTACATTTATATATTGCACGTTATGTATTGCAAGTATATATTGAATTTCTTCGATAAACGTCTGCCTTTACTTATTCTGATACTCTTAAACTACAGTAAGAGTAAAGGGAGAGAGGGTTCCTTTTATTTTGCTTTTTGCCCTATATACTGTTAAAATGTATAAATTGCATATATATACATTTGTATAAGAGTTTTGTTATGTATAAACTTATGAAAATATAAAATCAATGCTAAAAAACACGGTTCCTGCACAGACTCACATGGATTCCATGGGCATTATTCCGACTGCCATTGTGATGACCTTCAGCCTGTTACTTAGTCACTCACAAGTACTATCTGTAAACAACAACTTCACAAATTTGAAATATACCTTTCCTGGGGGTACCATATCTAAAGCTTTAGCAAAAGTCAGACAAATTCTCTCTGAGGCTGAGCAATAAAGAAATCCTTAACCTTTCTCTTATTTGCAGCAATCAAAGGCACGTCTTACAGTTAGATCCTTCAAATATCATTTTCCCTATTTCTCGATTCTTTTCCTTTCCCCAGATCTTCATCCTAAACCTCGTTTTTATGCTATTGTTTATTTTTTTTAAAATAATTTTGCTTTTTTTTTTTTTTTTGCATCCACACCCCCTTTAAAAAAAATATGTCTTTCCCTGAGTCCACTTTAGTTGATCATGCTATGCCTGCGATTTCAAACTACAAACTGAATTATATGCTTTTCTTTTTTTTTTTTTTGGCTGATGCTGCTAGTTAGACCTGTTTCTTGGGACCAATCAAGAACTTACAGTATGTATAGGGTGTGGCAGTCTGAGAGGTTAACTTGTCCCTAAAGTCAGTCATCTAAAAGGGTCCTATGTTTGAGGGAGTTTCTCAGTTTTTCTCCCTGGGCTCACTGGATTAATGCAGAGAAGTAAATCTTTAACAAACTGTGATCTCTGGACCTTGATGGGTCAAGAGCAGTTGAACAAAAACTTGCTCGTAATGTAAGGAGGAAGTGTGGGAATCAGACTGTAGAATACATGCAATAACAGAGAATGGACACACCTGTTTTCGCCATTCTCTCTCGAGGTCTTCTGGCTGGTCCCTGGTTCCTTCTCACATTATGTTTCTGGACTTCCAGTTTCTTTTTTCATCTGTATATGAAACCCACAGAGGGAGAAGGAGATACAGCGTCAGTGTCAGACTCCTCCACTGGGCAATAACAGAGAGGTGAAGGGAGGTAAAGATGGTAGTACCAAGTCCGATGGTGAGTAATAGCTCAGTCCTGACAAATGCAGAGTTGACGCACAGTGACTGACAGATGCTTCCTTATGGACAGACCGATAGACAGATCCCGCTCATTCTCTCCTGCCCCTGGACAGACCCAGCTCCTTTGCTGGGCAGAGAGAACTAGCGCCAGTTCTCCCACACAGATACAAAGACAGATGGATGAATTCAAATCTTTCTGTCTCTCCTGCACAGATAGGCAGACTCAATTCTTTTTTTTCTCCCCGGTGCTCTGAAAGGGGTAGCAAGAGTAGAGAGCTGAGACTTTACACCTCCCCCTTCCTGCCCTGCACTTGTGTTTTTTTCACTTTTAGGTTCCTGGTTGCTGTTCCCTGGGGCGTCACTTCCTTAAAACTGCCTCAGTGCTCACTGATAATCACACACAGATCAGTTGAACAAATGAATGACTGGGTGTTTACTCTGGATCCTATGGTAGAAGTACCAGCAACACTTCTCCATAGCTGAGCTGGTAATTACAAAAAAAACCTCCCAAAAAACCCCCAAAATAAACTAGAGCCACCTTCACTGTTTTACCAGTTGATTGTACTGTAACTTATCAAATTCACCCTAATTCAGTGTATGGGATGAATCTTGACGAGGCCATAAAAATCCTAAGGTAGAGTCCCGATGTCACAGTCACTAGTCCTTGCTGCCCTGGGGTGTAGGTTCTCATCTCATAGGGGGAAGCATATCTTTCCAGACCCAAAGCATAGGCGAAATCTCTTCAGTGTGTATAACTGTGGCTCCTTGGGGAAGGTATACTGACAAAACAAATTGGACTCACTAGACAGGTGTTCAAAATAAAGTTTACTGTGATTGACTGCAAAATAATTAAGATGAATAAGAACATAAGAAATTGCCATGCTGGGTCAGACCAAGGGTCCATCAAGCCCAACATCCTGTTTCCAACAGAGGTCAAACCAGGCCACAAGAACCTGGCAATTACCCAAACACCAAGAAGATCCCATGCTACTGATGCAATTAATAGCAGTGGCAATTCCCTAAGTAACCTTGATTAATAGCAGTTAATGGACTTCTCCAAGAACTTATCCAAACCTTTTTTGAACCCAGCTACACTAACTGCACTAACCACATCCTCTGGCAACAAATTCCAGAGCTTAATTGTGTGTTGAGTGAAAAAGAATTTTCTCCTATTAGTCTTAAATGTGCTACTTGCTAACTTCATGGAATACCCCCTAGTCCTCCTATTATCCAAAAGTGTAAAAAACTGATTCACATCTACTCGTTCAAGACCTATCATGATCTTAAAGACATCTATCATATCCCCCCTCAGCCGTCTCTTCTCCAAGCTGAACAGCCCTAACCTCTTCAGCCTTTCCTCATAGGGGAGCTGTTCCATCCCTTTTATCATTTTGGTTGCCCTTCTCTGTACCTTCTCCATCGCAACTATATCTTTTTTTGAGATGCGGCGACCAGAATTGTACACAGTATTCAAGGTGTGGTCTCACCATGGAGCGATACAGAGGCATTATGACATTTTCTGTTTTATTAACCATTTCCTTCCTAATAATTCCTAACATTCTGTTTGCTTTTTTGACTGCTGCAGCACACTGAGCCGACGATTTTAAAGTATTATCCACTATGATGCCTAGATCTTTTTCTTGGGTAGTAGCTCCTAATATGGACACTAACATTGTGTAACTACAGCAAGGGTTATTTTTCCCTATATGCAACATCTTGCACTTGTCCACATTAAATTTCATCTCAATTTGAATGCCCAATCTTTCAGTCTTGCAAGGTCCTCCTGTTGTTATGACCGCTGGCCGCGGCGGACCGCAACCGGGGTCCGGACATTCACCCGCACGGCAGGGCCAGGCTCGGGCTTCGGGGTCGGCGTCTGCCGCCCGCCTCAGCGGCAGTACTGCTGCTCCCAAAATGGCCGCGGCGTTCCTCCGGCTCTGTTGGCCACGCCCCCTGAAGTTCTTTAGGGCCACGTGGGCGACTAATGCCTGGTCTTAAAGGAACCCCTACAGGAAGTAGGGGGTTCCTTCCTGCTCGACTCCATCTGCAATCAACTATTTAAGGCAAGGTCTGTGCCTTCAGAACTTGCCTTGGCTTCTTGGCTCTAGTGGTGTTTTGCTGTTGGTTCCTGATTTGCTCCTGTTTGATCCCTGGACTGGCTTTCGTTCCTGTTTGGCTCCTGACTCCTGGATTGGCTGCGGACACTCTCTGATTCTCGACCCCTGGACTGGCTGTGGATTCCTCTGATTCTCGACCCCTGGACTGGCTGCGGATTCTTCTGGCTCTCAACACCTGGATTGGCTGCGGATTCTTCTGGCTCTCAACCCCTGGACTGACTGCGGGGTATTCTGGCTCTTGATTCCTGGATTGGCTGCGGAGTGCGCTGGCTCTTGTTCTCCGGACTGCCTTCTGTTACCTCTTCGGTTCCATGACCTGCTGGAGGTGCCAGCTTCTGTTTCCACGACCCGCTGGAGGTGCCAATCTTTGTTCTCTCGACCTGCTGGAGGCGCCAGCTATCTGGATTAAACGACCTGCAGGAGGCGCCTGCATCCAGATTTTCTTCAATCACCTCCAGCGACCTTCGTGGTTGGCCTCGCCTTCCGACGAGAGGACTTTCATCCCTCGCCGGACCAAGGGTTCACCTTCTGAGTCAGAACACATAGTGGATAGCACATTGAAATAGTCGGTTCAGTGTGCTACGGCAGTCAAAAAAGCAAACAAAATGTTGGGAATTATTAGAAAGGGAATGATGAATAAAACGGAAAATGTCATAATGCCTCTGTATCGCTCCATGGTGAGACCGCACCTTGAATACTGTGTACAATTCTGGTTGCCGCATCTCAAAAAAGATATAATTGCGATGGAGAAGGTACAGTGAAGGGCTACCAAAATGATAATGGGAATGGAACAGCTCCCTTATGAGGAAAGACTAAAGAGGTTAGGACTTTTCAGCTTGGAGAAGAGATAGCTGAGGGGGGATATGATAGAGGTGTTTAAAATCATGAGAGGTCTAGAATGGGTAGATGTGAATCAGTTATTTATTCTTTCAGATAATAGAAAGACTAGGAGGCACTCCATGAAGTTAGCATGTGGCACATTTAAAACTAATCGGAGAAAAAAGTTCTTTTTTACTCAACGCACAATTAAACTCTAGAATTTGTTGCCAGAGGATGTGGTTAGTGCAGTTAGTATAGCTGTGTTTAAAAAAAGGATTGGATAAGTTCTTGGAGGAGAAGTCCGTTACCTGCTATTAATTAAGTTGACTTAGAAAATAGCCACTGCTATTACTAGCAACGGTAACATGGAATAGACTTAGTGTTTGGGTACTTGCCAGGTTCTTATGGCCTGGATTGGCCACTGTTGGAAACAGGATGCTGGGCTTGATGGACCCTTGGTCTGACCCAGTATGGCATGTTCTTATGTTCTAGTAGGTAGAGGGAAGAGAAGGAGGAAATGGGGAAGGGAGAATAAAGGCAAAACGTGGAACAAAGTTCAATAACCAAATCTAAATATGAGAAAGCAAACTAAAACAAAAAGAGGGAGAAAAAGAGGAAAAAGGAGTGAAAACAATAAAAAAAATAATTTAAAAAAGTTGGGCAGGATGGGATGGCATTCTTAGCAATTACAAAAATGTTGCCGGGCACCAAAGTTTTTTTTTTATTTCTAGCTCTTACCATTTTGGTATGTGAACTGTGTTTTTGGGTGTGGTGCTCTCTGAGTCTGGGTCTGTATCTCAGAGTGTGTCTCTGTGTGTGTGTATTTACTCCTTTCGGCAACTTGAAGAGAAATAAAAATAGGGCTTTGAGACACTTGCTGACAATGTTGCTGACCACAGCTCAAAACGTTTGCTGGCCCCTGTATTAATACACAGCATTTAGCACCTATGTTACTGGGCCAGCCTAGGGTGGGAATTCTAAAATAAAGCTGTTTACTGGGGTATGGCGTGCACAAGAACAATCTGACAGATGGTACACTTGTTCCTAGTTCAATCGATATAGAAATCAAAACCTAGACACAGCCAATGGCTTCACAGTCTCAGAAATCTGATGCACCAGGTAATCCTTTCCTTTAAAAACTCTCTCACAATGTGCTCTTTAGAGATACTCTCAACCCTGGGATTTTCCTTGAATTGGTACCTGCTCTGATGGAACTGGAAATTTCTCCTGAACAGTTACAGATGAGCTCCTGCTGACCTTTCCTTAAAACAGTAGTTGATTCACCCTTCTGACAGTCCTCCCATTGAATATAGCAGACAAATCCACTCTTAGAACAGAGTAGGAATTCTTCTATGTAGACGGAGGAGGTATGCAGCTAACTACCCTGTTATACTTTTGGGACACTCTTGAAAAAATGCTGATGAAAGAACAAAAGAGCAAGAAAGAGAACACAGATTTTACATGGAAGTGTGGACAAAGTTTGAAAAACTCTTAATATAAAATTTGAAAGGTAACAGTCTGGCAGTTGCATATTGTATATGTTATTTTCCTAATGTAAGATCACGAGAAAATTACAAAAGGGAATGGAATGTGTGCAAGAGCATGAGTCTTTGTGAGAATGGAAAGGGGAATTAACCAAGAGAAAAATGTTTGACTCACCTCAGTGCTGGAAAACCATGCATAGTTGAGGTAAGTTCTTTAATTAGCATATTGTGTTCAATAGTGCTGTCATTCTGTAGTTGAAATAAGATCATGTTTATACTTGATTCAAATCAGTTTGATCAACGATAAAAGTACACTGTCTCACACACAAAGGGGCAATTTTCAGCAGCCCATGTTGCTGCAAAGGAGGTGGACATTTTTGTTTCTGCAAACTTTGTAGCTAATATTCACAGGGAAACTACCTATAAAGTTCTGTGTGGTATGGAACAGGTTAATAGGGAACCGTTATTTACACTCTCAAAGCAATACTAGGACTAGGGAGAACTCTCAGAAACTAACAGGTAGCAGATTTAAAACTCATTTAAGAAATTAATTTTTCAAAGTACAATTAAACTATGGAACTTGTTGCTAGAAAATGTGGTTAAGGTTAATATTGTAACTGGATTTAAAAAAGGTTTGCAAATATTTCTGGAGCACAGGTCCTTAAATAATTATTAGCCAGATAGACTTTGCTTTCTTCACTTTGGGGATAGCATCTTGGCGAAACAGCATGAAACAGACCATTTTGGGATTTGCCGGATACTTTCAGGCAATCTGAACTGGCTACTATTGGAGACAGGATGCTAATTCAATGGACCATGGATCTGACCGAGCATTGCATCTCTTATGCTCTTAAGTTCCTGCTCCGAGTTCCTGCTATCTGTTTCACAGCAAGTATCTGCTCTAGGCCTCATCTGCTTGTGTGCTGCAAGGTCCTTATACCCACTCCTCATTACTGGCTATATACTGACCCATGCAGAGGTAACCTAGAGCCTAACCCAGAATGAGCACTCACACTGAACTTGTGACTCCGTGCACAGACCAGGCCCAGCCCCATAACTACTTAAAGTTTGATAACCTGACAGGACAGCAACCTAGCTGATACCAACATAACAGGTCACTAACTATGAGGGATTGTCAGCAGAGACAAAACTTGATTCTTTTGTGGGGACTTGGGCCCGCAACATTCTGATTCCACCAGTCTGTGACATCATAGGGGGAGGTGCGTGAACTTGGGCCCTGGATCCCTGAGGTTGCCTCTCTTCATTTTCCTGTGAACAAGAAATGCTTAGGGAAGTGTAAGCAGGTTTAGGGGTACAGGGATCTGTCTGCTACAAGACACTGCCAGCTGCCCTCCCACCTTACTTGTGATTCTAAGTCAGGGAAAAGACAACTTGTATTCTTCTCAGAAATAGGTTTTTATTTATCAGATTTGGCAGGACATAGCATTTAGAAAATAACAACAATTCCAATCTAACATCCTGGCCACTAAGCACCAATTTTCTCTAAAGAAAAACATGCCATAAACCTTAGCCTGCTTAATATGTTAATACGTAGGCCTTACTTACCCTGGATCCAGACTTTAGGGTGATATCTCTGTTCACCTCTGAAGCAGGCTTCATCTGGAGAGCTGGAGAATGTGGTCAGGGGAGAGGCTTCCTTCCTGGGCTTGGTACTGGCAGGGTGGGCAGGCTGTCCAGGAAGGAGACTAGCTTCTGACTCTGGTGCTTGCTTGCTGGCTGTCTGGGTTTCTTCTCCCCTTCACAGTCTATGAATCTGTGCCTCTCTCCGATCACCTGGCCAAACTTAGTCTTCTCCCTTCTCAATAGCAGGAAGGGCTGGTTTGCCTCTGGCCCCCCCTTTCGCTTCCAGGGACACTGCAGCACAGGTTTTCACTCTCTGGGTTTTCTCCCCAGGTTTGGGCTCAGGGTTTGTGCCTTCTTTTCTTCAGGGGGTCCATTGCTTGCCTTCCTTTTCTTCTTCCTTGCCCCCCTGTCTTACACTTTACAGCTGATAAATATGCATAAGCTCATGCATAATCACGTGATGAGTAGAGGGTCATTTGCCGCATTGCAGGACTTTTTTCCCCCTCCCCATTATTTCAGGAAGGGTCCTGCCATGTTGCAGGTCCTTTCCCCCCCCCCCTCCCATTTCTTCGGGGGGAGAACTGCCACATCTGTATGCCAAGTTCTGTGTCAGAGTGTTTTTCTCTGTCTCAGGCTGCCCCCTTCCTTCCAAGGGTGGGGGTCTTTCTGACCTCTGCTTGCCTGGCTGTCCCTGACACTTGCCTAGGAGCTTAAATTGTTGCCTCTGTCTCCTTTCTTTATTTAAACAGGCCCCTATAAACAGGCACATCTGATAAAGTATCCTTCAGTGTATCAGGACAAGGCCTCTTCATTTTCCACAGAGACAAGGTTTTAAACTTCACCTGGGCAAAGTTCCTTCTCTTGCTGTGACAGTGCGTTTTTGTGGCCTGTCAGAATTTGGCCTGAACATGGCTATTATAATTCATAATTGGTGCATCAGTGGTAAAACATGAGATATCTCCCTACAGAAGGAGGGACAGTCATGAAGACCTAGAGCTTACACTTGGTTATACTGTCACTATGGTGCCTGCTCCTGCTTTACCTGCTCTCACCATTGAGGAACCTGGTCCTAGCTCTACTGCTCCTGCTACCATGTAGACCTGCACCTGCCACTTTATATTACTGTAAGGCATATATTCTTTCTCCCCCTGGTGTTGCCTACAACATGTTCTTTCTTCCTTCCCACCTGATATTGAGTAGTTTGTTCCTTTCACTGCTGATGCTATGTGGGGTTTGTTCTTTCCCCAAGAAAGCATATAGAATGCTAAGAATTATCAGGAAAGGAATGGAGAATAAAACAGAGAATATCATAATACCTCTCAAAAAGGTGATAGCAGAATTAGAAAAAGTGCAAAGAAAGGTGACTAAAATAATGAAGGGGATGGAACAATTACCCTAAAAGGAAAGGCTAAAGAGGTTAGAACTCTTCAGCTTGGGGAAGAGATGGCTGAGGGGAGATATGATAGAGGTCTATAAAATAATGAGTGAAATGGAACGAGTAAAAGTTAATCTGTTGTTTACTCTTTCAAAAAGTACAAAGACCAGAGGACACATAAGGAAGTTACTAGGTGATATATTTTCTCTTATTAGTTGTAAATGTATTTTTTTGTTTAACGCATAATTAAGCTCTGGAATTCTTTGCCAGGGGACATGGTGAAAGCTATTAATGTAGCTGCGTTTAAAAAAGGTTTAGATAAGTTCCTGGAGGAAAAGTCCATAAACCATTATTAAGGTGGAGTTACAGAATCCACTGCTTATCTCTGGGATAAGCAGCTTGGAATCTATCTACTCCTTGGATCCTGCCAGGTACTTGTGACATGGATTGTACACTGTTGGAAACAGGATATTGGACTCGATGGAGCTTTGCTCTGACCCAGTATGGCAAGTCTTATGTTCTTTCTCCCCAGTGCCGCACAGAGCTTGTTCTCCTTGAAGCCAGCACCATCTGGAGCCCACTTCTATTCCTGCCACAGCAGCCCAATGGGAGGCAATGGACATGGAAAGAGCTACAGGGGATGAAATAGAAGACGGTTGGGGCCAGTAAGGAGATAAGAACAAGCCCAGCATCCTGTTTCAAACAGTGGCCAATCCAGGCCATAAGAACCTGGCAAGTACCCAAACACTAAGTCTAATCCATGTTACTGTTGCTAATAATAGCAGTGGCTATTTTCTAAGTCAACTCAATTAATAGCAGGTAATGGACTTCTCCTCCAATAACTTATCCAATCCTTTTTTAAACACAGCTATACTAAGTGCACTAACCATATCCTCTGGCAACAAATTCCAGAGTTTAATTGTGCGTTGAGTAAAAAAGAACTTTCTCCGATTAGTTTTAAATGTGCCCCATGCTAACTTCATGGAGTGCCCCCTAGTCTTTCTATTATCCGAAAGAGTAAATAACCGATTCACATCTACCCATTCCAGACCTCTCATGATTTTAAACACCTCTATCATATCCCCCCTCAGCCGTCTCTTCTCCCAGCTGAAAAGTCCTAACCTCTTTAGTCTTTCCTCATAGGGGAGCTGTTCTATTCCCCTTATCATTTTGGTTGCCCATCTCTGTACCTTCTCCATCGCAATTATATCTTTTTTGAGATGCGGCAACCAGAATTGTACACAGTATTCAAGGTGCGGTCTCACCATGGAGCAATACAGAGGCATTATGACATTTTCCGTTTTATTCACCATTCCCTTTCTAATAATTCCCAACATTCTGTTTGCTTTTTTGACTGCTGCAGCACACTGAACCGACGATTTCAATGTGTTATCCACTATGACGCCTAGACCTCTTTCTTGGGTTGTAGCACCTAATATGGAACCTAACATTGTGTAACTAAAGCATGGGTTATTTTTCCCTATATGCATCACTTTGCACTTATCCACATTAAATTTCATCTGCCATTTGGATGCCCAATTTTCCAGTCTCACAAGGTCTTCCTGCAATTTATCACAATCTGCTTGTGATGTAACTACTCTGAACAATTTTGTATCATCTGCAAATTTGATTATCTCATTCGTCGTATTTCTTTCCAGATCATTTATAAATGTATTGAAACTTAAGGGTCCCAATACAGATCCCTGAGGCACTCCACTGCCCACTCCCTTCCACTGAGAAAATTGTCCATTTAATCCTACTCTCTGTTTCCTGTCTTTTAGCCAGTTTGCAATCCACGAAAGGACATGGTAGAGGAGGGACAGATGGGAGGGCTTGGAGGGGGACAACATATAGGGAAAGGGAGAGGGGGGTAAGAAAAGTGGAGGGTTGAAAAGCTGGGTACTGGGAAGTGACAATGAAGGGGAGATGGCTGGTGATGTACTGGGAAGAAGAAAGGGAAATGATGGAGAAGGGGAGACACAGCAAGAAAGGCTAAAATGTGAAAGGATAGGTGGTGAAAAGAGGGAGATGAAGGGCTAGAAGGTATGAATGGGGGGTGACAGATGGAAAGATGGAGAGGTAGTAAAAAGTGAAATATTGGGCTAGAAAGGGATAGCAGGAGTGAGAAATGGGAAATAGAGATGTCCAAATCTGAAGAAAGTTGCTTCTCCAAAACTGTGCAGAATTTGATTGTGAGGAATTGCAGAAGGATCTTGCTAGATTGGGGAACTGGGCATCTAAATGGCAGATGAAAATTAATGTGGACAAGTGCAAAGTGATGCAAGTAGGAAAAAAATAATCGTAACTATGAGTATACAATGCTGGGTTCCATATCAGGATTCACCACCCAGAAAAAGGATCATGGACAATACGTTGAAATCCTCAGTTCAGTGTGCAGTGGCAGTTAAAACAGCAAATAGAATATTAGGGAATTATTCAGAAAGGAATAGAAAATAAAACTGAGAATATCATGATATTTCTGTACAGATCTATGGTATAACCTCATCTTGATGACTGCATGCAATTCGGGTCAAAAGCTACAAAAGTAGTACACAAAAAAATAAATAATGAAATAAAATAAAAAATATGGGTTACAATATTACAAATTTAATATCTATATCAGCATATTTACAATAAAATCAGACATAAAATTAGCACAGTGGTGGATCCAATACACCCAACATGGCATGTTTCGACAAGATGTCTGCTTCAGGGGTGACTATATATTTGATCTTCCTTATTGCCTCCTTGCTAAGAGGAGAAGAGGCTGACCACTGGACCATAAATGAGCTTAAAAGTCGCAAACCTAAAAACAGCTGTAAAAATTCCAAGGCACCCTAACAGGCACCAGAAATGGCAAATTGATTCAATCTATGATGAACTGCATGCAGACTGTCCATTGTGAGCTGTGATTTCTGTCTGCAAATAAGTTTTTAGGTTTGTGACTTTTAAGCTCATTTATGGTTCAATGCTCAGCCTCTTCTTTTAGCTAGGAGTAAGGAAGAATTTTCAGTTTGTATTGGATCAATCATTGTGCTAATTTTATGTTTGATTTTATTGTAAATATGCATTTATTGATATAAAATTTGTAGTATCTTATCACACATTGTAGGCACTCCTGATTGGTCTAGAGGAGGTATGAGGTCTTAGTTGAGTAGATGTGTGGAGAGAAGTGAGGTTGTTTTTAGCTTTATGTATGATCGTGAGGACTTTGAAGAGGATCCTGTATTTGATAGGTAGCCAATGGAGGCTCTGAAGGGTGGGAGTGATATGTTCCCTTTTTTTGGTATTGGTGAGGATCCTGGCTGCGGAGTTCTGAACCATTTGAAGGGGTTTTATGGAGTTGGCCGGGAGACCGAGAAGAAGAGAGTTGCAGTAGTCCAATTTCAACATGATAATGGATTGCAGCAGCAATCTGAAGTCCTGGAAGTGAAGTAGTGGTTTTAGGTTTCTGAGGACTTGCAGTTTGAAGAAGCACTCCTTAGTGGTGGTGTTCACAAACTTCTTTAGGTTAAGCTGTTTATCCAGGATTACGCCTAAATCCCTGACAAATGGAGAGTTAATAGTAGCGTTGGCTGATTGGGAAGAGGACGGCAAGATAGGATGTGTTGCGAGACCGTCTTGCGAGATGATTAGGATCGCAGTCTTATTGGTGTTCAAGACCAGGTTAAGAGTGGAAAGAAGGTGGTTAATTGCTTGAAGGCAGTTGTTCCAGTGGTTGAAAACTTTTTGTAGAGATTCTGTTAACGGGATAAGTATTTGGACGTCATCCGCGTACAGAAAATGGGATAGTTTAAGCTTTGTAAGTAGGTGGCAGAGTGGTAGAAGGTAGATGTTGAAGAGTGTGGGTGAGAGAGAGGATCCTTGGGGGACACCCAGGTTAGAGCGGATGGGAGGGGGGGATTCTTTAGTGTTAATCTTGACTTTGAAGCACCTATTGGACAAGAATGATCTGAACCAACTCAGAGCAGATCCCTTGATGCCTATGTCTATTAATCTTTCTAAGAGAATCGCTTGGTTCACCGTATCAAAGGCAGCAGATAGATCGAGTAGCGCAAGTAGGTAGGTTTGTCCTTTTTCCATGTTTATAAGGATAGTGTCCGCAAGGGATATAAGGAGAGTTTCTGTGCTGAGTGTCTTACGAAATCCATATTGAGAAGGGGAGAAAATGTTATGTTCTTCAAGGGATTCCGATAGCTGTTTGTTAACTATTTTTTCCATGATTTTAGCAATCATGGGAAGGTTAGCTTTAGGCCCTCGAGGAGCGAGTACCTGGTTCCAGGGAAAGCTTTGAAAGAGCGATGGTAACTCACAAATGTCTGTATCTGCGATAGCTTCCAGGCAGTAGAGAATCTTCAGAGTGTTCAGGAACATGGGCCCTCGAGGAGCGAGTACCGGTTCCTATCTGCAATCTGAAATAAAGAAAAGAGAGCAAGGCCACCGAGGAGCGGGTACCCCTGGTAAGTCCGAGGAGGCAGAGTAGCTTGGGAGAAAAGCCGAAGCAATCCCCTTGCTAACTTGATTCGTTAGCGAATACTGAGACCTTGTATATTGGAAGTGGATGATGTCATCCCAGGGGGACACCACCGAGGTTCATGCCCTTGTTGGTACATCAATCGGAGCGCGCGCCCTACGTCATCAGGCAACATGGCGGATCCGCAGCGTCATGCCGGTCAAGGGGACACCGGAGAGAGACGGCAAGAAGACACCGCAGCAGATAACCGACCATCAGACCTGGAGGGAGTCGCCACAGCGGTAAAGAGGGCGGAGTGAGGGCGTCGAGCAGTGACAGACGCAACAGGGATGGATGTAGCTTCCCCTCTCGGGTCCCGTTTCAGGCCTTAAGCTCCATCCTTCGCCATCATTTAACTATTTTTTTTTACAAGCCGGGCTGATCAGAGAAAGTGAGTAACGTTTAAGGAACATTATTTTGACTTACATGGCTTCCCGGGCAGAAAAGAAGGACAGGGAAAGGGACAAAGTGCACCACGCTGACACTCCCCCCCACCACTGGAGGATGATGCAGGGCTCTCAGATATGGCGTGGCGGGCTGCGATCCTGGAAATCAAAACGGCCATAGTAGAGGCACTTGCATCGGAGCTTAAAAAAATATCGGCGCAGTTATCAGAGCTTTCTGGTACCCTGGCTGGCTTTGAAGCACGATTCGGGGAGGTGGAACACCGCGTTTTCGAAAACCAAGATGGCCTCGTGGCAGCCCAGAAAGAGATTGCATATCTACAAAACTCCTTAATTAAGCATGTAGCGCAGATAAATGACCTCGAAAATAGGTCTCGTCGCCTTCTCGAGACTCTCGCTGAGGCGGACCTCTCTGGATTCCTGGAGACATGGCTTCTGCGTGAGCTGGGCCTCTCTCCGGTGCATGGCCCACTGCGCATGGAGCATACGCACTGGCTGGGGCCTTCACGACCATTGGCTGATAAACCCAGGGTGGTCATCACAAAAATATTAAATTTCGTGCACAAAGTGGAAATCCTGCGTAATATGCGCGCCGGGAAGCACCTGACTTACAATAACAAAAAAATCCTGGTTTTCCAGGACTACTCTGCTGTGCTGGCAGCACAACGGCGGGTGTTTCCTGCCTCCTGCAGTAAGTTGTTCTCGTTGGGAACCCGGGCGGTTCTTGTCTACCCTGCCAAGGTGCGTGTGAAGACCTCAAGCGGGGTTCGTTGGTTCACCGACCCCAAGGAACTTCAGCGATTTGTGGAGGCACAGGAGCAGGAGACCCCCAGATCTGTTCCCACTGACCAACAGAGAGAAGAACCTTAGTATTTTTTTTCTTCTCTTGCCATATCTTCTTGCGCCCTTGCTGGGCCCTGGTGGCCACGTTGGGCTACTGGGGACTTTACATAGTGCCCTATTCAAGGGGTCTTCAGATGGATTTTGATGTTTGGTGGAACTTCATCAGCAAGTTTGTGGGTCTATTTGGTCCCAGTCTTTGACTATGGCTCCTTTTTTTGGCTGGGCTATTCTTTCTCTTTGGGTTGCCCTACAGTTTTTTTTGTACTGTCAGTTTTTGTTGATGCTCGCTGTTGGGATAACCGGAGCAGGTTGGCTGTTTTTTTTTTTTCTCTATGGACTTTCTGATTGCTTCAATGTTTTAACATATGTCAGAAGCCATGTATGCTATTAGATGTCTGACCCCCCCCCCCCCGGTCCTAGAGGGGCAGGGTCTAAATTCATGATCTTTGTTCCTCTTTGAACAGGTACACAGTTTTTAACAGTTACAGATGGAGCTGGGGTTCGGGACTGAGCTAAGCATGTTTGGTGGTGATCTCTGGTACCCTAAGGAGTATTCTGATGGTAGTGAAGATTCTGATTGTCAGCTTGCTATGTCAGTTCTGCCAAAGCTAAGGCTTAAGGGAACTCCATGCTGAGAGATATGCTAATGTCTAGCCCCCACGAGCTGGATAGGTTTTGCACTTTTTCAGACTGACCACACTGTGAACCTTTGCTGCATAAATTGATAGAACCAGAGAGTTAATGAGCTTTTGAAGTTCTACAACGCAAGAAATTAGCTCAGATTCTAGTCTGAGAGTAACTGTGAAATTTAAGTGATTATTCAGTGTTCCATATGAAACAAGACTAGATATTTCTGAGTCAGCTTTAATTCAAAACGTCTGAGAACAGTAATATATCAGAGGTGTGGAACTATAAATATATTTAAGCTGTTTTTTATTTAAGAGCTCTAGGTTTGCCAGCGTATGTGTATAGAGATTTTTTAACCAACCTGAACCAAATCATTTTCCCTCTTTTAGTAAGTTTAGGGTGGGAACTGATTATCTTTTATTTTACACAAGTTAGACCAGTTCAATAAGACGTCAAAGACACCACATTTAGGAACATTATTTAAACACATCTTCAGAAGAGGGGTTCGCGGATAGTATATTAAGGGAACACATGCTTTGATTTATTTTAAAAAGGCAAGACTTCAAACACCTGCCCCAAGAAAAGGAGAGAAGGAGAAGAGAGACTGCCTACAGCCATCTGCATCTAGTACCTGGAAAGTACAAAGGGAGATCTGAAGCAAGGAATATAGGAACCATTTTAGGATTACAGGACAGCTAAGTAAAAACATTGTTCACCGCAAAATTGTGGATCAACACAATTCAGTAATAATTTGAGAAAGCTACATATTTATACACTGCATAAGAATGAAAATAAGGAAACTGTGCTACTACTGGTATTTTTTTCTTAGTGAAGCAAAGAGAACATTAAAGAGAATAATATAAAACAACAAACATATTTACTTTCTTTGTTGCATCACACTTGAGGATCAGCCTGAACAGCCAAGGAAAGAAAGTTTTGAAAGGATCATTCTCTTTTATAATTAACTTTGGAAAGATATATATATGACAAATATATATATATATACCCGGGACAGAATAAGGTATTGAGTTAACATATAATATCTCAATTATACTTACCTGATAAGAGTTCCCCATTAGCAGGTACCGGTACCAGACAGGGAATAGGAATCTTAAGTGGTGTTTTACATTGTTTGGCGCGCTTTTTCAATTCCCTTTAATAGCAGCACGTCGGCACTCGTTTTTTAATGTTTGCACTACTTAGATTCACAACATTTTACTGGCTAAAAATATTGCTGCACACTGCATCAGTTTCTGAATAGTGTAAGTAAATCTAACAAACACACACGATTACTGTTCCTCTGTCTGATTTTTATTTACAGCACTATTTTTTTTATTTACTGCACTTTTTTATTTACAGCAACCATTTTTCACGGCATTATTTTTTTGAGCCTTTCGTTTGGCTCATCCCCAGCACTTGACTAATAGCTTAGCATGCTATAGAAGCCATCCAGTCTTTTGAATTAATTTTTTCACTCCACTGTGCACTCAATCTAAAAATATTTTTTCACTCCATTTTGCACTTATTCTATTTTTTACGCCAGCAGTTTGCACACAAAAATTTCCCTTATGTCTTTTATATTCACCTAAATAATTTTTTTAATGTCCTTCATTCACATAGTTATATATGTTGCACTTATATTCATCATATTAATATACTAGCACGATCGCGTCCAGGTTGCAATTAACGCGATACCTTACAGTCACACCCCCTCTTTTTGATTGACACTGTTTTTGGCGCGTTTTTCCATTCCCTTCAAAAGTAGTATGCCGGCGCCGGCGTTTTATTGTATTCTGAAGAGATTGTAGTGTTTTGCACGACAGAGATCCTGAATACTCATTCTGCTGAAAGTGTTGCTGCACACCGAGTCAGCATCTGAATTCTGTAAGTAATATCGCTAAAAATCACTCGATCATGTTTTTCTTTTTTTGATTTGTTTATCCATACACACCGAGTCAGCATCAGAATTCTGTAAGTTTCATCGTTAAAACTTACCCGATCACTGTGTTTGATTTGTTTATCCATGCGCACCGAGTCAGTATCAGAATTCTTTAAATATCACCGCTAAAAATTACCCGATCACTGGTTTTCTTTTTTGATTTGTTTATTCATGTACACCGAGTCAGTATCAGAATTCTGTAAGCATTACCGCTAAAATTTACCTGATCACTTTTCCCTTTTTGATACATAGCACTTATATTCATGGCATCTTTTTTCGTTTTTTCGTTTGGTTCCCCCTCTTCACTCATTAATGTTCATTTTTTCGCTATAAATTACTCGATCACTGTTTCTCTTATTCATGCACACCGAGTCAGCATCTTAATTTTTGCAAGCAATACCGCTAAAAATTACTCGATCACTGTTTATTTTCTTGTCTTTTTTTCTTTTTTCTTCTTTTTTCTTTTTCCTTTATTCATGCATAGCACTTATATTCACAATATTTTTTCATTCAAATCACCTAATCACTGGTTCTTTCTTTTTTTGATTTGTTTATTTATGCACATCGAGTCAGCATCTAAATTTTGTCAGCAACATTGCTAAAAATTACTCGATCATCTTTTTTTGATGTGTTTATTCATGCATAGCCACTTATATTCACGGCATTTTTTCGTTTTATCTTCCGTTTGGCTCTTTCATCATCAATATTTAATATATCTTTTCACTTCAGCATATATTTAATTTTCTCTCATACTTTAGCACCTTTCACTGTTTTTTTGTGTTTATCTTATGATTTTCTTTGTCCGCCACGGCTCAAATAGTTACATTAGCCATCCCTTTAGAATTATCTCCAATCCATTCCCTTCATGCTTGCACCTATATACATCTCATATGACAGTACTGAGCACAGTATTTCCCACTCGTGTTTGACACCACGAATTTTGCGGTTTTGGTTGCTAATTAAGATAGTTTTTGTTTGGATTATATTTTTTACTATATAGTAAGCTAT
This sequence comes from Rhinatrema bivittatum, assembly GCF_901001135.1. NCBI lineage: Eukaryota > Metazoa > Chordata > Amphibia > Gymnophiona > Rhinatrematidae > Rhinatrema > Rhinatrema bivittatum. The sequence continues at coordinate 131,855,146 of NC_042621.1, read as the reverse complement.
TATAGATTTGATACAATCTGATTGTATATTGAGCATGACTATTCCCTTGAATTTTTTGTAATGTTTAAGTTAGATTGTATTTATAGGGTATCTACATGTTTCAAGCACACAAAATTACTATTTTGATTTTTCTACATCAACTCCATAGGTACCTTTCACAGGTTTTACTTACAACTCCCTGATGAAGATTTAAGATTATCATATGCAAATTGTAAGCATTGAATTTTTTCCACGTAACTGTTAAACAGATCCTGTCCAATCATGTTATAGCAATTACAATTTTCGTTACATATTCATATAGCCATTATTTTTTTATGTTTTGTTATCTTTTTCCTTTCCTCCTTTTTTTTCAATTCTTTTAATAACTTGGAGAGCAATTTATTGGACATCTATATCAATTACTTAAATATTTAAAGGCAATATCCAATTTTTAGGTACTTGTCGTCTTTCAAATGTTTTTGCTGGTTTTACAGCACATGCTACATTTTTTAACTATTTATTATTACTTTTACTGTACACTTTTATGTTCATGATATATCACTTACGTTTGCATTTAGTTTCATGTTCACACTACATATTTCCATGTTACCATTTTATATGTTCATTGTACATGTTTATTTTATATGTCTATGTATTTTATGTTTTTATTAGTTTTTAATAATTTATTTTTATATTATTTAATGTCATTTATTCTATGTTTTTAGCCCCTGATGCAGCCCTATTGAAAGAGGGTGAAACTCAGCTGGAGTCGGGCTTATTGCATATTCTGATTCTACATAATAAATTTGCTGTTGTTGGACATTAGGCTGCTTATTGCGTATTTCTGCTTCCACGGCTTTATTAAGCAGCCTTCCTTGCTGTTTTGTTAGTCTCCCATTCTTCCCCCATTCACCCCTGCCTTTTCCCCTTTCCCTAGCATCTACCCCTGCCTCTTTCCATTTCTTACCCAACATCTGCCCTGCTTCTTTTCTCCCGTCTCCAGCATATGCCCCCCTGCTTCTTTCCACCCCTCCCCTGCGTCTGCTCCTCACTTCTTTCCCCTTCCCCAGGATCTGCCCCTACTTCTTTTCTCCTCCTCTAGCATCTGCTCCCTGCCTCTTTTTCCTCCCTTCCCCAGCATCTGTTCCCAGCACTACCATTATTGTTCCTACGAGTCCTCTTCTAGCAAGAACCCTATTGGTCAGGGGACCACCATCCTTTGAAGTCTCTGCCTTCTTCTCTTCCTTCCAAAGTCAGACTGAGAGCAGCTCAGGGAATGCTCCAGAAAGCTCTTTTTTAGGCTGGGCTTTGAAAAGCAACTTATCCTTCCAAGTTATTTTTGGAGGTGAAATCACTGCACCTGCACACCAGTTACCAGTAGACTGAACAAATTTATGGAGGATCAATCAAACTATTTAACATAACAGTCAGGGATGTTGCCCCAGGTTCAATATATCCCGAAGCCGTGACTGCTAGAAATTGAATGGGTATGAAAATGGATGGACAACGCTACACATATTCCATTCCTTATAGGCTTCCCTTTAGCTCCTGCAGCTTATCACTATCACAGACAAAATGCTAGATGAATTTTTGGTCTGATCCATTTAGCAGTTCTTATGTTTTTATGGACATTTGTAGGACAGGCATATTAAGAGGCGTATGGGGGATTTTCATGAGTTTTGTACATCTTTCAGTTTTAAATCAAAGCGCACTTTGGGGAATGTCACAATGGTGGAAATCTAACTGCAGAACTTTAGCAGGTAACATTCTGTTTATCTCCATGGAGATTCATTTCCTTATTCTATGTAGCTGAGCAACACATTGAAAGGAAGATTGCGCTGTGAATTATTCAAAACCTTAGGACACCAACAGTGATAAGAGTCACCATTCTTTTTCTGAATTTGGGGTAAGTTGAGAACGATATGCCCATTGCACTTAGAAATTGTCATTTGTCTTAACGCCGTCTGAGTGGGACCTGAAATGTGAGAGGAGCTTGTGTTCCAGCACTGATTCAGGCAGACAGGCAGTGCCCCCAAAGCTGAGTGAAAGGGGCAGTGCCTTTCCCTCTCTTTCCCCAGTGAGCTGTAGGCATACCTGGGAACTCTCTAGATTTGGCCCAGAGAATCCGTATTTGCAGATAAATTCCTGGAGCTCTGGAAACAATGCTGAAATCTTCGGGTGTTGTGCAGAGCTGTCCTTTGGGTAAGGCAGGCTGAGCAGAAAGGAGCCGCAGCAGCGTGATGATGATCCTCTCACGGGGTTCCTATACTCTGTGGGCAAAAGAAATTCATTGCAGCAGTGCGGTGATGATGTGACTGTGGGCAGAAGAAATGAACTGCTGAGGTGTGGGGATGCCATGCCTGTAGGGTTCCCACCCTTTGCAGGCAGAAGAAAGGAATTAGAGCAGCCAAAGAAGAGGGCCACCACCTACCCCATCCTGTGGTAGCCAAAGAAGGGAACTGGCTTTGGCTGAAGGAGAGAGAGAGAGTTTGTGTGTATGTGAGGGAGGGATGGATGGAGAAAGAGAAGAAGACAGGTGGAGAGAAGAAACAAAGAGAAAAGAGACATTGAAAAAGGAATTGAGAAAAGACCAACAAGGGGAAAAAAAGACTGAAAATACCCAATTAGAAAATAAAAAGATCAGACAACAAAGGTAAAAAATATATACATATTATTTTGAATTTTTAGTAATTAGAATTTGCCATCTATGGGGATGTGAATTTCTTATATTTTTGTATTTGCTTTCTCTTTAGTAATCCACTGTTCAGAGACTGGTTTCTAAGGTTTTCCATTTCAGTTTTGTCTACATGTTTCTATTTCTAATTTGTAGTCTCTTATTTCTGTATTAGGTAAGGCTCAGTCTGTGCTCTGCATGTGTGACAGAGGTGCAGCATTTCTGCTTCTATGTAGTTTCTCTTTTGGGACTTGTAGCAGTCTGGCCTGTTTTGTTACCCCAGTAAGTGGTGTATTAGTAGTCTAGGGCCTGGTGTAATATTTGCATTGCTTTTAGGTGTCTTTTTTTTTTTTTTGCAGGGGTTTGTGTGACTTCACAAAGAGTTTGGCAGTGAAGAGATTTTATTTTGCTGATGTGAAATCAAAATTTGAATATTATTTTTTGCATGTTGGTTTGTAATATGAACTGTCCTCGTTCTGCTCTGCATCCATTGTAGATCTTATGATTATTGCTTTTTTATTGTAGCTATAATGTTCGCTGCCTTTCTAGAAAGTGGATTCATAAAAATATACATTAATATTTGTTTTATTAAATGATTGGATCTGATGTTTGTTATGTGATCTTTGCTTTTTACATAATACTAGCAACTGTACCCGTTCTATGCCCGGGCAGCAAGCCTTTTTATTGGCACATCTGCTCTTGTTTTGAGCAGAATTTCCCTAGAAATTCAGTGTAAGAGTGTCCCTTCCACATACACACACTCTCATACAGGCTCCCTCACTCTCTGGCACACACACACACACACACATCCCCTCATATAGGCTCCCTCTCTGAAACCCACACTCAAGCATCCCGCGCACTCCCCCTCTTACCAACTAAGCTGTCTCTCGCACTCCCCCACACCCTCTCTCCTCTCTTACATACACATTCTCACTGGCATCCTCCTCCCCTCATATAGGCTCCCTCTCTCTGAAATCCACACTCAAGCATCCCACCCTCTCTTACCTCCCATGCTCTCTCTCACACCCCTCCCCACCCCCCCTCTCACCAACCATGCTCTCTGTCACCCCCCCCTCTCTCACACACACACATTCTCTCTCACTGGCATCCCCCCCTCCCCGACACATATTCTCTCTCACCGGCATGCCGTAGGACCCACGCCGTTCGCGGCAAAGATGAAGGCCTGGCGCGCTGTTCACGGCACACGGGGGCCTTCCATTTTTGCCTTGAGCAGAAAATAACAGCGGAGACCCCGGCATGCCGCGAAGGGAGCGCGTCCTGCGGCACACGCTCCGTTCATGGTGAAGATGAAGGCCTGGGCGCACGGGGGCCTTCCCTTTTTGCCGCAAACCGCGCTCCGTTTGCGGCATGCCAGGGTCTCCTGCCTGACCTGCAATGGCCGCTGTAGCTGGTGTTGTCACATGTCCGCTGTACGGCAGCCACTGGTGCCATCTATCTGCGGGCTGGGGAACATGAGAGAGAGCGAGAATGAACACGTACATAATGCCCTCACCCTAGATAGGTATTTATATCTCTATGGGAGGCCCACCTAGTAACTCGAGGTGAGGTTTAGGTATTAGTGTAGGGGTTAGTTTCCTCACTCCGAGGGTCATCAAATCTTCACAAGAGAGCACTGTGCTGTTCATGCGTCTCACTTTGAATGTCAAAGTGGCCCCTAACCCCTACACTAATACCTAAACCTCACCTCGAGTTATTAGGTGGGCCTCCCATAGAGATATAAATACCTATCTAGGGTGAGGGCATTATGGCTAGGCACTTTCTCTCTCTCGCCCTCTCCTAGGATGGCCTGGTACTGAAAAAGGTGTAGCTAAAATCAGAGTTAAAGCCATGCAATAGGAATTCGCAAAATGGTAAACCCTCCTCTTTTTCAGGTTTGCATCGCACCGTACGTTAGGGTGCTATTGCATGCGTTAAAGGCATTTTCACAAGTGTTAACGGCGTTTTTTGCATGCGATAAGCCCTTAACGCATGCGAAAATGCCTTAGCGCATTTTGATAAATGACCCTATAAGATTGCACCTTCTGAATTGATTACCCAGGTTTTCCAACTTTTGAAGAACCAACTTAAAGTTATTAATCAAAGCAGTGTCACATTCCTGAAGCTTGCTAACTTCATTCCCCAAACCAGATCACTTCTCAGAATGGTCCATAATTTTAAGAACATGGTCATTCAAAATCTCCGATATGCCCTGGATGGCAGAAGCCAAGGAGTCAAAGTTGGCTAATACAGATTGATCTAACTTTGAGATAGCTGTCGAGAGTTCTAAGATTATTTCTGCTGGTTTCTCAGATGATAAGGCCAGATCAGCTCCTAAAATGGAGGGAATAGATGGAATAAGACCCCAATTTGGGAAAACTCCCCATTCCCCAGATGGATGTGGGGTTAATACACAAATGCCTGGTATCCTGTTGATATTTTTCCCTCGGAGGCTGAAGTCACTGCCAACGGAGAAGGCGGCACAGTGGGACTCTAAGGAGACCATGGTCTCATTTTGAATGAAGTCATGAGCTCCAAATTCAGATAACCCCCAACATACCTTGTGCTGGATATAGTCAACATACATAGTAAAGCATAACAAAACCTTACACAACACAAAATATAAACATGCCGCAACAACCAAAAAGCAGAATTGCTATATAGCTCTTGGGGGGGGGGGGAAACATAGCTTAACAAGATCGAGCAATACTCAGTCTAGGAAGGCTAGAGAAAAGAGATATGTCTTTAAGTTCTTCCTAAACTGAGAAGTTGACAGAGATAATGAAGAGAAGGGTCTTAACTGGGATCAAGGCCATTTCCTTTCCAATCCCTTCTTTGCCACTCTTCATACATTCATTTTCTTCTTTTATGCTACTGTGCGTGAAATGAAGATACCTCAAAAAGTACTGCCTTCCTAGCATCCCGTATTGTCCATACAGAATAGTCCCTGATGGTATTTGCCTCAAGATGTTGCTTATTGGCTATTTCTACTTTACTTTTAAGAGCTAGTATTTAGGCACCATCTAGTGGGGATTCTCTGAGTGACCGTATATTCCAACATTCATTCCACAAGGGAATGATCTGAAGTATTGGCTGCATGGATCTTTGATTGCAGTACTTGATGACCCTGAGATGAGAAAAAAATTGTACCAGGAAATGTTTTATGACAACTACAGAGGAATGTATAGTCTCTTGCCTTGAGATGCATGAGTTTCCAGACATCTATTAGATGTTACCAATGGAAAAAGAAGGTTAGAAATGAGTTAATTGGTAACATCAACAAAAGAAATTAGAAAAGGTAATAAAGTTCCCAAAGAAATAAGTGGAGCAGTCAGAACTGGATTTAATCCTGCAGGAGGCAAGAATAAAAAGATATTGATGTCTGAGCATTCTGGGAGTGTTTTGAAAGGTGCATCCAAATTTTGATGAAACACATTGAAGAAGCCAAATCTGGGACTGAAGTTGAGGGTGATTAAGGAGGGTCTATGGAGGCTCTGTCTCTTACAAGGCTTAAATAATTTTAGAGGGCACTCGCTGAATATCTCTGGTTTTGGGCAAATATCTATTGTTTTTTACTTTTTTTTTTTTTTAATAAAATTTGTGTTCAGCAAAACTCAAATATCCCCTACTTTTCAACCCATGAGGATGCAGTAACTGGAGCAAATGAAGTCTTAAATGTGGGCGCTGCCTGTGAGAAGTCTCAGGATTTAGAATGCTGGGTAGGCTGGGGGTGCCTCAAGCCCAACTTACTTCTTAGGTAGCTCACATATAAACAATCTGGAAAAATGATACTTCCAGGAGTAAATTATTAAGCTCTGTACAGTAATTGATTGCAGGCCTGCTCGCATCTATCACATAAACTTTGCACCTGTGGCAAGTTTCAGTGCGAGAAGACGCTGGTGCCTGGAAAAATGGTACAGAGCCCGCATTTAAAACGTGGGCGCAGTTTTTCTACATGGACAGTTTGAAAATTGCCCTCTAGGAGACCAATTTTTAAAGCCATTTATCTGGGTAAATTGGCCCTGTCTGAAAATTGCCTCTCTCTTTGCCTGGCTAAAAGTACTCATGGCTTCCATAGTGCTGATGCATTTAGATGGGTATAAAAGGAGCAATCCTCTGAGTGCATTTAGGTCGGAGGAGTAAAACACTGCATGCAAATTCCATTTTCACATGTACTTGCTCACTTGCACAAATAGCAGGCTCAAAGTATGTGGGTGCTTTTAACGTATGCGCTCTAATAGGTTGATTTTCAAAGTGGATACACGTGTAAATGTAACATACTATTGTAGCAATTTTCAAAAGTACACGAGTAAAGTGCATTTACATGTGTAAAACTCAATTTTATGCATGCAAATGCTTTTGAAAATCAAGTACTGTGGCTACTGATTTTCAAAGGTTGAAAACTGGCTGCAACGTACGCAGGTCACAGGGCCCAAGTTCAATGCAAACAAATTGCTCCCAGAATGGAGTTTTCCCCAACAGCAACAGTGGTAAGCAGTCCTCAGTATGAGATAACTCACAATCAGGGCCACCAAGACCCTGAGAAAATAACAAATTTCATCCCAAAACAACCACGATTCTAATGTTTTCCAGGTCTCTTCCTATTTGCCAAGTCTGGTGGAATTGCCCCAGTTTGCTACCTCTTGATGGCCCTGCTCACATTTCTCCTGGGTACAAACACTATTATCCTGGCATTTTTCCATTCTCAGGCAGAGAGTGCCTGCTACTGAAAGAGGGAGACGCTGCATCCATGCTCAGGTACTTGCCGAGTGCCTGAGCTCATTCCAGCTAGTGAAAGAGTAAGACCAGACAGCTGCAATATTATTTCTCTTATCTTATTTTCTAGATGGCAGTTGCACTTAAAGAGCTATGTAAGTATTCAATGATTCTTTGAGGTCCGTATTCAGCCACTGGCTGGCTAGGAAAATTAGCCAGATGAGCTTAGTCAGTGGAGCGGCCATGTCACTGAACATACCCAGCTATCTTAAAGTTAACCAGATAAATTTATCCAGCTAATTTTAAGACTACTCTTCTGCTTTTCTAAAGTCATCCAACTATGGGGGTCATTTACTAAGCATTTTTCTCATAGACACAAAATGGGGGAATGTTAGCTGAATAACACTGAAAATTGACATTTATCTAGTTAACTTTGCTGTATAACTGGCCCCACCTGCCCCTGGCTGATAAATAGTTAGCTAGCTAAGTCCAGGGCAATTAGAAAGCAGCATTTTAAATGCTGCGGATTGTCTAGTTAAGTCCAGGTCTTAGCCAGACATTCTGCTTTCAATATTGACTTCTTTACATTTATTGTAGCCAAATACTGATATGCAGCAAACCAGTTTATTCAGTCAAAAGAAATCTTTAGATAACTTAGAAATTAATCACTTATATACATACCAATGTGCTTAAAATAAAAACAAACCGATAAAAAACACATTGAGGGAAATGTAGACATAAATAAACATAGATTTACAAAACCCATACAAATTCAAACATGCAAATAGATGCATAAATATACAGAGACACACTTAAGACATTTATTTACAGACAAAGACAAATACAGATACTGGCATATGCACACACACAGGCACACAAATACTAACAGATTTAAACTGGACAGTGTGCAGTGCAGGTCTACTAGATACATTAGAGGAAACATTCTCTGTTGGTTATAATGCCTTTGACCCAATAAGAGAAATCTAAAATGTTGTATGAGACATTTCTCTCTGTGGAAAGAGATAAAACAGACGGTTTGGGACCAATTCACCAATACATAATATCATAACCCCGCGTTTGGACACGTGTTTGACGCGCTAGCTTTACCCCTTATTCAGTAAGGGGTAATAGCGCGGCCAACCCCCCCCCCCCCGAAACTAATAGCGCCCGCAACATGCAAATGCATGTTGCGGGCGCTATTAGTTATTCACTCGTGATTCAGTAAGTAAAATGTGCAGCCAAGCTGCACATTTTACTTTCAGAAATTAGCGCCTACCCAAAGGTAGGCGTTAATTTCTGACAGCACCAGGAAAGTATACATTTCTATACACCCTCCGACTTAATATCATGGTGATATTAAGTCGGAGGTCCCAAAAGTAAAAAATAATTAAAAATTAAAAAAAAAATATTTTTAAATCAGCCCGTGGCTCGCGGGTTGAAAACCGGACGCTCAATTTTGCCGGTGTCCGGTTTCTGAACCCATGGCTGTCGGCGGGCTCGAGAACCGACGCCGGAAAAATTGAGCATCAGCTGTCAAACCCGCTGACAGCCACCGCTCCTGTCAAAAAGGAGGCGCTAGGGACGTGCTAGTTTCCCTAGCGCCTCCTTTTACCGTGGGCCCTAATTAGCATATTTTTCTTTACTGGATCGTGTGCCCAAGACACTGGCCTGGGCGCTCGCCCGCTCTCCTGCTTTTCTTTCTGTATCGGCCTGAGAGGCAGGAATGGAGGAGTAGCTTAGTGGATTGTGAACCAACAGGCTGATACAGTACAGTGTGCTCCGACGGAGTGCACTGTTAGCCGGCATTTGGACACGCGTTTGACGTGCTAGCTTTACCCCTTATTCAGTATGGGGTTAGAGTGCGTCCGAAACGCGCGTCCAACCCCCCCAAACCTAATAGCGCCCGCAACATGCAAATGCATGTTGCGGGAGCTATTAGGTATTCCCGTGCAATTCAGTAAGTAAAATGTGCAGCCAAGCCGCACGTTTTACTTTCAGCAATTAGGGCCTTCCCAAAGGTAGGTGCTAATTTCTCCGGGCATCGGGAAAGTGCACAGAAAAGCAGTAAAAACTGCTTTTCTGTGCACCCTCCGACTTAATATCATGGCGATATTAAATAGGAGGTCCCGAAAGTTTAAAAAAAGTAAAAAAAAAAAAAAAAAAAAAAAAAATTTGAAATAGGCCCGCAGCTTGAAAACCGGACTCTCAATTTTGCCGGCGTACGGTTTCCGAACCCGAGGCTGTCAGCGGGCTCGAGAACAGACGCCGGCAAAATTGAGCGTCGGCTGTCAAACCCACTGACAGCGGATTTTGGAGCAAGCTTTGCTTCCTTTCCTATCCAAAACTAGCCATCCTCTAGATGGCAGGTGTTTGTTTTAAATTTAATAATTTGCATGGATTATTAAAAAAAAAATCATCATTAATACAAACATCAAAAACCATACATAAGAACAGTGGAATGCTTAGTACACGCTCAAAATACATAAATCTTGTGGGTGACACACCAAAGAATCGGATTGATTCCCAAATTTTGCAAGTCACTTGTACGACCCTATTTCTCAGGAATAAAAGTTTGGTAAGGCAGATATTTAGTGCTACTTAGCGAGATAAATAGGGACTGAATATCTGGCTATGTTCAGGAGCAGCCACTTAGTCAAATACTTATTTATTTGGCTAAATAGATAGCCAGATATCTTGGGGGTGGGTAATGAGCAGATTGAGGTGGGGCAACTTATCCAGTTATCTTAAACAGATAAGTGCCAATGTCAGGTTTTGGGTTTTGATTCAGAAGCACTCATGGTTATGAATTGGGTAAATGGAGTGCTATAAGCTTAAATGAGACAAACATTTTTAAAGAAAAGATTTTGTTTGAATAAAAGATGAATGCTTTAGAAATTAAGTATGGAGGATAGGTGGAAAAGGTAAATGAGGTTAACCAGAGTTGCTTTCTTTACGATGCAGGTTGTAATCTATTGCAGGCAAGAGCCTGTGGATTACGAGAATAAGCACATTTGAAATCTGATACATTTTCCTGAAAATTATGCTTTAAATATTGGTGCACCTTTTTATATACAGTATTTGTGGAATATCATCTAAGGTGGAATGCTCACATTTTTCTTTTGTTTTAAGCATGTATTATTACAATGTATTACCAGCCTTGGATAAAATGTTTACCATGTATGCTGCAGCCTGAAATCTCCTGTGCCAATCATACTTTCACTTTGGGCTAGTTAGCGTTGAGGTTTTCTCTCCCCCCCCCCCCCCCCAAAATCCCAGGGAAGAGAAAGTACTCTTTGCCCAATCCTCTGAGTACCATTGTACCCCACAATAAGTAACCCTCCTGACAGGCAGTAAGCCTGCTGCATAGTCAGTAACCCACTGGATAGGCATCACCCTACCTCTCTCCCTGCTGCATGGGATCACCCTTCTTCCCTGCATAGTCCCCTCTTCACTTAATGTGCAGCAACCCCCATCCGACAGATGTCACCTCACCCAATGCCAAAAGATCCCTTGATTCCCCCAGCCACCCATCTGGAAACATGCCTTACTGTTCCAGAGGGAATGAATCACAAGGGCAGGAGGGATGTCAGAGGCTTCCCGCCTGCACTGCTGCCACCAGCAGTGGCATTTTTTATCCCTATCATATGAATGATTTACAAAGGGGCTACTTCGACATCACTCATGTCTCAAATATCAATCAAGGCTATCAGTTGCACTTATGTGTTTTGTTCCTCCAATGAGCCAGGAAGTCTTCTGCTGGAAAATTATATGGAAGCCATCTTTTGGAATGACAGGGTATTAGCAGGAGAATCTGATCTGGATTACAGGGACTAGCTGTAATCCAGAGTAACAACCTTACTTCTTGTTATACACTGCTAAAGATGCAATCAGGAATCTCTACAACCTATGCCTACCATAAATAAGAAATTGAAAAACATTCCCCTATCAAATCCTATAAACAACATCTCCGATTTATCCATCAAGAACAAATTACCATCTAAACAGGCAACAGGACAAAGAAGCACGCTACCTTAAAAAAAAGAAGGGTAAGATTTGAAAAAACATATGAGGACACAAACCACCAACACCCTCAGCGTATCACAAACCTGTAGATACAAATGGATCATACCTTTTCCAGTGTAACAAATGCTCTAAGAAGGAAACCAAATGGGCACTCCAAGCCAGAATGAATCATCACTAATACTCTCTCACTTGAAAACCTGCATACCTGTGGGACAGTGATTCTCCCAACCAGGACATTTAGTCTCAGTTATTAGTCCTTGATGGCAACTTAAAAACGCACAGGAAAAGAAATACAGGAATTCAAGTAAGCCAAATGTTGGATGTAAAAAAATAACTGAGCCAAGACATTCAAAGGCCGATATACAGTGCCATTTCAATATTAGACTACGTTCAGAGGATGCCACTTATCTGGATAACTTTTTATACAGCTAAAAAGTTATCTGGATAAGTGAGGGGCAGGATAAGGCATTCTGGGACACAGCTACATATCTGGCTAACTTATGGCTGGATTTTGCATTCTCGCAGAGACAGGGCAGGGAGGAGAACATGACAGGAGCAGGGCATGGAGAAATGGAACAAGGCAGGAGTGAGAATGAGGACTGAAATGAGGCAGGGTTGAGGTGAGGACAGAAACAAGTCAGGAGCGAGGCGAGCTTGGGAACAAGGCAGGAATGAGTTGAAGATTTGAGGCAATGAGCAGTGTAGGTGCAGGAGGACCTGTTGCTGAGGCATCTAGTTGCATAGGTACTGATGATTAAATGGCCCGGGCTAGGTGATGTGAGAGGTGTATGCTTGAGAAGCCTTTCTGCCATGGGTCTAATAAATAATATGTGCATGCATGTGTGTGTGCCTATAGACGGGGACTGGTGGCATCATTGAGGAGCAGCATCGGCGACCTGGAATAAGTAAAGGCTGTCACTCAAGACAAAAGTGACAAACTTTAGAGAGGGAAATAGTATTACAACTATTAATAGTTGTAATACTATTTCCCTAAAGTTTGTCACTTTTGTCACTTTTGTCTTGAGTGATTATTTGAGAGGAGTTTGCTTCTGTTTTGTGATAAGTAAAGGCTGGCCATGACATGATTACCACAGTTGGCCAAACATTATAGTACTCCCTCTTCTAAGCCCCCTCTCCAGGTCTGTGGACTTGGACTTGTGGGGAAATAGGTGATGGAACCTTTTGGTGGGTCTTTGATGTTTTTGGCGGATTCCCACGTATTCTCTTCAGCACTGTATCCCCCTTCTAGGAGATAAGATAGTAGAGTTTTCCCCATATTCTCTTGGAATCCAATATTTCTCTAACTTTGTACTCCTGATCTGGATTGATGGTTACTACTGTCTGAGTGGGTACCCACTGTGAGTCCCAGGTGGGTACCAATGGCTTCAGTAATGACATATGAAAAGAGTTGTGTGCCCGTTAGGTTGATGCTGGAGAATCAGGAAAGGCCCGATAAAGCTTGGAGAGAACTTCGTGGAGGGGGTCTTGAGGCAGAGGTTCTGGATAATCAACCATATTTTGTCTCCCACCTGAAACTGGAGTGAGGGGCGATGCTTCTTGTTGGCCCCTCTTTTGAAGCATTCTGTCACCTGGAGAAGAAGCTGGTGAGTCTTCTTCCAGAGGCCCCTAAGATTCAGAGCAATGTGTTCCAGTATTGGGCAAGGAACCTTCAGAGGTATTGAATTGCATCCATACACAATGATAAAGGGTGAAGAACCCACTACCTCCCCCACATGATTATTGAGGCAGAACCACCCACCGTAACAAAGATGCCCAACTGTCATGTTTTTGATTGACGTAGGCCCTCAGGAAAGCCTTCAGGATTTGGTTGGTGTGTTCCATTTGCCTGTGCAGTGGGTGGAAGGATGACAGTTTTTGGGTTGTAGGCTGGATCACACAAACAATAAAAAAATAATGACACGTGACTACAGCTTATGTGAAACTATGAAAAACTATATTTTCTGCGTAATATATGCAGCAAAACAGGTGCTTATGAGAACACCTGAGATAAACAACTAACAAAACAGAATTTAAACAAGGGTATATATCTTTCCCCAACTAATAGGGAAATATATACAAAAGCTGTGCCTTTGCACAGCCTGCCAGGGAATTTCCTTCTCACCTGATTCTGCCTGCCTAGCGTGACCCGGACGTCGGGGGAGGAGCTGACTGGGACGCCTACAAGAACAGCGTCCTATCGGCGCACCGCAGCCGCCGGCGCTCCGCCAAAGCCGAGCACGCCCAAGAGGTGTACGGCTTTGCTCGGCTTAGCTTGGCGTGCTTGGCTCTGGCAGGAAATTTTTGGTTAATCGATTCTGCAGCCACGAGTTTATGGTATGGAACTGACTTCATATTTGGACTAAGGCAAAGGATCCTAGGTGAGATTTTTTTTTTTCTTTTCTTCAGTTTTCCTTATTTTGGGTAAATAAAATCTACTCTGGCTGAGTCTCCTCTTTGTAATGCCGCATACAAAGAGGAAGGCAAAGCTAAGGGATTTATCCTCTACACCTGTAATTGGTAATCAACCCAAAATAGAGGATTGCTTTGTGAAAACTCCCATAGAAATCCCAGGAGGGGTGGTCGCTGAGGGATATGACCAGGAGCAGGGGATTTCCATCCAGACCCAAGAAACATCTTTGACCCCGGGAGCACCAGCAACACCGGAGCCACCAAGCGGGATCAGAGTAAGGATTGATTCCTTGGAGGATCCAAGACTCAACCTAAACTATACTCCACTGCGAGACCAGAGAGTAGTAGGTACCTTAACCTGCTCCTCGGAGAGTCCAGTAATGGACTCTAGGGATCAAAATGGTAGTTTTATACAACAGCCTGTACCCGCCCAGGCCCCATTAGAGGGAGGAGATGGAGTCATTCAAGAAGGATCAGTGTCTGGAATAACCGTAATCACCCCGAGGAATTTTACCCTTGAAGAAATAGGGACTTTACTGTTATCAATGCAAAAATCTATTAATAGTATGGCAAAAACATTGCAGGAAGTTTTGAATAAGCATGTAACCCATCAGATGAAGATAGATAAAATAGAAGGTTCTGTACACTCTGTAGAAACTAAAGTGAAGGAAATAGATAAAATACAAGGAAACTTAATTAAGTCTGAGAAAATACATACTGACAAATTGGAAATTATAGAAAATCAAATGAGGGAGAAAAATTTAAGGTTGCTTAATTTTCCTAAAACTCATTTAATGTCTGCAACAAATGTATTTAAAAGTTATCTTGTTAATGTGTTAAAATACAAAAATGAAGCAATACCTGCAATTGCAAGGATCTATTATATACCTCAAAAACAGGCACTAGATGATCTAAAACAGGACAATCAACTAATCAAGTAGATTTGGATTTATCCGATCTAATGGAAAAGTCTTTTGAGATGGATATAAAGACTAGAGCTACTCTCATTGTGCAATTTTCTTTTATTTCTGAAAGAGACTCGTTACTTAGGATATATTTCAGAAACCAGAAAGCCAAATTTTATGGTCAGTGTATAAGGATGTTTCCTGATATATCACGAGAGTCACAAACAAGGAGGAAAGAATTTTTAACAATGAGAGAGCAAGCTCAACAAAAAGGGATTAAATTTATTTTAAGATTTCCATGTACCTGTATTATTATATATCAAGGGAAAACATTTATCTTTAATCAACCTATCCAGTTAAGATTGTACCTGAATGCCCAACCCTAAAAACTCTAATGAGCTGGGAATTAGTATATACTATGGTGAGATTAATACATCTTTATTGTAAGTTTCCTAGAATAACTGCTTCTGAAGTTAAGTAAGTATATTTTAGATAAAAATTCACAGATATAGATCTAAATTTTGAAGGAAGTATTATGTTACTTTTTGTTTATTACTCTGACTGTGAAATGTATCTTAATATTGTAAAATTTAATAAATAAAGAATTAAAAAAAAAAAAAAAGCCTAGTGGAAACTTCCATTTTCCTGGATGAGTGCTGTCTTCTCTCTCCAGTTGATGGTCGCAACTGTTATCTCAGAAGAAGGCTATAATGGTACCAGGGACTCCTTGTCATTGCAGAGACTTTTCTTGCTAACCTCACTCAGTTCAGCACTCAGCAGAAGTCCGTCCATTCTCATGTATAGCAGGATCTCATCCCTGTTTCTGGTCATGTGCTGTACTATTTTCTTTGTTTCTCTGCTCTCCTGAAGTTTTACCAAAATAACTGATAAGAAAAATTAATGCATGGTCTTGGTCTTTTAACTCACTACTGCTAACTACCATATTGTACAGACATTATCTCTCACATGTGACCATTAGTCTTTTGACTTGACTCTAACCCACTCTGTTGGATACCCCAAAATAATAACAAAATTAGAGAAAGTGTCACTGGTGTCATGTAGATAATAACAAATCATATAAAAATTGTCTCAGACAGCTAGCAAAATACTACTGTGAAAATCAATAAGAATGTGTGTGTGCCCAAAAGCTAAAAGTGTAAAGTCTACATAACTGATGTGCAGGTTATACTCTAAAGATGTTTTATCATAAACTGAACCTGGAGAGTTGCCAGGTGTTTCAGCTCTCTGCACTAGTAGAGCTGCTTGGTGCTATGCCTTACTGGGCACAAAACTCAACTCTCTATCTCCTAGCTGGCTCTAAGTAAGTGGTCTTCTTATACTTTTAATTAAGTCATGTCTCATTTTGTACTCAGTATCTTTCTCTTGTGATTTTGAAGTTTGCAGGCTTCGTTAGGAGGAAGGGAGGCCATTGGCTATGAGGGAAATGGAGGGGGGGGGGGTGTCTATGGGTGAAGCTGTGAAGGAAGGGCTATACCATTTCTGTAAAGGGGGGGCTATGGCTATGAAGGGAGGAGGAAGCTGCGAAGGGGGGTCGTGGGCTAATACTCCAGAGTTCTGTAATTTCTTAAGCAGTTGTTACGTCCACCGGCCACGTCCTCTCGCAGCCAGCTGAACTCACCGCATGTCATGTTTGGCCTTCTACTCTTGGTACTCTCGTGGCCGCAGCCAGTCACTGCCGCCATGTTCCTCCTGGCTCCTGGTGCTCCACGTGGGGGCTGAAACGCTGCTGACCAGCATTCTGACCCTGGGCCTCCCTAAGCCATCTATCCTCCCTTTAAAGGGCCTATGGCGGGAACTTCAGGCCCATCCCCGGCTGGTGACATCACCAGCCCGGTATACTTAAGGACTACCTCTCCATCACTATCTGACTTGACAACAAGTTCCCTTGGTTCCTAGCTGGTGCTTGCTCCAGTTCTCCTGACCTGTTGTTCTTGTTCTCAGGATCCCTGCTCTGCTCATCTGGGACCCTGCCTCAGTGCCCCGCTCCTCGGGGTTCTGGCTCAGCACCACTGTACCTGGGACCCTGCCTCTACACTTCTACATCTGGGACCCTGCCTTGGCACTCCCGCTCCACGGGCCTGCTTTAGCACTGCTACATCCGAGACCCTGCCTCAGCACTGTTACATCACGAGACCCTGCCTTGGCGCTTCCATACCTCAGGGCCTGGCTCAGAACTTCTACGTCATGGGACACTGTCCCACGCTCTTGCTCAGGACGTGTCTCAACACTCCTTCGTTACAGGACTGTGTCTCTGCGTTCCCGTTCCTCGGGGTATCTCTCAGCACCTCTCCACCACTAGAACCTGTCACCACAGATTTTCTGCCCAGAACCTGTTTCTACATATCATTACTCTGGCCTCTGCTCCTCCACTTCCTTCCCACAGGACCTGCTCCACAGAGCCCTGCCCTACTGTCTCTGGAACTGCTACAGCATCTCCTCCCTTGAAGCTGTTTCTCTCTCTCTCTCTCTCTCTCTCCTCTCGAGGGTACTCCAACCTGAGACTGAAATGATCTCTCTGACACTCCCTGCTTCCAGGTGCCTGTTTCCTCCGGGATCAGCTATACAGAAGCTCACCTAAGACCAGCCAGCCCCGGCACCCAAGTGTTCAACCTGCAGGGAATGAGGGTTGGTACTGGCGAAGTTCCTGTTTGCCTCTGTTCCCGGCCAGCCTCACCTCCCGACGGTGGGGACCTGCAGGGCTCAACCCCATCTCAGGGCAAGGGTCCACAATTCCTAACAGCAGTGCTGAAAAATCTTCAGAGGGACAGCCATTTTGCATGATGTAGCAAAAATGACAGGAGTCGAGTGGCACCTTATAGACTAACCAATTTATTAAAGCATGAGATTTTGAGGACAGAGTGCACTTCATTAGATGCAGCTGACAAAGTGGATTCTGTCCTTAAAATTTGTTAGTCTATAAAGATGTGTCCAGAGGTACCAGTCATAGAAAATCCCAAGCTTCTGCTGTCAGCAGATCAGGCTTCCCCAGCCAGTTTCACCCTGCAGGACTCCACACACCTTACTAATGTTTCCAGCTCAGAAGTGTCCTCAGGTGAGCTCACACACCTCAAGCCAGTTGCTTTAATGACCCCCACAGCAGATCCATGCAAGCTCCTCTCCAAAGCAATGAAAGAACAAAAGAAGTCTGTATCCAAAACACATTAATAATACCTTGGGCATGAATTGATCCCTTCTTGCAACTGCCAGTCCAAATAACTATGCCTCAACCCCCCCCCCATGTCCAGCCCCAGGTCAGATTAGGCTCTGTTTCACAGTTTAAAAATGAAAACAATGTAAGTTCTAGACTCTCTCAGTTCATTGGGGGAGACAAATGAGCTTAGCCTCCTGGCAAGCAAACCACCCTGCTAGGCAGTAGCACAACACTGCCCTCTGTTGTGCTGCAGGCAATGGTCTTCCCAGACCTTAAAAAAACAAGCCAGCCAAAAGAAAGAATCAAACAAAACCTAGAGTAATCACACTTACTCTATTTCCGTAGTAGTAATTTCCACTGCAGGAACATCCACCTCCATTTCTTCCTCCACTCCTGGGCAGCTGAGCTCTCCTTTAAATTCCACCGTATCCCCATTGATTCCTCCTCCCCCGTCATCATGGGCTCAGGTATGTGCAGTCCCTCCCCCAGGTGCCATCCTCGGGTTTCCAATCAATCCTCTCTCCTTTCTCCCATTGGTTTATCCTTGGCTCAAAGAGCCTGGGAAATGTAGTCTTTCCCTCTGTAGCCTCCGCTGTCTGGCTCTGCCCCGAGCTCTCCCTGAGGTGATCCAGACCAGGTTTTTCTCCCTAGACACACACCATGAACCTCATCACAGTGCCACTCGACTTTTGTCATTTAAGTAGTGCTATGTCTGTTATCTTACTTTCAAAGCAAGATACGTACTGACCTTATTCCACCATCGTAACTAACTTTTGATCATACTAGGGGGGAAAGGGGAGCTGGGGGAGGCTGTGAAGCCTGAACTGTGAAGCTTGACCCAAATGACTGTGTACCCCTCAGAGAGAGAATGGGTCAGTTACAAAATCCATAGATATATGGGTGCATGGCTTTCCTGGCACTAGTAGTGGTTGAAGAAGCCCCCAGAAACATGCATGGGAAGGTTTCTGGGATGCACAGGTTGGACAGGATTCCACCAAAAATGCCAGGATAGGAGTTCCAGAGTTTTATGGATATCTGAATATCCAGTCAATCTAGAGTCGTGCGCCTAGCAGAGTACCTTCTCCCTAAGGTGTTTGGGCACCACCATTTTCCCGGGGAGTGCTATGATGGCTAGATAGCTAGAAATCAAAGCAATTAAAAAAGAGTGACCATCTTGCCTACCTAGAATTTAACCTGTGAGTTTTCTGAAGGTTGTGAAGGAGTAAAGGTGTTATAACCATTGGCCGCGGCCGACCCAACTCACATCATGTGCTGCCCTACTCTCCTCTCTGGGTGAACTCGCGGCTGTGGCTAGCCGCTGCCGCCGCATGCCGCCTGCCTCCTGAGACTCCTCATGGCGGCTGGGACGCCGCTGACCTCCATGCCTCATCCTCCTCCTCCGCCTCTTTAAAGACACTATGGCAGGAACCTCAGGGGCATCCCCGACTGATGACATCACAAGCTTGGGATTTATAAGCACCTCCCTTGGCCTACGCTAATTGACTTGGCAACGAGTTCCTTTGCCTACTGGTGCTTGTTCCTGTCTCCTCGGATGCATGGTTCCTGCCTTGGATCTCTACCTGTGGTTCTGGACTCTGGCTCAGGTATCTGCTCCTCGGGGGCCTGCGTGTGCTTCCTTGGGAGACTTGTCGCCTGGCTTCCCCGCTCCTCGGGGTAGTCCCTGCGCTCTCTCCTGAGGTCCTGCCTGCTGGCTTCCCTTAAGAACTGCCAACCTGAGATTCCTTCTCTACGCTCCCTGCTCCTCGGGTTAGTATCTGCCTTGCCACCGGAGACTTGGACTCTGCACTTCCCCACTCCTCAGGGCAGTGCCTTCGTCTCTACATCAGTGAATTTGCTCCCATTCCCCCGCTCCTCGGGGCAGCCTACGTCTCTAAACCAGTGACTTTGCTCCCGCTCCCCCACTCCTCGGGGCAGCCTATGTCACTACTTCTAAGACTCAACTCTGTGCTTCCCCGCTCCTCGGGGCAGCCCCTATGTCATCATACCAGAGACTCTGTCGCTATGCTGTCCTGCCCCTCGGGACAGTCTCTGCATCTCTCCTCCAGAAGATCCTATCGTCGCGCTCCCCACTCCTCGGGGTCTCCCTAGCACCCCTCTGTCGGAAGTTCCTGCTCTGATACTTGTCTCATCAGTCCCGCCTGAGTACTGTGACTCCTCTGAACCATGCCTCCGCGTCCCGCTCCTCGGGGCGCCTCACAGTACCTCTCTAGGCTGGTACCTGCGATCATGTGGTAGTGAAGCAGGATGTTTCTCTCTCTACTGAACTACAGTCGTGTCCCCTGCTGCAGCTGACCTCGCCTCCTGATGGTGAGGACCTGAGGGGGACTCCACTCCTCTGGCAGTATCAACCTTCACCTTGGCCAAGGATCCACGAAACCCAGGAATCCTAACAAAGGGATTACCTCCATTCCAGGAATGGCACTGAAGGAGAAGGGAAAGGCATGTCAGTCTTGGAAAGGCAGGAAAGGAACTCATCAGAGCCCCTTGTTAAAAGCAGAGTAGTTATCCCCAGGAGGGAGTGACCAGCTAAGTGGATAGGTCCATTCCAGACAGGAAACACGGGTTGGAAGGTCCTATGGCAGGGAAGAGGCAGGTCTCACCTGGAGGAGACAAGAGAAGTGCATGAATCACCTGACCTAGGAGGGGAGGCGCTCCAAAGAGAACTGGAAGAAGAAGAGGAGGAGATGGAGTTAATTTCAGCAGGGGCGAGCCAGGAGGATGAAGGCACAAACCTCCCTCTAGAAGGAGGAGTTCCCAAGGAGTCTATGGAAACTGAGTGACCCAAGGGAGCACAAAGAGGAGAAGGAAGGAACCTGCACTCAGGTACAGCACATCTTACAAATAGGGGAAGTTGTTTGTTGGAGGTTGTGGCAGAGCTGACCCTAAGCGAGTAAGGAACAGAAAATATTCTTTCATGTGAACAAGTTCTACCGCAGGTGGTAAAACCCGAACTCTGGCAGAGAGGGAGGGTGAAATTGAAAAAAAACCAACAAACCCCTGGACTGATTGTTGTGCTAAAAAAAGCCTTTTCATTCCTTGTGAAAAAGGCCATTGACTGTGTTTTGTAAGCCCTTGTTCTGAGGAGGGCTAGAGCTTTAGTAAAAGGGGAAAAAAAGAGTCTGTTTCATTCCTTGTGGGAAAGGCCAATGACTGCGTTTTGCAAGCCCTTGTAATGAGGAGGGCTGCAGCTTTAGTAAAAGGAAAAGGGAGCTGTTCTTTTGTGTTTTCTTGTTCAAGATCCCGCCTGTTCAGGTATGCTCAGGCTAGAAAGACCTGGTAGATTTATAGTTTATTTTTCTTGTTCCCTCCTTGGCGGGCTATCCAGGCCCCCTTAGCTGCTCTGACAACCCCCGAGATTCTACTGGAGAAAAGGGCTTAGAAGCCCAGGGTCATAGTAATAGTTTGCTCCAGCCTACCTTGCTCTGCCGGTCTCAGGTTCTATTTGTCTCCCTGAGCTGTTTTAGAGCCAAATGTATCCTGAAGGAACAGAAGACCCTTTTTTTGCTAGCCTGGGCCCCCACCAGTGGATTACAAGTAACAGTTACTTGTTGTTGAGTTCCGACAACAGTGGACAAGGATATATCAACCGGAGAAGGGGAGTGTCCAATCCAGGGATGAGTGACATTCTCTACCAGGACCTTTAAAGAGAAGTTACCGGGAGAAGCCAGACCTATGGGACGTCCACAAGATATAAGAGGTTTTTCTGGTCTGTAAATATGATATTGGGGTGGATGGCCCCATCAAGCCCATGTTTCCATTCTTCCAAGGCAAGTTTCATCGTCAGAAACTCCCAATCCTCAATTGTATAGTTTTCTCAGTGGGGGTGAACTTTGAAATGAAAAAGTACAGAGTCATCCTTCCCTTGGCGTCATGTTTGGCAATACCACCCCAACCCTAATGGAGGAGACATTCACCTCCAAAAAGAAGGGTTTCTGGGGATCAAGATGTTGTAGCCAGGAAGCTGTTATCACGGCAGATTTGAGCCACTTGAAAGCTTCGTTAGCTGGTTCAGGCCAGTTTCATGTATCCACTGCTTTCGGCGGCCAAGGATGAGTAATGGGGAATGAATTGGAAGTAATAATTTGCAAACCCCAGGAATTGCTGCAGGGCCTTGAGGCTTATGGGTTGGGGCCACTCCCAAATGGCAGCAATCTTGTTAGGAGCCATCTGGAAACCTTGGTTGGAAATTATGTATCCCAGAAAATGTAATTCAACCTGCTCAAAGAAGAATTTTTCTAATTTGGCCTACAAATGGTTTCCTCTCAGTCACTGCAGGGACAGTCTTGCCATGCTCCCTATGCTAGATGAGGGAATGAGAGTACACAAGGATGTTGTCAAGATACACTAAGATGTATGATTGCAAAAAGTCCCATAAGGTCTCATTCACAAAGTGCTGGAACACTGCCAGAGCATTACAGAGTCCGAAAGATATGACCAAATATTCATAGTGGCCATCCTATGTGTTGAAGGTAGTCTTCCATTCATCTCCTTTCCGAACCCTGATCTGATTGTAGGCACCTTGGAAGTCTAACTTGGTGAAGATGGTGGCACCCTGGAGTCTGTCAAACAATTCTGAGATGAGGGGAATCGGATACTGGCTCCTCATAATAATGGATCCCATCCATTTTGCCCACAAAAAGCCACCCAGCTTCCTCTACTTCGTTGAATGAATCCACATTCCACATTCTCCTTGACATACTCTGACATTGTCTGTCTGTGTTTCAGGGACCGAGAGATGATATACTTTGACATGAGGGGTTATCTTGCTGGGGAGAAGATCAATAGGGCAATCATATGTCTGTTGTGGGGGTAGAATCTCACCTGCTTCTTACTGATGACATCCATATAGGCGACTTAAGCCCATGGGAGGCAAGGCTGTACAAGCAGCTCTGCCAGAGTGAGGTTCAGTGGTGGTAAAATGTCTAGTAGAACTTCTGGAAGCACTAGGGCCCCCAGTGAGTTATTTTAGATGAGGCCCAGTTAACCCTTGCATTGTGTTCCATGAGCCATAATAGCCCTAAGATAACAGGGTTCACTGATTTAGGCAAAACATAGGAAGAGATTTGTTCCGCATATAGAGGCCCTGTTTGTAGGGACAAAGGGGCGGTAGCCATCAGTAACCTCTCCTATAGCAGTTCTCCATATACAGAGGAGATGGTGATTGGTGGAACCAGTCTGACCACTGGAAGATTGTACTTTCCTACTAGGTCTTCCTCTATATAATTCCTAGCTGCTTCAGAATCCAAAATGCATCGGACTAGATAACAGCCTGGAGTTCAGAGTCACTGGCACCAGCATTTGCGCTGAGGGAAGAGAGCATGACTGACCTAGGGTTGCCTCCCCAGCTAGCCCTAGGCCCAAAGGTTTCCCGACTTCTCGGGACTTTGCATAGTGTAATGACCTGATCCCATGCAATAAAGACAGAGGTTAAGAGTCTGGGGTCTTTGCTTCTCTTCCTCCAAGATCTTTGCTGTTTTGAGCTGCATAGGCTCCTCAGGTGAGAGATGGGCCTTGGACTCCCAGGATGCTGACACCAGTGGTCATTGGCATCATGGTGCTAATCATAGGAGTTTTCAGGAGGATTTCCTTTCCCAAACTTGCTCCTAAATTCTCACATCAATCTTGGTGCAGAGGGTAACAAGGTCATCTAAGTGCATGGGTATATCTCTTCTGGCCAATTCATCTTTTGTACGGTTGTAAATCCTTGTCAGAAGATGGCTACCAGGCTCTCCTTGTTCCATTGCAGCTCAGACGCAAAAGTTCTGAATTGGATGATGTATATGCCTGTTGTCTTACTCTCCTGCCCAAGGCAAAGTAACTCCACCACTGTGGAGGAGGAGCATCCAGGCTCATTGAATACCTTATGGAATTGGGTCAGGAATTCTATAAGGTTCCCCATGAGGGACTCATTCCCCTTCCACAGGGTTGATGCCTTCACTAGGGCCGGACTGGAGAGCAATGAAAGGATGAAGGTTACCTTGGTATGGTCCCTTGGAAAGCTGGCAGCTTGCAGCTCCAAATGCATCAGGCAGTGATTTATAAAGCCTCAGTGGGCCTTGGGGTTCCCATCATACCTGGGCGGAAGCTGGCAGGCATATTGATGCTGTAGGAGGCAGTTCTGGTGCTGCAGGTGCAGAGATCTGAGACTGAAGGGCATCCATCCGAATAGCCAGACCTTGGGGTAACCCCGCTATCTCAGTCAGTTGCTCCTGTAGCTGCTGCTGCAGTCTATGGGCCAGTCTGGAAATGGCCTGAGATGCGAGTGTGTCGGCTGAACTAATGGCATCAGTAATCTGTCACTGAGTGTGAGTCCTTGGGGAAAGGTGAGAACTGGAACAAGGCAGGAGCGAGGCAAGGACTGGATCAATGCAGAAGCGAGGCAAAAATCCAAAGCAACAAGCACTGCAGACACAGGAGGACCTGTTGCTGAGGCATCTAGCTGCAGCGGCGCTAGTAATTAAATGTCCAGGGCTGGGTGACATCAGGGTGTACGCTGGAAAAGCCTTCTCGCCACAGGACCAATAAGTAACTTGCATGCGTGTGCCCATAGAGGGGGAATGGTGGCATTCTTGAGAAGCAGTGTCGGCGGTCCCCGGGGTTATTGAAGACCAGTTGCTGCACGGTTACAGCAGTTGGCTAAACATTACAAATATTTTCCAAAAAGCTGTAGATAGAAATAATGTGGCTGAAAAATGTCTAAGTCAGCTGTGTTATTTTATTTACATGGAATTTACTATGCATTAGCTGCTTCACATGCTTTATGTAATTTTATGCATGCAAAGCAGTACATTTTTATAGGGGGTGGCTTTTATGCAAATACAACAAGTGTTGTCACTACAGTAAGGTTATCTTGCATGATATACAGCATTTATCACCTGTTACACACTGTTTAATGTGCGTTAAAGCACTACCACGGCTTGATGTATCTCCCAGTTAGACAAATGGCACTCAATATTAGGCTGTAAGGAGTTGCTCGGCTAAATTCACAGGGGTGAAAATGACATCTCTCAGAGTAGCTAAATATACTGACATATCCACTAATACACAGCATAGTGTTACATCTTATTCTTTCCTTTAGTCCTCAGCATATATCAACAGAAGATCTATTTATAATAAATTATCAATATTATGGTTTTATTTTAATCAAATATTTTTTCTCTACAGACCAACGATGTAAGGATAGAAGGTAATGTATCTTAAGGTTACTTGTTTCTATATTGTCTATCTTTTTTTAGTACTAAATTTCGTATCTGAAGGAATAACTTCACCAACAGTCCGTATACAAGGGGATAGTCCTGGCCACTGGGGACAGGATAACCTGTAAGGTCAAAGTGGTTGAGAACACTTAAGAACATAAGACTTGCCATACTGGATCAGACCAAGGGTCCATCAAGCCCAGTATCCTGTGGCCAATCCAAGTCACAAGTACCTGGCAAATACCCAAACATTAAATAAATTCCCAGCTACTATTGCTTATTAATTAATAGCAGGCCAAAAAATCTAATGTCCATACCTTAATTATACTCCAATAAAATAACTTTATTGTAATCCCAAAAATAAGGAAGAAGAATTTTTTTTAAGTCAAATCAAAGTTAATATTGTTGGTTAAGTTGTTCAGATAACAAAACTCCCAGTCCACCACTTTGTTCTTCCCTGCTGTATCATTTATATTCCAGAGCTCCCGAGGCTCCATCTCCTTCTCCTTCACTGCATTTCTGGGCAGTCTCTCTCAATTAGCTCAATTTATTCCTTACTGCACTTCAGGACAGTCTTTTCTCCCACTCAATACTCTGTCCTTTTAGTTATCACTCAATTTCTATTCATTTACCTTTTGGGGAGGGGCAGGGTGGGCAATAGGACCTAATACATTTTTGGGACACCTTTAGGGGGGGAAGGGGGAGGTGGCACCTGGACCTATTACTTTTTTTGGGACTTTTCTATGAGGGGGAAAGGGAAGGAGGGTATTTTTGAAGAGCCAGGTTTTTAGCTCCTGTTTGAAACTCTTTCTTTCTGTTATATCAGATGCAACGTCTCTGGTAGACAATTCCACAACCTGGGTCCCGCTACGGAAAGCATTCGGTCTCTTATTTGCGTTAGATGTGTACTCTGTGTTGTAGGCACAGTTACTCAAATTTCCTTGTCCCTATTAAAAGTCTTGCTGAGGCATTTTGTAATAACTGTAATGGTTTTAATAGTCCTGAAAGTAGGCCTAGTAATAGGGAGTTGCAGTGGTCTATGTTTGGGAATATTAGTGTTTAAAAACAGTGCGGAACTCCTGGAATGTTAGTAAAGGTTTAACCGATGTAATATTCGCAGCTTGGAGTATCCTGTTTTAATTATTTTATTTATTTATTTATTTATTTATTTAAGTATTTAAGTATTTTTTTATACCGAAGTATAGCAAATGCCTTCACTCCGGTTTAACTTGCTTATGTGCGTTTTCATTGTAATGTTCTCATCAATCTGTATTCCTAGGTCCCGACCTAGGTCTGAGGGTCTAATGTGAAAATTACCCAGGTCTAGAGATGGCGGTTTAAATATAGAGAAGTTTTAGTTTAAGCTGAGAGAGCTCTTGCTGTATGGCATTCATGTATGTTGAGAGTATCAATCCTGTATTTTCAAATGATTTGGTGAATGGAACGTAGAACTGTATGCCATCTGCTTGTAAAAAGAAGTTGATTCCTAGTTCCGCTAGTAATGTACACAGAGGAAGCATATAAATGTTGAATAGTGTTCCCGAGAGTGCTGAACCCTGGAGGATACCTGTATCGACAAGGAAGGTGTCCGATATGTAGTTGCCCACATATCTTCAAAGGATACTGACAAACCAAGTAAATTAAAATGTCCTGATAGAGAGGTGGTTGAAAAAGCTGTATGTAGAGAGCATTTAACAAAAATGACTCCAAACTGCCAGTATCATCTGATAATAAGCAGGTTGTGGGTACATAGAAAAATAGGAATAAAATTAAACTTATTTAAAAATGTCTGTATGCAAATACCAGAAATCTGAAAACTCAGCCTGGAAAGTTAGAATATGGTGAACAAACAGACTGGTTAAAAGCTGCCATACGGCTACATGTTCCTCAACGAAACCTTAGATCTGCAAGCAAAGGCCTCTTAACTATTCCCTCAGTCCGTTCAGCTCACCTCAGTCAGGTCAGAGCACGAGCTATCTTACAGGCCGGCCCTAAAATTTGGAACTCTCTTCCACCCGAATTAGGCCTACAAGCAGATCTAAAATTATTTAGAAAAGAAAGGCATGGCTATTTATCAAGGCTTATCAGGAGACAGATTAATCTTTTTTTTGAGGCACTTATTTTATTTTATTTTTATACGAGAATCATGATGCAGTGGTATGTTCTTTTGTGAAGCTTTTCCTTCCAGCTATCTTATACCTTTTTCTTATGCTATGAAGTAAATTTTGTAATTTTCTGATTTTATTTATTCTTTTATTTTAACCCTTTTTTTTTTACTCTTCTTCTGATTGTAACTATGTAAACCATTGTGATGGTATTTCTGAACAAGGGTGAAGGAAAAACAAAACACACAAACTCGTGACGACCTGGTGAAAGGAGGATAACCAGTAGGACACTGTGATACCTGGGAGGCCAGGGTTCACATCCCACTGTTGCTCCTTGTGACCTCCAGTAAGTCATTTTATCCTCCGTTGCCTCAGGTACAAACGTAGGGGTGGATTTATCAAAATGCAGTAAGTACTACATGCGATAGCAAAAGGGGCATGTTAATACAGTATTTATCACAATTTGTAATACCATTTCAGAGTCTGCAATAAGTGCCAGACCTGTTGTATTTCCTGCATTCAACCACTGGGGGACCATTTTTAATGAGAGAGAGAGAGAGAGAGAGAGAGAGAGACTGACTGGCCATAATATCATGGCCTACAGGCAGGTATTTGTATCTCTATGGTAGGCCCACCTAGTAACTCGAGGTGGGGATTAGGTAAGAGTGTAGGGGGTTAGGGACCACTTTGACAGTCTATGTGACACCTATGAACAGAACAGTGGTCTCTTGTGAAGATTTGCTGGCCTTCGGAGTGAGGAAACTCACTCCAAGATGAGATTTGGGCAAGGTTCTCTCAACCTAGCTTGATGTAGTCCAGCTGACATCAGACTTACAGGAGAAATAGCAATGAAACCTTACATCACAGCCTAACACATTTGAAAGAGGTGTAGTTAAAATCAGCATTATAGCTCTTCACAAACAGGCTAGCCCACTCTCCTCCTCCTATTTTTGGAATTTGCATCGCACCATACGATATGGTGCGATCGCATGCGGTAAACACGTTTTCGCATGCGATAAGCCCTTAACGCATGCGAAAACGCCTTACCGCATTTTGAAAAATGACCCCCTTAGATTGTGAGCCCTCTGGGGTCAGAGAGAAAAACTATAGTGCCTGAATATAATCCACTTTGAAGTGCTAAAAAGCAGAATATAAACAAAATAAATATACCAGGGTGCAATTTATATCGACAGGGCAGATAAAATTGGTGGACAGTTGGTACTATCTGTTAAGGGTAGCTTAGAGTTAAGCAGGATAAAAATTTTGTAAGAAACAAATTACACTCCTGAATCCTTATGGATATAAATTTCAAGGATAAAAGAGAAGGGTACCGAAGTGGGTACATATATAGCCACCCGCCTGGCCAGGATAAAGAAACAGGTTGTAGAATGTTGACAAAGATTAGACTGGCTAGTAAAATGGTCAACACAATAACAATGGGAGACCAGTTATCCAAATATTGATGGGTAAATGTCACACCACATGCAAAGGAGGTAAAGTTTCTAGGCACTATCAATGACTATTTCATGCATTAGTTGAACATGGAACCAACGAGAGGTGGAACTATATTAGATCTAGTTCTCAGTGGAAAGCAGGACCTGGTGCAAGAGCTAAAAGTGATGGATCCACTTGTCTACAGTGATGATAATGTAATAAAATTGGACATAATCACTGGAGGGTGAAAGGAAAACCACTGCAGTAGCATTTAAATATTTAAAAATAAATAAATAGATATAAAAAGAGAGTGATTAAATCACAAACATGCTCAGTGTCATAAACTTTCTCAGACTTTCATGTAGTGACACAAACTCTGTGATACTCTTAGACACACACACTGACTCACTGACAATTGTCTCTCCCTCACGCACACACACCTCCTCTCTCTCTCTCTCTCTCTTAAACACACACTGGTTTTTTTTTCATAGGAAACTAGACACTAAATCAAGGGTAATGTAGAAAATGCCTTTTTTGTACATCATTTTTGAACGGCTCCTTCAGCTCATTAATGATAAACTTGATGGGTAGACTAGATGGGCCATTTGGTCTTTTTTTGCCGTCATTACTATGTTACTGTGTTACTATAATTCAGCCCATGAAGGTAAAATATTGTTGCAATTAAAACAAGATTATTGCGGGATTAAAATTTCCTTTCTAAAATATTCAGTGTTGTTACATAGTTCACAACCTTGCATTAACTGTCTGTTTCTTTTTGTAGGCTGAATCGACTAGCTTTACCTCATTCTATAAATTGTACTAACTCTCTTGCTCACCTCAATGTGCCTTCCTCCCACCAAATCACTCCTCCCAGTATTCCATTAAGTGCTAATGCCACCTCTTGCCGCATTTATCCAGTTTACTTCATCTTCAATGACGCTTTCCACCTCTTCTCACGACACTCTCTCAAATTTCCCACTTTTGCATCTTGCACATGGCCAACACATTCCGCTTTATCCCTGTCATCTGCCCAAGCCATTGCAAATCTTAGTTCTCCTGCAGATATTCCCAGGGCTATTAAATCCACCCCACCTGTATCAGTTGACAATCATGGTGCAGATACTTCTTCAACTGTTTCACATGCAGCTACATCTAGCCCATTTGAACCAACTGACAATTGCTGTATAGATTTCTCCCCTGCAGCTATTCCACAAACAATTAAATATATCCCACGTAAAGCAACTAGCAATTGCTGTGTAGATTTTTCCCCATTAGTTATTACGCAGGAAGCTACATTTGCTGACCCTGAATTAGCTGGTAACTGTAGAAATTGTCCTACCACTGCCGATTCCCCTTCTCCCATGCATGTACGTAGACCTTTTCGTGTTCTGAGATCTATGAAGATTCTGCCCAGGAGAAGAGCAGCCAGGTGCGTATAAGAAGGACTGAGTGAGGTAGCAAATGATCAGTGCTGGCAATATCTGTTGAGCACTTCTATTAATCAGGACAAAAACGGTCACTCAGAGGCTGCGTTGAATTTCAAGAGTATGTACAAAAGGAGGAGGCAGGGAGCTACAAGGAGAAGTTGGTTAAATAAGTCTCTGCCTGAGTTCTGGGGATTATAATGTAATGTGGAATACGATGAAGAGCTGCATCTTGAGACAAAGAATAAGGAATCTATTTACTAAGGTGCATTAATACCCCTAGGTGCTGGAGATATATGTGGCAGCATTTCAACCAGTAGGAGAAAGGAGGCTTTGAAAAAGATTAGACACTTTTCCTCCCCCACTTACACACACACACAAATATAAAATATTGAAATATAAAAACATTGCTATGCAACAGTGAGGAAGGCTGATACAATGATGTGCAAAATTCAGGGGGGTTTCAGAGGAAATTAGGTACAAAGCCATGGTCATATCCTAGTGAGAAACCTGGGATCAGCTGCAGTCAGACACTGCAGAAGGAACCCAAATAGCGATGTCCTTTGCTGGCGATTAAAGCCATCAGTCTCGTCTGCAATAGTTCAATTTAATCAGCAGCTTTACAGTGAGGATTAACTTGAATTAGTATCAATAGTCCCAGGGGGAGGTAGAGTTGAATGTACTGCTTTCTGTAACGTGATATACAATAAGTGAGTGAAACTGCTTTTCCTGTCTGGCTTATAGACATAGAAAAACAGGGCAGGAGAAAAATAACCACAGAAAGAGAAGCAGGTAAATAATAATAATCTTATAAACTATTTTTAGTAGTTGACAGATCATCGCCATGTATTTGTACTCCCTCACTGTGTACAAATAATACAGACAGTGGGGTCTCTAGACAGAAGTATTTTGGGGGGGGGGGGGGGGG
This sequence comes from Rhinatrema bivittatum, assembly GCF_901001135.1. NCBI lineage: Eukaryota > Metazoa > Chordata > Amphibia > Gymnophiona > Rhinatrematidae > Rhinatrema > Rhinatrema bivittatum. The sequence continues at coordinate 131,824,163 of NC_042621.1, read as the reverse complement.
GCAACAGCAGATCAAGCTAAGGGCTAGATTCATCACACAGATGTGATAGGAAGAGGGGTGTGTTTTATAGTAATAGCCTATTTATCACAAAGTGTGCTTCACATAGGTATTACCACAGAGTGCAATAACATTTTTGCACTTACAAGCACGGGGGGGGGGGGGGGGGGGGGGGGAGAGAGAGAAAGAGAGTACCTAGCTATAAGGCCTTTTAGTAGTTAGGTATTTATAGTAACTTGAGGTGAGGTTTAGATAGTAGTGTAGGGGTTAGGGGCCACTTTGTACAAATCTCATCTTTGTGTGAATTTCCTCACTCCGAAGGACATCAAATATTCACAAGAGTGCACTGTTCTGTTTGTTCATCTCACTCTGAATGTCAAAGTGGCCCCTAATCCCTACACTACCTCACCTCGAGTTACTAGGTGGGCCTCATATAGAGATATAAGTACCTAACTACTATAAGACCTTTATAGCTAGGTGTTCTCTCTCTCTCTCTCCCCCTCTCTCCCCCCCAAAAAAAAAAAAAAGAGAGAGAGCCTGCCCCAAACTCACATCACACCATGCATTAAGGTGTTTTGCTATAAAAGCACAATAAGAAAAATTCACAAGGGCCTTCTGTGTAATTAAAAAAAAATGGCCAGTTTCAACCTTCTAGTAAAACTATTATTAAAACTGACAGCCTCATTCAACCAATTCTTCTACATGGATATGAGAGTGGAATCTGTACAGGAAGGGACAGAATCTCAATATAAATTCTATACCTCAAGTTCTGTAATTCATTCCGCATCCACAGGAACTCACCCAACAATGGTCCTTGGATGCTTCCACTTACAATGCAACATACAAAAAAAATATTTCAAATTCTGGTGTCACCTCATTAACAGCAACACAAGCACCTTCCATGCCAGAAACATTGTGAAGTAACACAAAGCCTTGCAAAAAAGACACTCAAACTTATATCTCAAACCAGTAGCAATGTCAAGGACTCCAAGAGCAACAACCCTACCTGTGAAAAAATAGCACTGTAAATACCTGGCTGACTGGATTTCACAAAGTTCCAGAAAGAATTCCTGTTATTTTGGGTGCCAATGTTCTATCTTTGGTTTAAAATGTATTGTGGAAAGTTGAGCTATGAACAAGCTTCCAGCCTTGTTCCCCAGCAGCAGCAGCTGCTAGTTGCTTCACCTCCAGGCCTTTTCTGACCCCTGGACCACAACTCCCAGACATTTCCCATACCAAGGCCACTAATTCTGATGTCATCTTCTGCAGTCCTTCAGTGTGGGGAGAAAAGTGGGCATTCTCTTCCTGGTGGAAGGAGGCATTGCAATAGTACCATTGACCTTCCTGTAGCATTTTCTTCACTCAGCCACCTCCAGCTTTATTCTCTAGCATCAACTGTGGGTAGCCTCTACTTTCTGGACTCTTCTGATTTCCAAACCACAACTCTCACAAGCCTCCCATACCAAGGATGGTGATGCTGATGTCAGCTTCAGCTCATGCAAAATTGGTAGCGGTGATGCTCCTCTTCTGTCTCAGGCTGCCTCATGTGGCAGTAGCTCTCTTCTTTGGACCAGGGCTTGCTTATGTGTGAACTCTCCTCCTTGGGCTGGTGTGGCAGTGGTGGCTCCCCTTCTTAGGTCCAGGCCTGAATCTCAATTTTATCATTACTGAACTAATCCCAGTAGTGGCTCCTCTGCTTAGGCTCAAGCTGTGGCTCCTCTTTGTGGGCTGAGGACAGCAGTGCTTCAGGACAGCTGCAAATGAAGCAACTTTTCTTGATCCTGATGCCAAAATTTAGGACAGTGGGAACCTTTCTTATGGGGTTCAAGGGGTAGAGGTTGGGGCTGTTTATGTTGGGCCATCAGGGTCCTTTGATCTGGACTTCGCACCTTTGCAGAATATTTAGTGGCACATACATCACAGAGGGCATTACCATGATTCACAAACAAACCAGCAAACAGGGCGACTGTGAAGACTGTATCTTTGAGGTATACAGGATTAACACTACCATACTTTGTTTTAGTTTCTGGAATATCATATGCAGTTGTGTAACTAGAAAGGAAGACAACTAAGTGAAGGTACAGCTAAAAATTAAACCCCTATTTATTGTACAAAGTAATATAGGCAATCAGTCACAGCAGCAGGAAATAGTGCCATTATAGTTCTGCACCTTGCTGAGAGGCAGCCAGGTACTGTAGATAATGTAGGGGTGGGCAAACTTTTTAGCCGGAGGGCCCCTTTGTGGGTCTAATCTGATTTAGGAGGGGAAGCAATGAGAGTCTGGGGTATGAGGGGGAAGCTCTCTGGAGGTTCGATGGGCCAGCAGCATCACCTCTGGCCCGATCTCACCTGGATTGCGGTGCTAGTGGAGTAAGAATGACTTGGGGATTGCTCCTACAGTGGGATGGAGGGGATCCAGAGGGGTGAAGGGGGCTGAAGTCTTGTATGGGGGCAGGATTATCAGCTCAGGGTGGGGGGAAACGTATTGATGTGCTGGGGGGAGGACTGAGGAGGTGGGATGCCAAGGGCAAACTTTTAATTTTAAGTTTGTGTGGCCAGATCCAGGAATGAAACAAAAGAAGCAAAAACTCAATTAAATTTCTTTTGGTTTTGTATCATTTTAAAATGATAGCAGACTTCTGCTTCTGGGTTATTGCAGCAATATACTGAAGTAACAGTGCAGCACAGTGCTGAGAAACAGTCAACTGTTAATGCTTTGGGGCTATTATAGCAAGAAATCAGTGCACAGTTATTTTCTCTGAAACTGTTTCCTGCTTCGATGACTTCCATCTTCTGTCTTTATTCTGTTTTGCTCTTTAGTAATTGTATTTAAGATGCTAATTAAAGTGTGTTAGGAAGAGTTGAAGGACTTATTTTCTTATGCTGGTTTTTTTTTTTTTTTTTTTATTTTGAACTCAAACAGAAATTATTGCTCTTGCAGGAGGAGCAGGGACCACAAACACCCCCAGCAGCAGCAGTTACTGAAGAATCTGACAGGCATCCAACTATACCCTACCCTCAATCCATTCCTGCAATTACATAGAACTAATTGCTGCACGTTAAGATTTTTTCTATTTCTAGAATATAAACATAATTTTTTGTTATATTGTTTGCATCAAAGAAAACACGGCGGCAAGCCAACAACAAAGAGACAGTATGGATAAAGGTGTGGATGCAAATATATGGATACTAGGAACTGTACATTAAATAAAAATAATAAATAAATGATAAATGATAAATAATGAAACACAAGTTTTTTATACAATGAATAAAATGTATAAAAATTAGAACTTGACATGGCCATGTTTTGGCAAGATTGCCTGTATCAGGGGTTAAAGTATAACCATACCAGAAAACAGATAGATGGGATACAACAATAACAACAGTAGCTTACTATAAATTATGGCAAACACACATCACTAATAGAGAAGTAAAAGTAGACTCCAGAGCACCTGAAAGATAGTAAAGAACAATGTAAATTATACATTCTAAAAGTTTATTCATATCCAAAACATAGAAGATTGTATGAAATGAAATGACCTTAACTGATAGCACTCATGTGTATCACTCCTTGGTCCTGCTAGCAGCGGCTGCAGGAAAAACCCAGAAATCTTTTCAGCACTTATTTTATTGGCAGTTTATCTGATTAACAACTCTCACATAGGAGGGCAAGGTTATGAAGGTAAAGGAGCAAACAAACATCTGATAAGTGTTTACGCATATAGAAGATGAAACTCACATTGCTGGTGGCGTATTATACCACTGCGGTGCCCAGTGTTGCTGTGCCCAGTGTGGTATTGTCTAGTTGCCTCTATCACACTGGGCACAGCAATAGAATAACTTTGGTCACCAGAAATGTGTTTACTCCACCTCAGACTCAGTAGTTTAATTTCAAGTGCTTTCGGGTAGAGCACCTACAGTTGAATAGTACGCTGGTACTGTGCATTCAACTTTTGCGAACTGTTTAACTGTAGATGTTCACCTCAAGGAGCTCAATCTTTACATAGAAGCATGACAGCAAAAAAAAATACCGTATGGCCCTTCCGCCCAATTAATTTGGAATTATAATTCTCATCACTTCCTCAGAGCTCCCCTGTATTTATCCCATGCTTTCTTGAATTCAGATACCATTTTTTGGTATCTGGGAGGCCAGTCCATGCACCCACCACCGTCTCTATAAAGAAACACTTCCTATGATTACTCCTGAGTCTACCCCCTTTCAACCTCATCTCATGACCCCTTGTTCTAGAGCTTCCTTTCCACTGAAAAAGACTCACCTCCTGGGCATGTTGTTATGATTCTGGGAGGTGGACCCCTCGTCTGAGGTGGAGTTGGTGCCACCTGTAGGAAAAGTCCCTACAGGTCCCCACCATCGGTAGGCGAGGTCGGGATGAAGCAGAGACCCCGCTGGAGCTTCACCACTACCAACCCACGTTCCCCTTAGGTTGAGCCCTTGGGTACTGGGGTCGGATGGTCTTACGTGGGGTCTCTGATGATGAGGAGAAGGTGTTGGAAGAGTGCCAGAAGTGGGTCCAAGGAAGGGCGAGGTGAAGAAGCGGCCGAAGACCTGGATAGGCCCTAGAGCTCGGAGGCAATGTCCCAGGCAAGGCTCGGAGCTGACAGTACTTCCGGTAGATGAGATTCCAGGCAAGGGTCAGAACAGGCGGCGGTATGGGTAGTCAAGTTTCCAGATGAAGGTCAGGTACCTTAAGTCACAAACAAGCACTGAAGAATTCCTCCGAGGAGAACCAGGAATAAGGACCTAGAAGCAGAAGCAGAAGCCAAGGCAAGGTCTGTCAGCCAGACCTTGCCTTAAAAAGGAAACAACAGGTGGGGTCAGCAGGAAGGGCTGTGGCAATTTCCTGCCGTGGTCCTTTTAAATCAGAGAAGAAGCCACGCTCGTGACCTAGAAAGACTCAGGAGGGGAGGAGCCCCCGCTACACTGCGAGCATGTCGGAGGAGCGCAAATAGGCCTACCTGGGCTGAGCCCACTGAGAAGAGGAGCCCCGGAAGCGGCTGGCCGCCACCGCCCGCATACCCTGGCCCAGAGGGATGGCACCATGGCGGGAGGTGGTCGCTGCCAGTTGCGGGAGGCTGTGGCCGGCGGCCATAACACATGTAGTGGGTAGGAAAATTGGTGGTTATTTTGTCATAGAATACACAACACAATTATTAATAAGTATAGAAGTTTTACTTAGATGTCTGAGAAAAAGCAATAAGAGCATACAAGATTCAAGTTTGCAATAAAGAATATAAACAAAAATACTTCCCCTCACAGTTTCCAATGTGATTCTGATATATCTTTGGAAAGATGGCACACAATGTTGGAAAACCATCAGGCATTTCATTAACCACTGTAATACTTAAAAGCTTTTCCTCTGATCTGCTCTTTCTCTGATTTCAAACTGTTAATTTGAAGTTGTCTTTTCATGTTGATTCTTCTGACCTTTGTCCTAGTTTCAGTTTTTCTCTGGGCTACTCCCATGTATTCTTGAGGTCCCAACTGTCTATCCTTATCACATCAACAAACAGGTGCGGCTATGTTACTACTGTCCTGTTTTCCCTGATATCTGCACCGTTAGCCTCATGAGTAACTGCTAGTCTCATGCCTTGTTTCTTGTTATAAGCAGGCTAAGAGAAATGGCATATTTATTCTCAGAAATTATAGGCCTTATAGCAAATAATTATACTAGTATTATTAGTGATTCTCTGCTCCACGAATTTATATCGTGATATAAAGTTCTTCACATAAACTATATAACTGCTTAAAATAATTTCCCATAGCTTGGTGTTACAGATTTTGGTATCATCGGCAAGAAGACAAAGATTTCCAAGGACCGATCCCTGAGGTACACTGCTTCCCACTCAGCCAGTTTTTAACCCAGACAGTCACTCTAGGTTCCATATCAAAGGTGCACAATTTATTTATAATCTTTTGTGTGGAACTGTGTCAAAGGCCTTGCTGAAATCCAAGTACACTATGTCTTGCACTCTCCCTTGATCCAACTTTCTGGTTGCCCAAAGAGATTGAGAAGATTTACCTGTGGTAAAACCATGCTGCCTTGGATCTTGCAATCCATTGAATTCCAAAAATTGCAGTATCCTGTGTTTTTGCAGCAATTCCATTAGTTTGATCACCACAGTGGTCAAACTAACTGGCCTGTAGTTCCTAGCCTCTTTCTTACTTCCACTTTTATGAATAGGAGCCACATCCACCCTTTTCCAGATGTCTGGAACTACTTCAGACTGCATAGAAACATTGAAAATATTAGCCAGCAGAGCTGCCAAGACTTCTCTAAGTTCCCTTAGTACCCTTGGATTTATCCAATCTGGCCCCATCGCCTTATTTTCTTGAAGTTTAGTTAGCTCCTCATGAACACACTGTTCTGAAAATTGATTGAGGTCTACCTCATTTCCAATCTTATTTGTGTTTGTTTATGTGTTCCTGTTCCAGGCTCTTCTTGTTAAGCAATGTTGCTTTTTCCTCACCAGCCTCTACATATTCCTCCTCTTCACAATTGAGTCTCACAATGCCACTTTTGCACTTCCTTCTAATTCTAACATATCTAAAAAAAAAGTCTTGTCCCTCCATTTACTGTCTTTGCTAATTTTTCTTCTATTTGAATTTTCACATTCCTGACTACTTTCCCAGCTTCTCTTAATTTTTTCAGATATTGTCACCTTTAAAGATGGCGCCGGCCATCCAGTGCTCCTACCATGTGACAGGGGCCGGCCAATGGCATGGATACCCTGTCACATGGTAAGGGCAAAGGGCCATCGGCACCATTTTTATTAGTGGCAGCCGAAGGCCCGAGAGCGGGAGATCGCTCCCCGCGCCCCCACTGGACCACCAGGTAATTTTAAAAGGTTTGGGGGGGGGGGGTTCGGGAGGGTGGGGGAGGTTAAAGGGGTCACTTTAAAGGGTCGGGTGGTTTTTTTTTTATCGGGCCATCGGCGCCATTTATATTAGTGGCAGCCAAAATGGCGCCGATGGCTCGAGAGCGGGAGATCGTGCCGGGACCTCCCCGCTGGACCACCAGGTAATTAAAAACATTTTGGGGGGGTTTGGGAGGGTGGGGGATTCGTTTTAAAGGGTTGGGGTGGGTTTAGGGGTTGTTTTGGTGTGCCGGTTTTCCCGCCCTCCCCCCTCCCCCGATTTACGATTTTTCACGATAAATCAGGGGAATTTATATTGTATCACGACTCTAACGATTTTTGACGATTTAAAAAATATCTGACGATTTTTTTAAATCAGAAAACGATTCACATCCCTATTAAATATCTCCTTTTAGTTTTGTCCACTGCCCTTCTACTTCTCCTAGATTTTCCCATCCAGCTAATGACTCCTTGAGGTTCTCCCCTTTTTGAGAAAGTTTTCATGAAGTCTAGGACTCTCATCATAGAATGAACCTTCATCTCTTGCATCCTAATATTAAGCCACATCATCCGGTGGTCACTGATTTCCAGATGATTATCCACTACACAGAAATACTGTCCCTGTTGGTAAGCACCAGGTCCCAGTATCACCCCCTCCTGTGTGGGTTCCATTACTAGTTGACAGAACAATTCTCCTTGCAGAGAATCCATGATCTCCTTGCTTCTAGAAGATAATACCGTTGGGATGTCCCAAACCTATTTTTGACTTGAGGAGGTGGGGAGTGGGTATGGGGAGGGTGGCCAGGACCCCAGGATCATCTCCACGTGGGAACATTTTAACTTTTTTTACAATCTGGGGGAGCCGGGGTTGCCTCAAGTGGTGGCCCTGGCTTGAGATGGGGGTCAGCCCTGAGTCCTGCTCAACCTCCTCTCTTTGCCACAATTTTTTATTTTTGGGGCACTGGCCTTTGAAGACAATTGCAGTCCCATGAGGTTGGAGCCACCATAGCGCTAAAGGGCCAATGGGCGTGTTCTTTTGGCCCACAGTGTTTGGCTACAAGTCAAAGGAATGCACCATAGAGATACAACATTGTTTCAGGTGAGATGCCCCACTATCGCAGCAACACCCCCCCTCCACGATAGCGGGATCACTCCCTTGAAAGAAATATCATGGCTTGATGCATCTAGGGGTTAGCTGCTTCAAATCTGTCCAGCTAAGTTGTGATGTATATTCAGTGGCATGGCTATGCTGCTGCATATATATATGTATAATTGAGTGCTTAGCCAGATAAGGCTAATTGGCTAAATTTAGTCCGGCTCTATGGCATATCTCTTAGCTGTACAAATTATGTGGCCAAGTCTGAATATCAACAGTTAACCGCATAAATTGTACAGCTAACTTGCTGTGCCCCGATTCACCCACAATTTATGCGGCTAATGTTTTAGCTGTATAAGGGACTTATATGGCTAAGTGGTGGCCGCTGAATGTGGGTGCTAATTCAGTGGTTGGTACTTAGCCGCATAAGTCCCACGTATCTATCTAAAAGTGCTAAATGCACTTTGAATATTCACCTTTCTCATGTCCAATTATTGTGGCTTTGAGTAAGGAGGATGTACTTTCTCATTGGAATTTTCATTACTATGGTCAACTAAAGTTACAGAACTTGTTCAGATAGAGTTCATAATGGTGTTGGCAGGCTAGCTGTAAAACCAAAGCTGTCAGAATGACAGAATGACCCAATGTTTTATTGTGTGAGCATTAACTTCCATAACACAAGCTGATAGGAAACAGCCCCCAACTCTTCTGAGGATTGGGAATGGACAGATATACTTCGGGGCCAGCCGATGAGATGGAAGTCGGAGACAAATTTAAACTAGAGAGTCTCCACTTGGCTTCCTTTGATGGAGATCAGGGATTTCATCCCGGGGATGCAAGTCCAGTATTTCAGTATGGAAAGCGAAAGGCATCAACTTAGTTTATCAATTACTTGGGAAGAAAGGGCAAATATAAAGTTTCTTAGAATTTAAGAGCAAATATGATATTGATTTTGCACATTTCTTTGCATACCTTCAGGCTAGGCATTATGTTACTTCCCTGGATAAAAGTGACCTTAAACAGGAACCAGGGGTAACTGGAAAAACAGTTAATATTGAGAATCAAGACACACATAGTTTCAGGTTTCTATTTAACTTTATTGCAATTTGATATGCCGTGCAAAGTAGATGATATAATACAGAACTGGAAACAAGAGCTCGGTATACAACTTTCTACAGAAAAATATCAATGCTGTTTTTAGGAGACTTATGCAAATAACTGTGAGCAATATTTTAAGGGAAGCACAAATTTTTTATGACATTTTACTTTTCACAAAGAAGATCATGTATGTCAAAGATTTCAGACTCAGACCAAAGTAATAAATGCCACAAAGTGATAGGTACTCTGAGCCATATGTTTTGATTTTGTGACACTATTCAACATTTTTGGAAAAAAGTACTGACTTATTTGGGAAATGTATTGGGATTTCATTTGCCTTTTACAGGTAGACCTGATTCTTTTTGACGATGCTTTGAGATCAGACAAAGGGAAATAAACCTCAGAAACTTTACAGCACAGGTGTCAAACTCTGGTCCTCGAGGGCCACAAACAGGCCAGGTTTTCAGGATAACCACAATGAATATGCATGAGATAGTTTTGCATACATTGGAGGCAGAACATGCAAAACTAACTCATGCATATTCATTGTGGTTATCCTGAAATCCTGGCCTGTTTGTGGCTCTCGAGGACCGGAGTTTGTCACCCCTGCTTTACAGTTCATTTATTTATTTTCATTTATTAAAATTTGTTTATCGCTTAACACACACAACCTGATGAAGGTCTGGCTATTAGCAGAGATCAAAACTGGAGATCTACAGACCCTCCTTCTCTGACACAATGAAGGAATGTATTGCATCACTTGCTAGTTCTGGAGAAATATATCAGCAAATCAGGAAGCTTTCAGAAAAAGAAAGATTTCCTAAATGTACGGGACACATACGTTCATTATCACAAAGTGCACTCCTTAATTGTTGTTCTCGGGGGTGGACCCCTGTCCTGTGGCAGTACAGGGACTGGCCACAGGGGGCGGAGCACAGAAGGAGACAAGGGCAGTGTAGGTCTTCACCGCTGGAAGCCTGAGGACCCCCGGGAGCCGGGAGGAGCCTGTAGGGACCTGGGCCGCTGGGACTTGTGGGCCTCGCAGGGCCTCCTGGGAGAGTCAGAGTCCGGCGTGCCCACATGCACTGGAAGAGTGCTATCAGGTTTGAAGCTGGAGACAGGTTGGAAGAGAGTGAACCAGTATAGAGTTGGTGAGGACAAGGCTAGGGACAGAGCCAGAATCAAGTAAGGTCAGGCAAGCAAGGCCAAAGTCCAAGAATCAGTCCGAGGAGTGGTCAACGAAGCAAGGGTCAAGATCCAGAGATCAGGCAAAGTCGAAGAGCAGGCTGAGGTCTTTGGCAGACGGCAGGCAGGCAGGTCAGGAACAAGCTGAGGTCTTTGGCAGGCGGCAGGCAGGCAGGAAGGTCAGGAACAAGATGAGGTCTTTGGAAGGCGGCAGGCAGGCAGGCAGGTCAGGAACAAGCTGAGGTCTTTGGCAGGCGGCAGGCAGGCAGGAAGGTCAGGAACAAGCTGAGGTCTTTGGCAGGCGGCAGGCAGGCAGGAAGGTCAGAAACAAGCTGAGGTCTTAGGCAGGCGGCAGGCAGGCAGACAGGTCAGGAACAAGCTGAGGTCTTTGGCAGGCGGCAGGCAGGCCAGGAACAAGCTGAGGTCTTTGGCAGGCGGCAGGCAGGTTAGGAACAAGCTGATGTCTTTGGCAGGCGGCAGGCAGGCAGGCAGGTCAGGAACAAGCTGAGGTCTTTGGCAGGCGGCAGGCAGGCCAGGAACAAGCTGAGGTCTTTGGCAGGCGGCAGGCAGGTTAGGAACAAGCTGATGTCTTTGGCAGGCGGCAGGCAGGCAGGCAGGTCAGGAACAAACTGAGGTCTTTGGCAGGCGGCAGGCAGGTTAGGAACAAGCTGAGGTCTTTGCCAGAAAGTCAGTTCGAGGTAAGACCAGGGAAACGAACAATGAAGACAGGAACAAGCAGACAAGGAGCAGGTATGAGCAGGAACAGAACTGGAACAGAAGGATCCTGGAACGAGACTAGGAACGAGACTAGGAACAAGCAAGCAGGAACACGAACAATGGCAATCTCAGGAACAAACCGACACGATTGCCAAGGCAAGGAAGTGAGGCCAGGAACTTAATTTTAACAAGAGTTCAATCAGGGTGTGCCGCGGAACTAGGCCCGCCCTGGAACCTACATCAGGGCGTCTGGTCCGCGTGAGCACATAGGAGCGTGGCTAGCTGCTGAGACGCCAAGGCCTGGCGTGAGGCTCGGCGCGTGACTGAAGGCCTGGAGATTGTCGCTGCGGGACACTGGGGCCTAGATGGACTTGCAAGGGCCGCGAGGGAGACAGGACCGGGACCCGCTGTGTGACCCCGAAGGTGAGCGGTCCCGTGCACGGGATGATTGCGGGTGGGGCGCGTAACAGTACCCCCCTTCTAGGCCTCCCCCTACGCAGCTGGGGTTTTTCAGGATTCTGTCTATGGAAGGTCTTCAGGAAATCCTTGTCAAGGATATTCTGAGAGGGTTCCCATGAATTCTCCTCGGCCCCATAGCCCTCCCAAGTGAGGAGATACTCCCATTTGCCTCGACGTTGTCGGACATCTAGAACCTCTCTTTACCTGCAGAGAAGTATCGGGTTCTGCCGAGATGTGTGGAGCTGGAGGGTCTTTGCGAGAGGGCCATGAGAGGACAAGAGGCTTCAGCAAGGACACGTGGAATGTGTTTTGGGTGCCCAAGGACCTGGGAAGCGGGAGCTGATAGGAAACAGCCCCCACTCTTCTGAGGATTGGTAATGGACCGATATACTTCGGGGCCAGCCAATGAGATGGAAGTCGGAGACAAATATGGCGGGCACTCAGCCAAACTTTCTGTCCAGGTCGGAAGAGTGGAGCAGGTTGTCGATGGAGATCCGAGGTGCATTTAGCGCGCTCAGTGGCCTGCGAGAGACGTTCTCTTACTTGGGTCAATACTTGGCGGATGGTTTGAGCCATGGATTGTGCTGCAGGAGATGGAACCGAAACAGGAACAGGAAGGGGCAGACGGGGCTGCTTTCCAAAGACCACTGACAAGGGAGACACATTGGTGGCTGCTGCGAGGTGAGTATTATGTGACAGCTCGGCCCAAGGGAGGAGATCTGACCAATCATTCTGTTGGTCATTGACATAGGAGCGTAGGAATGCTTTCAGGCTCCAATTCGTTCTCTCTGCCTGTCCATTTCCTGAGGGTGATAGGCCGAGGTGTAGCTCAAGGAAATACTGAATTTTTGACATAGGGAGCACCAGTATTTGGTGGCAAACTGTGGTCCCTGATCGGAGACAATCTCCTTTGGGAGCCCATGAAGTCGAAAGATGTTTCTCAAGAAAAGTTTTGCGAATTCCAGGGCTGACGGAAGACCTGGTAATGGGATGAAGTGCCCCATCTTCGAGAATCAGTCGATTATGACCCATATCACCATATTGCCTTGTGATGGAGGAAGATCTGTGATGAAATCTGTTGAAATACTGGACCAGGGTTCTGTAGGCGCTGGGAGTGGCTGTAGCAAGCCCCAGGTCTTTCCTGTGGGTGGCTTTTGTTGTGTGCAGGTGGGACAAGAGTCCACATAACTCCGCGAGTCCTGTACCATGGTGGGCCACCAACAGTGCCGGTGTAGCATCTCTAGTGTCCTGGCCCGGCCAGAGTGGCCTGCTAGTTTTGAGTCATGGGCCCACTTTAAGACCTGTTCTCTGAGTTGGCAAGGAACAACAGTCTTCCCGACTGGAACCGAAGTGGTTGCTGCTAGGGATATACAGGCAGAATCGATGATATAACTAGGAATTTCTGGAAAGTCTTCGGGTTCAAAGGATCGGGACAGCGCGTCAGCTCGCTGATTTTTTGAACCAGGACGGAAACAGAGATTTAAATTGAACGTCTCAAAACAAGGCCCAGCGGGCCTGCCAGGGGTTCAGAAGCTGGGCCTCCTTGAGGTGCTCTAAGTTCTTGTGATCCGAGAATATAGTGAATTTGTACTGTGCCCCTTCCAACCAGGGACGCCATTCTTGAAGGGCTAACTTCACTGCCAGTAGTTCACGATCTCCAACTGTGTAAGTTGTTCAGTGGGGGTGAACTTGTGCGAATAGAAGGAACAAGGAGTTGATTTGCCTATGGACGAGTATTGGCTTAAGACGTCCCCGGCTCCGATAGCTGAGGCATCTACTTCGATGATAAACAGACGTTTGGGATCCGGGTGATGGAGACACGGGCCAGAGCTGAAGGCATCTTTGAGCCTCTGGAAGGCCGCAATGGCTTTTGGTGTCCAGACTCGGGTGTTAGCCCCCCTTCTTAGTCATCGATGTAAGGGGAGTGACTATGGAGGAGTAATTAGCAATGAAGCTGTGATAATAGTTGGTGAAGCCTAGGAACCATTGTAAGGCTCAAAGCCCAACTGGCTGAGGCCAGTCACGGATTCCTTGGACCTTCTCCGGGTCCATGGAAAAACCACAGTCAGATATTATGTACCCTAGGAAGGGTAGACTGTACAAGACGAGTGTGTTCAAATAGACTTTTCTAGTTAGTGTAGAGATGATTTTCTCGTAATCATTGAAGGACAGTACGAACATGTTCATAGTGACTTTCAATGTCCTTGGAGAATATTAGAATGTCGTCAAGGTAGATGACAACAAACTTGTACAGGAGATCCCTGAAGATCTCATTCAGGAGATGCTGAAAGATGGCTGGGGCATTACATAGCCCGAAGGGCATGACCACGTATTCATAATGACCATCCCTCAGATTAAACGCTGTCTTCCAGATGTCATCAGGTTAGATGCATACTAAATTGTACGCACCTCTCAAATCCAACTTGGTAAACACTTTAGCGCCCTTGAGGCAATCAAATAATTCACTGATAAGGGGTAGTAGATAACGGTCCTTACGCGTTATGGCGTTAAGGCCCCGATAGTCAATGCAAGGGTGGGGTACACCATCTTTTTTCTTCACAAAGAAGAACCCCGCTCCTGCGGGCGAATCAGATGGTCGAATAAAACCCTTTTCCAAGTTTTCTTTTATATACTCTGACATAGCCTGCATCTCAAGCTGTGACAAGGGATAGGTCTGCCTTTGGGAGGCATCGTGCCCGGCAGCAATTCAATGGGAAATTGAACTTATGTAATGGAGGCAAAGTGTCTACTTTCTGTTTTGAGAATACATCACTGAATTCCGTGTACTGCGGAGGCAGACCAGGAAGCGTGGTGGACTTCAAAACTGGAATCACGGCAGACACCGGCTGGAGACACCGTACCAGTTGAAAGGATTTCCAGTCAAACTGGGGTTCGTGAGTCTGGAGCCAAGGCAACCCCAGAATTGCCGGATGTGTTGAGCATTTCAACACGTAGAAAGATGTTTCTTCTTTATGGAGTGTGCCCACTGACGTGAATAGGCACGGTCCGATGGGTGATGAGACCTGGAAGATATTCTCCTTGAATGGAAGTGATACGGAGACTCACCTCTAATGGTTGAAGAGGTATTCCCAGGATTTTGACGATATCATCCATAATGAAACTGCCACTCGCACCGGTATCAATAAGGGCAGTGGTAGCGAATGTATGGATCTTAATGCCCAGGGATAATGGAAGCAGGAGTTGAGGGCCAGAAACAGTTGCGACCAAGCTCGGGACCCCTGCTGGGCTCAGGTGTTGCAGTTTCCCAGATGAACCGGGCAGCACTGCAGATGATGTCCAGAAGTGCCACAGTAAAGGCAAAGCCCTTCTTTTTTACAGTGGAGATGTTCAGTGGGAGACAGCCGTCCCTGATTCACCTCCATGGGTTCCACCATGGAGGAAGGTGGTGGTGTGACATTCCTTGCAGGGGTGCTTGGTACACTTGCAGGCCATACTGGAGAAGAGCGTGGAGCCTTTACTTCTAGGCATCTTTGCCGGAGGCGATGATCGATCCTTCCGGCAAGCGAGATCAGGTCCTCTAGAGACGTGGGAGTCTCACGGAAGAGAGCTCATCTTTTAGAGCAGGCAAGAGTCCATCTAGGAAGATGGCTTGTAACAAATTCTATTGCCACTCAAGTTCTGTGGCTAAGGTTCGGAACTCCACCGTATATTCAGAGAGGGTCCTTCACCCTTGACGAAGATGGAGTAGGTTGTGACTGGCAATAGCCATCCGAGCAGGATCTCCAAAAGTCTGCTTGAAGAGAGTAATGAAGTCAGACATCTTGGAGAGGATGGGATGAGAATGTTCCCTTAAGGGAGAGGCCCATGCCAGGGCCTTCCCTTCCAACCGGGACAGGAGGAAGGTTAACTTCGTGATCTCCTTCAAAAACAAGGAAGGCTGGAGGGCGAATTGCATAAAGCACTGATTAAGAAAGCCACGACAGGAGCGTGGATCTCCATTGTATCTAGGAGGTGCAGGAAGTGCCAGAGTTGCTCTTGGAAGCATAGTGGCCGGGAGGCCTACAGGGTTGGCCATAGCAGTCTCTTGTAGCTGAGAGCATAGCTCCTCCACTGAAGAAGCCAGCGTCTCCAAGGCTTGATGATGTTGCTTTATGGTAGCGGCCAGTCCTGGTAGGGCCCTGAAGGCGGGAGAATCCACCGAGTCCATGGCCTTGGCAACCTGTTGCGCTCGGGGGTGGATCCCTGTCCTACTGGCCACAGGGGGCGGAGCATGGAAGGAGGCAGTGTAGGTCTTCACCGCTGGAAGCCCGAAGTCCCCCGGGGAGGAGCCCGTAGGGAACTGGGCCGCTGGGACTTAGGTGGGCCTCGCAGGGTCTCCTGGGAGAGTCAGAGTCCGGCGTGCCCACAGACACTGGAAGAGCGCTATCGGGTTCGAAGCTGGAGACAGTTTGGAAGAGAGCGAACCAGTATAGTGTTGGTGAGGACAAGGCTAGGGACAGAGCCAGAATCAAGCAAGGTCAGGTGAGCAAGGTCAAAGTCCAAGAATCAGTTCGAGGAGTGGTCAACGAAGCAAGGGTCAAGATCCAGAGGTCAGGCAAAGTCGAAGAGCAGGCTGAGGTCTTTGGCAGACGGCAGGCAGGTCAGGAACAAGCTGAGGTCTTTGGCAGGCGGCAGGCAGGCAGGCAGGTCAGGAACAAGTTGAGGTCTTTGGCAGGCAGCAGGCAGGCAGGTCAGGAACAAGCTGAGGTCATTGCCAGAAAGTCAGTCCGAGGTAAGACCAGGGAGACGAACAATGAAGACAGGAACAAGCAGGCAAGGAGCAGGTATGAGCAGAAACAGAACTGGAACAGAAGGATCCTGGAATGAGACTAGGAACAAGAAAGCAGGAACACGAACAAGGGCAATCTCAGGAAGAAACCGACCCGATTCCCAAGGCAAGGAAGTGAGGCCAAGAACTTCCTTTTAACAAGAGTTCAATCAGGGTGCGCCGCGGAACTAGGCCCCGCCCTGGAACCTACATCAGGGCGTCTGGTCCACGCACGCGTAGGGGCATGGCTAGCTGCTGCTGCTGAGATGCCGAGGCCTGGTGTGAGGCTCGGTGCGTGACAGAAGGCCCGGTGACCACCGCCGCAGGACGCCGGGGCCTAGCTGGACTTGCAAGGGCCGCGAGGGAGACAGTACTGGGACCCGCTGTGTGACCCTGAAGTTGAGCGGTCCCTTGCATGAGACGACTGCTGGTGGGGCGCATAACATTAATGATGTCCAAGTGGATGGTTAATTTTCTTAGATATGTCCTGGACCTATTGTTCATGTCTATTGATATTAGGGACTGCCAATATTAAATACTTCATGATGGGGGGGGGGGGGGGGGATGGTTTTATTTTCAGGCTTAAAATGTTAAAACTCATTCATGTTATCATCTGTGTTGGTGTGATGTGTGGAAGCATAACTATGTTTAAGGTTTAAGGTTTATTATTATTTATATACCGTTGTCTCAGCGAGCCTTCACAGCGGTTTACAATACAAATAAATATACAGTGGAGAAATTACATTCAGTCATAAAAGATAAAAACAGCTAAATTTAAAGGAAAGAAATTACAAAAAACATAGCTGTTAAAATATAGAAATGTAAATAAGAACTATAAATATTAAACAGATAAAAACAATAAAACTATATACATTGCAACACTGCCTGCGGATTAATAGAAAGCAGCCTGCGCTTAATTTTCAATATATGCTGCATTGAATAACCACGTTTTCAATTCTGCTTTAAACTTGCTTTTTTCCCCGCTGTGTCCTTAATTGAGTTGGTAATGAGTTCCACATTTTTGAGCCTGCGATTGATAACGCTCTTTCTCGAATTTGACTAGCTGGACTAGCAACCACCACGAGGGAGGTCATCCCGGGACCCGCTGAGGAACTATGCAGGTGAGTGGTCCTGTGCGCGGGATGGCCGCGGGCGGGGCACGTAACATCAATTAACAAATTTAAAAATAATTAACCAAAGGGAAGTTATTGAAGGGAAGTTGCTTTCTGTTTTCCAATTTAATCCTGAATTTTATATTTTGCCTTGTAGGAATTAATACCCTGATGCAAGTATTGATTTAATTAATTAATCTATCCATTGATTTATTTAGTTTCTATACTGCCTGCCTGACATAGTTGTCCAAAGTGGCACACAGAATATAATAAAAACCATCAAGCAGTGTATAACAAATAAGGGAATATAAAATTAACAAGTTTAAATAACTTAAATGGCAACAAGCATAGCATAGCATAGCACACAGCTCATAAAACAGCAAAATAAAACAGCACTATTGTCTCCCTATTTGATGGAAAGACATAACCAGAACAAACATAAACCTACTATTAATAGGGATGTGCATTTGTTTTTTACGAATTAGACAATGTTCAAGATATTGTCTAATTTGACATGGTTCGGTAGCGCCGATATACAAACTGATTTTTGACGAAATTTCAGCAAAATTTATATTTCGTGTTAGTGTGCACTAATGCAGTAATACCAATTAGTGCGCACTGTTTTTCTAGCTAACAAACTCCTCTGAATTAATACTTTTTAATTTTTAAGTTGCATTTTTTAGTGCACACTAACATTAGTTACAGCGCAAAACTACATACTTAGTGCGCTGTAAGTTCTATTAGGGCGCACTAACGGGCCTTACTGCGCATTAACATCTCATTCGGTATACTACACACTAATGCTGAGATAGTGCGCACTAACTGGTTGTTAGTGCACAGTAAGGTCCATTAGTGCGCACTAACACACTTCGTCGAAAATTGCCGAAAAAAAAAACCGAACCATGGGAAAACGAAATTTTCCGCGGAGCACCTGATCCAAAGCTCGAACCAATATCTTTAAAAGAAGCACATCCTAATAATAAAGTTATAATTATTATCAGTCCTATTCACCAGAGATGTGAATCGGTACTGGACTCGTTTCCGGTATCGGGTTCGGGGAAAAACCGTGGGAAATCTTCATTCCCGTGGTTCTTAGCATTTTTTATCGGCTGTCTCGTGCCGAAAAAAACCCCAACCCACCCCGAACCTTTAAATTTAATTATTTCAAATCCCCCACCCTCCCGACCCCATCTTTAAAAATGGCGTGGGCCATCCATTGCTCCTACCATGTGATAGGGGTCGGCCAATGGCACCGATAGTCCCTGTCACATGGTAAGGGCAAAGGGCCATCGGCGCCATTTTGATTAGTGGCAGCCGACGGCCCAAGAGCGGGAGATCACTCCCGGAACCCCCGCTGGACCACCAGGTAATTTAAAAAAGTTTTGGGGGTGTTGGGAGGGTAGGGGATTCAAAATAATTCAAAATAATTCGATTTAAAAGCTCGGGGTGGGTTTGGGAGTTGTTTTTCAGAGTGCCCTTTCTTCTCCCCCCCCCCCCAAAACGATAAGAAAACCACATGAAACGTTTTGTGGGGTTTTCCTATTGGTTTCAGGGGCCCCTCGAATTTTGATGAGTTTGAAAATATCGACCGATATTTTCAATTGTCAGAAAAACGATCCACATCCCTACTATTCACAGGGCCTATTTGCTTTTAGGTTTTCCTTGGAGGAAGGGAGGGAAATCCTAACCATAATATTCTTCTTCCCCAGGTGGAAGCACTGGTACCAGCATTGGAGAGAATGACAGAGTCCACCTCAGCAATACTTGCTGCCAGGTCAATCTCAGATCTAGAGATGTTCCAAAGGTAACCTAGTAATATGAGAATCAAGAAACTTTATTAAAACAATTTGTATGAGTTGCCAAAATAATAGAATTACAGCATCTCTCTTTGTGATTATCTGTCTGTGTATGACACTGACTCACGTTTTACAGCAGTTTCTTCTTGTTTCTTTGAGCTTCCATCTCAATCAGAACTGGCATCTATTTGGGCTATAGTGTCATAAAGCTTTATTCAGAACTATGTGGGGTTTTCCTCCCATTTTTTACATTCTTTCTTCTAGTCCATCCATCCTCATAAGTTCTTTGCCAGGATCCACAGACTGCAGCTCCTTCAGGACCTGGTATGCAGACACTAGTATGTCCACCAAGTGTCGCCGTTGTATGATGGCTGGCATTCCTTTTCACTAAGAGCTGTAAATTCTGACTCCAGAGCATCCTTAGCTGGCCCAGGAAACCAGGCTCTGGAACAGAACCCAGATCTGATTCCTGGCAATGCTTTCACTGTGAAAGAGACCGTGGCTCTCTCTGTGAGTTTGTGCATGAGTCAGTTTTTCTCTCTGAGACTGTATATGAAATAGTCTTTCTGTTTGTGAGAGTGACTCTGTGTATAAGATAGTTTCTCTCTGGCAGAAGTGACTCTGACAAAAAAGAAGGAGCAGGACAAACTCTTTATAATGCTTGGTGAAACAAGAGCTATAGCAGCAATATACATAGTATCATGCTGCCAGCTGAGAAATGTAATAATATCACAGACCATTCTGAACATCATCAGAACATGGGAGCTGTCTTTGTTTATTGTCCCTTCTGTACTTTTTCATTGTATTATTGCTACATACTTTTCCTCTTATTTTAGCCACAGGGAGGACACTTTTTAAAGAAATTTGCTACGGTAACCAAGTAGTTATCTAGGTAAATTCCTCAGGCTGAAAGTTACCCTGCTGAGTTTCACAGCATGCAAACTTTGAGCCGTAGGGAAAAGGGGTATGACTAGGGGCAGGTGTTGCAACTGTCCCTTCCCGACGGCTTCACTCCACCTACCTTTCTTTGCACCTCATCTCGCTATGGATGGACGCCTGGCTGCCGGGGCATCTACCTGCCATCCTCTCCGGCGTCCCCGGACTGGCTTGGGTGCTGCCTCCCGCCATGCTCTGCTGGTACTTTAGGGCATGCGCACTGCGCGGTCCTCACTCTTATTTCCTACTTGGTGTGAACCACAGGGGCATCCCCCTGTGATGATGTCACACTGCCCGGATATTTAAAGCCTACGAACTAGAGGTTTCCTAACCAGTGCCTCTGATGACAGAGTCATCCATCACAGTGAGCTTTTTTCTTTGGTTTCTGATCTGGAATTTCTGTATGCATTGGGTTTCTTCTCTCTTTTCAGTTAACACTTCAATCTTTTTCTCAAGAACTTCTTCAGTATTTAATACAGAGAAGGCTCATAGCTCCTGAGACCACTGCACCCTGGAAAGTTTCTAATGCAGATGTAGGGAAGCAATGCAGGTTCAGATCCTTCGGACTTCAAAGGTAGAAATAAAGACTCTGAAAGTTGCTAGTGAACAGGTACCATGTTGTATTTTAGAAAGACATAAGGTTTAAAATAAGAGAGATAGGAAGTGGAAGAGTTAACTATGGCAATCAGCCACAAGGTTGCTTCAAACTATAAGGTAACATCAGTAACAACTACCTCTATGTAGAAGTGATTTTTGACACGCTTTCGGTTACTGTGCTTGAGTGACATTCTGTATCAGTCTCTGTACTTGTACCTGGCTATGTAATACTTCCATGACTGAGTCTCAATGTATAAGAAATGCCACTGTGTCTGAGTGCCTACCTGTTACATTGACTCTTTCTCAAACTGTGATCGTATATGAGACAATTGTTTTCTCTGTAATTCAGTCTTTCTGTGACAGTGGGCCGACCAGTGTATCTCCTTTACACAAGAGAGTCGTCCGGCCTCTCCCTATACGGGACAGAATGTCTCTGTCTCACTGCTTCAAATTAAAAAAAACTTTATTGGCAAAACGCTATGTACGTTTTGCCAAAGAAATACAGTAAGTGTTAGAAAGAGAGAACAACAAAACAAAAGAGAGAGAGCAAAGCTAGGTATCGACTGTGGTGATGCACTTTTAGCATGCCACAGTACCAGAACACCAATCTACCCACCCATCCGGCACTTCCGGTCCGCTCAGGCGGGCAGGTGAGGCACTTCCGGCTTTTGCTCGGTGGCCGGATGACGTGGCTGAGTGGCAGCGGAAGCGCCGGAGCTCCGGGGAGAGAGCGCGCTGCGCGGCCTGAGGCACCGGAGTCAAGGAGCCCTGGACCCAGAGCAGTGTCAGCCGCCTGAGGGACCAGCCGGGGTAGTGCGGTCCGTGAGACAGCGAGAGACGCCAAACCCCGAGTGCAAGTGCAGGCCGCGCTCCGAGACCCAGCAGTGATCAGCGGCGACAGTTTCCCTGCCAGGACCCACTGCTCCCGCGGCCTCTCCCAGCATGAGGCCGGCGCTCTTTGGACTCTGCGTGCTGCTTCTCTTCACCCGCGTCCGGGCCGATGAGCACCAGCACACGGTAAGGAGGAGGAGGAGGAGGAGGTCTGCGGCGGCTCTGGCCTAGCCACAGCCGTTAAGGCCGGGCCGTGCCGGAGGGGTCTGAGAGGGGGGCAAACAAAGCGGGGACGCTGGTTCTGTTCTGTGAGCAGCACTGCGCTCAGCTGGAATGAGAAACACTGATGAGAGCTGGGAAGTCCCCGGATTGCCATCGTCCCATCGTTATATAGTCTATTCACCACGGCCAGAATCCCCAGTGTGATTCATTCCTTGTCTCTGTCAAAAATGTATGAAAAGAATTTAGGTAGCAGTTTGGCCAAACTTTCTCAACCCACACGAGCTCATTGACCGCATGAGAGGACCGTGATGGAGTAGTAGGGAATAAAATGTTTAATTGCTTTTAGGTTATACGGGAAACCTACTTTACAATCAATTACCAGCACAAGCCTTTGACCCCTCGTCTATGCCTCATGTTGTAGGAACTGGGATTTTTCATGCTTTGCCTATTCCCATGGCTCTTTCCCAAGTTTCATAGGTTTTCTTCTTCATAACTTGGGATCTCCTCCCTTCAGCCTCCTAGTCCCCTCCTCCTTTCCTGCCCAGCCTTGGCTTCTAGTTTTTGACACTCTAGTATTTCATTTTCTTTTTTTACTACTAGCAATTTGGTCAACCAAAGTCTGCTTGTAAAAAAAAGTTGACTTGATCAATATACTACATGAGCTTTCTTGATGCCAAAGGTTCCATCAGGCCCCTGAGACAAATTGAGGGCCTCAGTGCACTATGTTCATTTGTGGGCCTATTCTCTCCAAATAATCCATTTGAGCTTTAGTACAAGTGGATATAATTAAGCTATTGCTAATACCTGCCTTTTATTCAGTGACAAAATCTTCAGGTGAGTCATATGAATACTTTTTTCTCTAGCATTGATAACTAAATTCTTTGTTAATATTTAGCTTGTACTTGTGAGATTTGTTTTCATTACTCAAATTAATCATGTTTCAAACTCAGTTTTCTGAGATACTTGGGTATCTCAGAATTTTCAGGAATTTGCATGATTATATATGTTCTTAGGATCTTCTACACATTTAAAAAGCCACCATTGGTGTGTCTTACTGCTGCAAAGTGCTAAGATTGGAGCCCAGGTGCTGGCCTGGGATATGAGAATTAGGCAGTGGTGACTCTTCCATGGGACACCTAATCAGGTCTGAAGGTACATTGTTTAGGAAAACCAGTTCTAGACCCCTTCTTCAGACGTATCACATTTGAAGAACGGACTCAGACCTGACAAGAGGGGGTACAGTTGTATCTTGGCCACAAGCTATGAGGGCCCCAAAATGACAAGAATGAAGTTAGAAAAATACATATGGTGAAATAACATCATGCTGCTGCTGCTGCTTCTTTGCTACTGCGTGAGCCTCTAAGTGTGGTAATTAATGGACAGCATGTAGGGCATGAATAGCTGGGTCTCATTTCATACAGCACACACTTTGCACACAGCTCTTCCTCATCTTTTCTGTCCTGAGTGCCTTTCTGAGTCCTTCCACTCTCTGTCCTATCCTCAGGCTGTGTGAGGTGAGGGGAGAGTGCACTGTCCACTGGACATAACTTACTCTTTAGTGTTGGTAGTAGCAACACTGAAGGAGCTCTAGCTGCCAAATTAATCAACTGAGCCCAACCTGCCCCACACCAATTTCTATCTTATCTTGCACTTGTATATAGAGGAAGCTGGTCCATTGTGGGGAGTTCATATGTGTTTCCTTTCCCTCTTCCCTCTTGCTTTACAATTTGGGAGAGAAATTGAGGCTTTCAGTGCTTTCCTAGCTCTTGTTTTAGCCATATGAATCTTTTCTGTATATTTAGTGCCTGCTCAGTATTGGTTGTGTACCCACATTTTTCTTAATATAGGTGTACTTTGGGCTTGACAAGATTGGGAAACACTGGTCTAGAAAGCTCATGTACTACAACATCTTTGTTTAATTCTTGTTGGTTCAGTTAAAGGTATGCCTTTGTCTGAAAGAATTGTTTTATAAAAGGACCGTGGACTATGATTATTAAATAAAGATGTACTTGATACAGCTGTATTCCAACTTGTGGAGTTGAACCACTTTTGACCTTTTCATCTTACTCCATTAGTATTGTATCTTCATATATGAGGTTGACTTGATCCACTTCCTTTTTGTCAGTTAAAGGTATCACGTTTGGCACAGCATCCAGTTTCCTTGGTAATGATCCATGGTCGTCAACAAACCTTTTCCATTGGAAATAATTTAATAGAACTAGGGGTCACGATTTGAAACTCCAGAGAGTAAGACT
This sequence comes from Rhinatrema bivittatum, assembly GCF_901001135.1. Lineage (NCBI taxonomy): Eukaryota > Metazoa > Chordata > Amphibia > Gymnophiona > Rhinatrematidae > Rhinatrema > Rhinatrema bivittatum. Next base: position 131,800,218 of record NC_042621.1, on the reverse strand, counting down.
TAGACCCAATGTCAGGAAATATTTCTTCACTGAGAGGGTGGTGAATGCCTGGAATGCCCTTCCGGAGGAAGTGGTGAAGAATAAAAGTCTGAAGGATTTCAAAGGGGCATGGGGTAAACACTGTGGATCCCTAAAGGCTAGAGGATGGGAATAAATAAAAAAAGCTTGGGGATAACCTGCATGGAGCGGCAGTTACTACCTTGGGAAGCTTGCTGGGCAGACTAGATGGCCCATTTTGGTCTTTTTCTGCCGTCATTACTATGTTACTATGGGGGTCATTTTCCAACTCGCGTTATGGCCTTTTTGCATGTGAAAATGCCTTAATGCATGCGAAAAGCACCATAACACATGGTGCGATGCTAATTTTTAAAAGGGGAGGAGTTGGGGCGGGATTTTTGGAAAAGTGGGCTGACTTCGCACTTTGCGAAGTCATATCGCACAGTTTTAACGCTGAAAATAACTACACCTTTTTCATTGGTGTTACGCTGTGTGATATGCCCATAATGCAAATTACGATTTGTTTTCAAATTACATTTTGGGTATTTTTATGCTGGGGAAGGGCCCTGAGATGGAGGGAGGGGGAGGATTGGAGGAGGGCCCTGAGATGGAGGGGGGGGGGGGGAGGGAGGATTGGAGGAGAGGGGAGAGAGAGAGCGGTAGCACCATAGGAAGCAGCTGTTTATGCTACTATAGGAGGCCCACCTAGTAACTGGAGGTGAGGTTTAGGTAGTAGTGTAGGGGTTAGGGGCCATTTTGACATGCAGAGTGAGACGTACGAACAGAACAGTGCTCTCTTGTGAAGATTTGATGTCCTTCGGAGTAGTAGAGAGTCCATCAAGCTAGGTTGAGAGAACATTATACAAATTTCATCTTTGTGCGAGTTTCCTCACTCCGAAGGACATCAAATCTTTGTACGTCTCACTCTGCATGTCAAAGTGGCCCCTAACCCCTACACTACTACCTAAACCTCACCTCGAGTTACTAGGTGGGCCTCCTATCAATATAGATAAATGGGCTCTGACCAACGTGCCGTGAATGCACAGGAGAACAAACACCTCGCCCGTGTTAACGGGCGCAATGGCTTGTACAGATATAAATAGCTAACTACTAGAAGGGCCTTATAGCGAGTCTCTCTCTCTCTCCCCCCCCCCCCCCCCCCCAGGGTTTGCAGGTAGGAACAGCAATAATTGTGGTATTACCGCAAAGAGCGAAAAAGTTTTCGCACTCTGCGGTAATACCTATGCTAAGTTCTAAGATAGCGATAAATAGGCTATTATCATAAAACACGCCCCTCTTCCTATCGCATGCGATAGTTTCATGAATCTAGCCCTATGTTAGGTATCTGAATTCTCACTCTAGTCTGCACTGTCTCCTCTTCCTCTTTTTTATTTCATAGTATAGCACCAAGGGCTCGACTATCACATATAAATGACAACTATTCTCCACAAATCCAGCACAAAAGAAATGTGTTCTTAATATGTGTGGGCAATAATTCAGTACTTGGGCTGAAGTGACATTAGGAGTCAAGTTGTTAAGAATTAGGATTTGGTGTATTCTTAATTTTTGTTTGTGATTATCAGAATGAAAAGCTTAAATGGTTTGGTCAAAAAATCTGAATTTGCACGAAACAAGTTCAGTTCTCTAAAGACTATGGTTTCTAAATCTGCACATTTTAAAACATTTTTTTGTTGGATACATGGCATGTGAATGCGTTTTTTCTGAATCTGTTGTTTTGAAGTGTTTCCCAATTAGGGCCAGATTTACTAAACCTTTTCCTCATAGACATAGGATCAGGAAAAACAGCCTTACTAAATCAAGTCCTGAATGACTACTGTGATTTTGCATAAGCATCTTAATTGTGAAACTTAAATACTAAGGCTGGATTTATGGACAGAGCAGAAATGTAGGTGTACAGTTTGTATGTTTAATGGGTACAGTTATTTCCTTTTCTTCCTGCCAGATCAATCCAGACAAGTGCGTTTTGCTTGCATACCAGCAGATGAAGTCAGGGAACACCTTCCTTCTCTGACGTCATGTGTGCCTACATATTTTGGTATAGCAGGATAAGAAGTTAGTAATTTTCTGCCTCCAGCTAGTGGTGGCTGGTCTGGGATAACAGGAAGGTTCCCAGGAGGATGGCCTGGTGATGGGTTGCTCTTCCTAGGGAAGTGCATGCTGAGCTGCAAGGACTAGCAGGATGATGGCCAGATCTGACTGTTCTCCCCTCATAAAAAATCCAATTCCCATTTGGACCTGATGGAAAAGTTGGTGACTGCCATCTGCATAGAGCTGAATCAAGGTGGAATAGAAAATAAAAGAAAGAGAAAAGGGAACAGAAGCGAGGTAGAAGGCACCAGTAGCAGCATATTGATACCCCCCCCCCCCCCCCCAACGGCCTGGTGGAGATGACAAATGGAGGCAGAAAAAGCCTTCAGTGTGTGAACAGATGGCAGAACTGCATAGTCTGCTCCTTCTACATAACATGCGATGCATTGGAGCGCCTATCAGGCAGACATGGCGAGGAACACAAGAGGCAATGTACTAGGATAGTAGAGGAGATGCGAAAGTTTCCCTTGGGCTGACATTAGAGGGGAGGAGCTGAAGCAGGCCCAATGGGGAAAAGACCTGCAGGATGATGCAATATCTGTGCGCTTTAAAGGGGCACTCATGATTGAGCACGCCGATCCACCTCTCCCGGACACCAGATTTAATATTAAAATCGGGTGCCGCGATAAAAAGGAGGCGCTAGGGGAAATTGCGTGCCCATAGTGCTGCCTCGGCAGTGGGCACCCGCGAGAGTTGGCTGTCAACCAGTTAGGAAAATGGACTCCTCTATACCAGAAACGTGTGTTATCCCCATTCAGGTCCGCAATAAAGAGAGTTGCTATTCAAACAATAGCAGATCTGCTCAACCTGAAAGCAGTGGTTCCAGTTCCCAAGTCCAAAATAGGAAAGGGGCTTTATTCTGTTTATTCTGTAGTACCAAAGTAGGAAGGGATGTTCTGCCCAGTGCCAGAGCACTCAGTCTCCCATTTCCAGATGGAGATGATGGTCAGTAAAGGGTGTGGTACGGAAAGGGTAGTTTCTTACCTCCTTAGATCTGGTGGAGCATATCTGCATATCCCCTATCAGGGAGGCACATAAGTTTTTGAGATTTGTGGTTTTAGGGAACCATTATCAGTTCAAAGCCACATCCTTTGGGCTGGCCCCAGCACAACATAACTTCACCAAGGTGATGATTGTGGTGGCAGACTTCCTGCACAAGGAAAGGATTTTGGTTTACCCAGCTCTAGATGTTTGGCTAATTGGAGTCAAGGCAGGAGAGCAGTTTGTCCACTCTGACTGCAGAGGCTCTTGGAGTTGTCAGGATGGGTAGTGAACAAGGCCAAGCAATAGCTGTGACCCTTCCAGTTCCTTGTGTATTTGTGACCTTGCTTTGATATGGCAATGGGGAAGGAGTTTATGATGCAGGGAAAGGTCACAAAGCTGCTGTCTCTGGTGAAGGCAAGCAGGGAGCCCAGGCCGAGGTCTTACCTGCAGGTGTTAAGATTAATGGCAACAGCCGTAGATCTGGTTCTCTGGGCAAGGACCCACTTACACCCTTTGAAAAGAGCACTGCTGTCATAATGATCATCACAGAAACAGGACTATGAGAAGAGACTCTTCCTTTCAGGAGAGATCAAAGGCAGCCAGTGGTGGCTGAACAATACCGGGGCGGACTTTGATCTATCAATGTGGATCACAATGGTGGAAGACACCAGCTTGGTAGGGTGGTGAGCCCACTGCGAAAGACAGGTAGTGCAAGGCAGTCCTCGAGAAGCTTCTTGGTTGATAAACCAACTGGAGTTAAGAGTGGTCAGACTAGCACTGAGCAGATGTTTTGCCAGGTTAAAGGGGAAGGCTGTGAAGTGCCATGGCAGTAGCTTATGTGAACAGGCAAGGGAGCACCCAGAACCCACAACTGATGAAGAAAATAAGGTCTTTGATGAGCTGGGTAGAGGCTTTATCTCAAAGGTTTAATGGCAAGGCACATAGCAGGAGAGGACTTTCTCAACAAACATATGCGAGACCCAGGAGAGTGGGAATTAGTGGCCAGGTGGGGGCAGCCGCACTCGGATTTGATGACCACCTGGCAGAATGCCAATGCCAAGCTGTTCACCTGAACTTGGGAACTGGGTTGAAGGGGAATAGATGTGCTGATCCAACCATGGCTATTGGATGGTGTTCCCATCATGGCCAGTGATTTTAAAGATTCTTTGGAGAGGCAGACCACCATGCCTATGGAGTGCAGCCTTAGGCTAGGCAAGGAGAAGCTGCTCATATGCAGCAACCAGGGACCTTCTCTGATGATGGAGATAGTATGGATATGGTATCTTATAACTTGACTTTTGAAAGGAGGAAACTGAAGAAGTGGGGATACTCTGGGGTGGTAATCTTGACGTTGCTGAAGGCAAGGAAGCTGTCTGGAACTCTAGCATATGGCAAAGTTTGGAAAATCTTTGGATGGTGCTGAAAAAAGGGTGTTTTGCCTTTTAAGTTGCGGTATGGACAATTCTGGAGTTCTTATAGGAGGCCTAGACAAGGGTGGGCATTGAATTCACTGAAGATACAGGTAGTAGTGTTACAGGGGGCATGGTGGCGGGAGGCTTGATAGCCTTTCAGTCGAATGTAGCACGCCTAAAGCTGTGTCACCTAGGATATCGGGTAGTAACAGCATAGAATTTAAACCTGATGCTGAGAGCCTTATAGACGCCCTTTAGCCACTAAAGAAAGCATCTATTAAGGACCTGACTCTGAAGATAGTATACCTAGAAGCAATCTACTAAACCAGAAGGGTTTCAGAGCTTCAGGTGCTGTTGTGTAGAGATCCCTAGTTGATGTTCTATAAGAAAAGGGTCAGAATCTGCCCAGTACCTTTTTTACCTAAGGTAGTATTGGAGTTCCTTATGAACTCAAATTTAGGAATGCTGAAGGGAAGAATTTAATTTTCTGGATGCATGAAAGGTTATACTTCAGTACCTGAAGGTCACAAACAACTTCTGCAAGTTGGATAGGGGCCATAGGAAGAGTCAAGCAGCCATAAAGCTTTAAATTTGTTAGGAACTGGAAAATATTCTGGGGAAGAGAGAGCCTATTCAGACGGGATGAATTTCACCTTAACCAGAATTGAACCAGGCTGTTGGCACTATCTTTTCAAAAGGAGATAAAAGTTTTAAACTAGAACATGGTGGAAAGCTATCGCTCAGCAGCACGTAGTTCGAAGGGAGGCTTCAAAAGATACTGACAAACCAAGGGGCCAATGCAGTATTGGCGCATAGAAAGTGGGTGTTCATCTCTGAGCACTGCTTTTGTAATGTGTGCCCAACCACCTCTCCCGGGGATCCAATGTCATATTTAAATGACTTGCTGCACTAAAAGGGGCACGCTAAGGAAACCTGTGTGCTCCTAGCACATCCTTGACATCGGGTGCCTAGGAGACATGGCTGTGTGCCCATATCTGACCTGCCCTAAGCTCCCTCCCCCCAAGGTCTGGCCCGATGGGCCAAGCTGTCCAGGTCAGGTGGGGGTGGTGGGGGGGGGGGAGGGGTTTCAGTACCTGAATGGAGATCCTTAGGAAAGCCCTTTGAAAACTTCAAATCTTCTCCCTTCTGTGGGCCGGGAACCCCATTTGTCAGTGGAAAGGGCCAATCTCCTTTCATTGCAGCCTTCTGAAAGGTGATTGGTCCTTTCACTGACATGTGACAGTGAAGGGACCAATTGGCAATAAGTGAAGTAGTGAATAAATTAATATTAAGTGCCGACGCTGCTCTGGGCAGGCTTTAATTTCTGTGCACAAAAATGTGCGTATTGGATGCACTTTTTTTTTTTTACTGCATGTGGAGTGAATAACTAATAGCCTCATCAACATACATTTGCATGTGATGAGCGCTATTAGTTTCCTGGCACATTGGATGTGTGTTGTGGAGGCGCTAATCCCTTTATAGCATAAGGGGCTGTGGACACACCTACACAACATGTTCCAATTGCGGGTTAAACAGTGCGCTCAGCTGAGCGCACTGTATTGCATCGGTCCTCAAGTAAGTTAGAATGTTGCGATAGGTGGTTGTAAAAGCTGAAAAAACCCCAGATGCATTTAAATACAGAGCACACAATTTAAAAAGTCTTCAAACTGCCTGAATCATCTGATAAGCAGGTTGTGAGTACATATAAAATTAGAAATACAAATAAACTTACTTTAAAATTTCTGTATGTAAATGCCAGAAGTCTGAAAAATAAGACTGGAGAGTTAAAATGTAAGGCGCTAAAGGAAGTTATAGACAAAATAGGCATCTTGGAGACCAGGTGTTCGGAGGATAATCAATGGGATGCTGTGATACAAGAGCACAAATTACAGTATATTGACATGACAGGGCAGATAAAATTGAAAGCGGGAAGACACTATGGACCTCATTTTCTAAAGTATTGCAGGCCTGCGGTAATGAGGGGCGGAGGGCTGAAACGGGGGGGGGGGGGGGGGGGGGGGGGGGGGGGGTGGTCCTGCGCTAGCCGGCAGCGATCGCACCTCCGCGGTGCGATCGCTGCCTGCATCGCGCCCAATAACTACATCATAGAAGGTGTAGTTATTGGGTGCGAAATAGGCAGCGAAAAGGACATGCAATTTAATGTGACAAGACTGCGATAGCTACCTTCGCTAGCTATCGCAGGCTTGCGCTGTTAGCGCAAGCCTGCGATAGCCTTAGAAAATAAAGCCCTATATGTTAAGGATGGTGTGGCATCAAGCAGGATAAAAGTTTTGCAGAAAACAAAATGCATTATTGAATCCTTATGGATAGAAATTCCAAGGGTAAAAGGGAAGAGTATAGTAATGGGGATATATTGCTGCTCACCTGGCCAGGATGAGGAAATAGCTGGCAAAATGCTAACAAAGATTAGACTGGCAACACAATAATAATGGGAGACTTCAGTTACCTGAGTAATTATCATGTCAGGGCATGCAAGGAAGGTTACTGAAGTTCTTAGATACTATCAATGACTGCTTCATGCAGAGTTGGTCATGGAGCAGTGAGAGGGGGATCTATATTAGATCTAGTACCCAATAGAATGCAGGACCTAGTGCAAGAGATAAAGGTGGTGGATCCTCTTGGCAACATTGATCATAGTTTAATAAAATCTGACAAAACTGGAGGGTGAATACTGAAGTAACATTTTACTATAAAGAGAGTTTATGATGAAATGAGGAAATTTCTAGGAAAAAACTGAAAGGAGCAATCCACAAGTTTAAAAACTTGCAGGTGGCATGGACGCTGTTTAAAACTATCATCCTTGAGACCCAGCCATAATGTATTCCATGCATTAAAAAAGAGTAAAGGAAAACCAAACAACTTCTGGCATGATTTAATAGTGTGGTGAAAGAGGCAAATAAGGAAAGCAGATGCAAATGAGGAAGAGTACAGGCATGGCATGTTAGGTGTAAAAATGTAATTAAGTAGGGTAAGAGAGAATTGAAAAGAAGTTTTGCCATAGAGATAAAAATAAGTGATATTTTCAAGTTAATTTGAAGCAAAAATCCTGTGAGGGAGTAGATTGGGCTGCTAGATTACCAATGAGTAAAAAGGGTGGTCAGGAAGGACAAGGAGATAGCAGAAAACTAAACAGATTTTTGTCTTTACTGAGGAGGATGTCTGGGTCATACCCACACCGTAAGAATTTTTGGATGGTGATGACTGACTAGATGCAATCACAGAGAAACTGGAAGACTTAACTCAGATTGGCACACTAAAGAATATCATCACCAGGAATGGTTGATATTCGCTCTAGAATTCTGAAGGAAATAAATGAAATTGCAGACCTGTTTCTGGTGACTTGCAATTTCATTTGAAACAGCCAGAAGACTAGAGGGTGGCCAGTGTGAAGGCAGTTTTTAAAAAGGGCTCCAAGGTGATCTGGAAAACTATTGACCAGTGAGCTTGAGTTGAAGCTATTCGTAAGAACAAAATTACTGACTACATACATATAGAGGTGGTTTAACGAGGAAGCGTCAACATGGTTTTTGTAAAGGGAAGTCTTGCCTTAACAATTTTTTTTTGAGGGTGTAAGTAAATGTGCATAAAGAAGAGCCAGTTGATATAGTGTATATGGATTTTCAGAAGGCATTTGACAAAGTCTCTCATGACAGATACCTCGGGTAATTGGGAGGTCTTAGGATGGGAGACTGGTTAAAAGACAGGAAACAGAGGACAGGACTAAATGGTCAGTTTTCCAAATGGAGAAAGGTTGTTCGTAGAGTGTCCCAGGGGTCTGTATTGGGATCTGTGCTATTTAGCATATTCATAAATGATCTGGAGAAAGAAGTGATCTGACCAGTTTTGCAGATGATACAAAATTGTTTTGAGTTGCTGAAACTGCAATGGATTGTGAAGAACTGCAGAAGGATCTTTTGAGACTAGGAAACTGAACTTGTAAATGACATGCAATTTAATGTGGACAAGTGCAAAGTATTGCATGTAGGAAGAAAATCTCCCAGCTGTAGTTTTTTGATGCTGGCTTCTCTGAGTCACTACTCAGGAAAAGGACCTCAGAGATCTTGTGGACAATACATTGAAATCTTTGGTTCAATGTATGGAGGAGGTCAAAAAGGCAACTGGCATGTTAGGAATTATTTGTAGAGGAATAGAGAACAAAACTGAGAATATCATAAGGCCCTTGTATAGATTTCATGGTGCAACTGCACCTTGAGTATTGTCTGCAGTTCTGGTCGTCCCATCTCAAAGACAGCCAGCATTGAAAAGATATAGAAAAGGGCAAATAAATGATGAAGGGGATGGAAAAGCTCCCTTAAAATGAAAGACTAAACAGATTATTTTATTTATTTAAGGCTTTTTTTTATACCGATAACCGTTTGCACATCGTATCTGTTTACATGGAACAGAAGAAAAGAAAAAGATACATGGAACGGAGTGTAACATAAAATAATGATACATATGGTTAGAGTAGGTAGCTAACTATCAGGTCGATACAGTTATGCTGCGTTAGAAAGAGTGCGGCAGTGCCTGGCGCACCCTCGTTCCCCGCACGCACAGTTCTCTTCACCTACCGCTCGATACTCTCTTCAAATTGCATGCAAATGCATGCCGCGTCTGCGAAGCGTTAGGCGAAGGTTGGACCCGCGCAACCCATTTTACTGTATAGAGCGCCTATACAGTAACCTGGGTGCGCAGGCCTAACGCTTCACGGCCACGCTGGTATCTGTCATTTCAAATGACATTTGAAATGACAGATGTCACATGCATGTGACGTCACATCTTGAGCAGCCAATTGCACGCATAGGGGCCGCTTTCCCACGTGCGATGCGTCTGTCTGACAGCTGGAGGCAGGAGCTGCGGTCGTCGCCGATGTCCGGAGGGGGGGCTGCAAAAGTAAGTCGCTTCGTCGCTTTAAACTGCCCTCCCCCCCTCCTCCCGGAGCAAGGCTGCTTTTCGCGCCCTGCTTCGGGAGGAGAGAACAAGGGATTGGCAGGCCCGAGCGTAGGATTGCCCGTCTCTCCCCTCGCTCTCTTGCTACTTTTTTTTCGGGGGTTTTTTTTTTTTTTTGCTTCGGGAGGAGGGGACAGGACTGGGGCTGTACCGGAGACCGGACGCGGCCAGGGCAGGTGAGCGGGGGCTGGGGGAAAGTTTGCCGTCTACCCTTACCCCTGCCTCTAATGCTGGGGTAAGGGTAGGCGGTAAGTTAGCAGGGTAAACGCACGGCAAAACGGCAGGGTAAAAAAGCGATAGTCGGGGCGCGCGTTACTCTATGGGAGGGAATAGCTAATTCGCTCGTTTACATTTAATATACATGCCGCGGGCGGAAGGGGGCACCCGGGGATTTTAAGAGGCGGTAGGGATGAGTTAAAGGGGATAGTGTATCGCGGGAAGGGCTAACGCAGCCGGAAAGTGAGTAGAAGGCGAGTTAGGAGCAGGGTAACTGCGGCCGCACTTTACTGTATCGATCTGTATGGAAAGTAGTAATTAAATATTAGGGCTATTAGTAGTTATTAAAGATTAGGACTCTTAAGCTTGAAATAGAGATGAAAGAGAGGGGTTCTGATTGAAATTTATAAAATCATGAGTGGGGAAGGACGGGTAAATAGGGAATGGTTATTTACCCTTTCAAACAACACTAGCACTAGGGGATACAATGAAACTAGCAACTGGAAGATTTAAAACAAATTATAGGAAGTATATTTTTCACTCACACAAGCAGAGTCTCAGTCATTCTCTCTCTCTCTCACAAGTGCACACACAAGCAGGCCTCCAATCTCTATCTCTCTCTCTCTCTCACAAGTGCACACACAAGCAGGCCTCCAATCTCTATCTCTCTCTCTCTCTCACAAGTGCACACACAAGCAGGCCTCCAATCTCTCTCTCTCTCTCTCTCTCACAAGTGCACACACAAGCAGGCCTCCAATCTCTCTCTCTCTCTCTCTCTCTCACAAGTGCACACACAAGCAGGCCTCCAATCTCTCTCTCAATCTCTCTCTCTCTCTCTCTCTCACAAGTGCACACACAAGCAGGCCTCCAATCTCTCTCTCTCTCTCTCACAAGTGCACACACAAGCAGGCCTCCAATCTCTCTCTCTCTCTCTCTCTCACAAGTGCACACACAAGCAGGCCTCCAATCTCTCTCTCTCTCTCTCTCTCTCACAAGTGCACACACAAGCAGGCCTCCAATCTCTCTCTCTCTCTCTCACAAGTGCACACACAAGCAGGCCTCCAATCTCTCTCTCTCTCACTTTCTTGCTCACAGGTGCACACAAGCAGGCTTCCACTCCCTCTCTCTCTCACAGGTGCACACACAAGCAGGCCTCCAATCTCTCTCTCTCTCACTTTCTTGCTCACAGGTGCACACAAGCAGGCTTCCACTCCCTCTCTCTCGCTCACAGGTGCACACACAAGCAGGCTTTCACTCTCTCTCTCTCTCTCTCTCTCTCGCTCACAGGTGCACACACAAGCAGGCTTTCACTCTCTCTCTCTCTCTCTCGCTCACAGGTGCACACACAAGCAGGCTTTCACTCTCTCTCTCTCAGGTGCGCACAGGCAGGCTTCCACTCGCGCTCTCTCTCTCTTTCACAGGCGCATGCGCAAGCAGGCTTCCACTCTTTCTTTCAGAGGCGCATGCGCAGGCAGGTTCCCAACCTCTCTCACACAATTGTGCCTGCTCTTTCTTTGCCTTGCTGGCTTGGGCTCCATCAACAGCCCACCTCCGGGTCTTTCTCTTTCACTTTGACAACGATGACCTCGTTCCACCGGCTTCTCGCAACAGGATCTCTTTTTTTTTTTTTTTTTTAAATTTTTGTTCGTTTGTTTTGGCTTCAGTGATGCCCTGCAGTTATTTCACTTTGGTCCTGTTGGCAGCCAGCAGTTGATTCTTTTTTTTTTTTTTTTGCTTTGGCAGTAGCCCATAGCCATGTCTCGGTTTTTTCACTTGGGCTCCACCAGCCTGGCCTCTGATGGTGGCCTGCAACTGGCAGTCTCCTTTTTTTCCCCCCACTTTAAACCCACCAACCTGGGCTCTAGCGGCAGCATGGAGTCAATTTCTCTCCTTTTCCTTTGGGTCATGGAAGAATGAGCTCCACCATGGCCTGCCAACTTTTCTGTGCTTGGAGGAAAAAGCCATGTGCAGGCGCAGGAAACATTGTGCATGGGCACACATGCATGCAGCTTAGAAGGAACACTGGTGGCATGTGGCTCTCTTAAGACCTGATCTGGTGGTGTCTTCTGGACTCTGGCAGCAGCAGGATCCTGTCCACTGTTTTTTGGTGTCAGGCTTTTTAAGAACATAAGAAATTGCCATGCTGGGTCAGATCCAAGGGTCCATCAAGCCCAGCATCCTGTTTCCAACAGAGGCCAAACCAGGCCACAAGAACCTGGCAATTACCCAAAAAGTAAGAAGATCCCATGCTACTGATGCAATTAATAGTAGTGGCTATTCCCTATCAGGCCGATACAGTAAAGCGCGGCCGCGATTACCCCGTTTCTAATCCGCTTTGTACCTACATTTTGGCCGTGTAAGTCCAACCCGCGATTCACTATCCCTTTTAACTCATCCTTACTGCTTCTTTAAATCAACGGGTAACCCTTTCCGCCCGCGGCATGTATATGATATGTAAACCCTCCGATTAGCTATTCCCTCCCATACAGTAACGTGCGCCCCGACTATCGCCTTTTTAACCCTCAGTTTAGCCGCGTCTTTAACCTGCTAAATTACCGCCTACCCTTACCCCTGCGTTAGAGGGTAGGCGGTAAAGTTTGCCCATGAAATTTCACGGGCAAACTTTCCCCCAGCCCCCGCTCACCTGCCCTGGCCACGTCCATGGGTGCCGGTCTCCCGTACGGGCCCACGCTGACAGGGACAGGGACATTGACTCACAAATGTCCCTTCACTTTCTCTTTCAGCATTCCTTCTCCCGCTTCAGCAGCCCGAGCGGATCGGGCGCTCTCCACGAGGCGGCTTCCAGCAGCCCCCGCCGGCGAAGATGCATGAACGCACGCCTGTACTTCCAATTTGGGCGCTCAAAGCACCAAATGGGACGTACAGGCGGTGCGAGCTCATCGTGCCAAAAAAATTGCACCGGCAGGCAACTGGAAGATTGCCAGAGCGGCGGAGCAATCTTCCAGTTGCCTGCCGGTGCAATTTTTTTGGCACGATGAGCTCGCACCGCCTGTACGTCCCATTTGGTGCTTTGAGCGCCCAAATTGGAAGTACAGGCGTGCGTTCATGCATCTTCGCCGGCGGGGGCTGCTGGAAGCAGATTTGTTAGGCAAGACTTCCCTTGGGTAAATCCATGTTGACTGTGTTCCATTAAACCATGTCTTTCTATATGCTCTATGATTTTGATCTTGAGAATAGTTTCCACTATTTTCTACCTCTATATACCATTACCATTTTGAGAGAGCCTCTTGAAAGGAGTTTAGCATCTCTCCTTTTTTTTTCCACAGATCGGTTGTTCAGTCAACATCCAGCATATTAAAATCTCCCCCCAGCATTACTTTTTCATTGTGGTCTTATATATTTCTTTCAGTAGGATTCTGTTTAACTCTTCTGCTTGGGCAAAAGGTCTGTAAATGCCTCTTCATTTCTCTTTCTCTTATTTCAGTGTGGTTTTTTTTTTTTTTGTGGTGGTGTTGGGTTGTTTTTAAATAAAGTTACTTGCCTGCTTCCCCTTTTTCTGCATGCCTGGTACTTCTTGAACTAGCCTGATATGTTTATATGTCAGGTCGTTGGGAGTCACTGAACCATGTGACTTCTCTCTGCATTAATGGTGGGTGTGGAAGGGAAATAGAACCAAAAGGTTACTAAGAGCCAAGAGTAACAGATAAGTATGAGAAGAAAAAAAAGTGTGAAACTTGCTGGGTAGACTGGATGGGCCGTTTGGTCTTCTTCTGCCGTCATTTCTATGTTTCTATGACAGCAACAATATATAGATATGCCTCCACCATTGGTCTTTGAAGTCTGGAATTGTATTACCTAGACCAGGTATTTCTTCTTCTCTTGTCTGTCTTCCTGCCTGCTTCTCTCGTACTCCCTGTTTTGCATAGGTAGCTTTGAGTAGGATCCTTTATTTTCAGTTTAAACCATTTCAAGACCTCCAGCCATTGCTGAAATCCAGTGTGAGCCAAAGTGCATTTTGTTTTGAAGTCCCACTCTCCACCAGTGAAAATGCATACCTTCCAATGTCCTGCCTCCTTATCCCCCAAGCAGCCAAAGTGTCTGCTGTCTGGTGCTGTGAATGCACTTCAAGCAGATCCTATCCACTAGAAGCACTTTCCAGCAGGCTCCCTGGCCTGCACAAAAACAGAAATGCAGTATTGCAGAGTGAGGGAGCCTCAGCATGCTGCCATGGGAGAGAGAAGGCTGGAGCCACTACTAATAATGATGAATGCTGTTGCAATGTGTGTGTGGAGAGAGGGAGATTATTGGAGAGAGGCATGGGATGGAGGGTAGAGATGGGGATACTGCGGAGTGGGTAGGTGAGAGAATCTGATGATGTTTATTATCCTGGCTTCTGTCCACCAAAATAAATACTATTTACCTGTAAAAATGAGTCATATTTGTTCAACTGATTTTCTCTGTTTTTGTTGATAAATTCCTGAAAAAAATAAAGAACAATAAAAAACAAAATTGAAGGTCCCTATTTATGCGACATCTTTTCTTACTTGCTTGACTGCCTCTTCTCTCCTCTTTCTGCCCAAGCTGATGGCTGCTGCTTCTCCGGCCTGGCAGCCACTATATCTACTGCCTCTTTCCAAGCCATAGCTGCCAGGGTGCCATAGGACTGCTTCCTGTAATCTGTATGGTGCTGATACTTATGTATAACTAGTCTTGCGCGAGCTGTGTGTTCATACCAGTACCACATAGCTCCTAGGAAGCAATGCCAACTGGTGCCTGAACAGCCATGAGCTGCAGAATAGCAGAGGCTAGCAGCTGGAGAGTTTTAGATCATGGACAGGAGGAGGTGTGTGAGAGGGGGATGGGGGCAAAAAGAAGACAGCCAGCAATTTGGAAGGGAGGAGTGGAAGGAAGTGACTGAGGGGGAGGGCATGTGGCCAACAGTTTCCTGTGATTTAGTAGCCAAGGAAAAATTAAAAACTTAAGAAGTTGCCATACTGGGTCAGACTGAGGGTCCATGAAACTTAGCATCCTGTTTCCAGCATGGCCAATCCAGAATACAAGTACCTTTCAATTAACCAAACAGTAATTTCCTAGCGTGTAGCAGATGGACTCAGGACCAATGGGTATAGTGTACTCCTGTTAGCAGTTGGAGACGGATCAGATTTCAATCTGACGTCAGCCCCTAATACATATACCCCTGCAGGAAGTGCAGCTCCTCAGTATTTACCATCTCCAAAGCAGTTAGGGACTATCTGCACGCTCTCAGAGCGTTAGAACAAGAATCAAGGAGAAACCCAAATTTAAGAAGAAAAGAATTTACTGAAGAAGAGCCCCGCTCTCCTGCAGTGATACCCTCGGGTCCCTCCCCCAGTTGAGATTCCCGAGGTGATTTCCGTGGTCCCTCCGAGGTGAGAGCCTCGGTCCGGTGGCCGATTCGCGGCAGGGACCTAGCCCCCGAATCCTTGGGCGCGGCGTAGAGGCAGCCTCGGTCCGGCTGCCGAATCGCGGCGAGGACTTAGCCCCCGATCTCGGGCGCGGCTGAGAGGCAGCGGTTGCACCCCTCGAGCGCGGCGGTGAAGGTAGTTGCCCTCTCCTCCCGCAGCCGGAGACCGCCCGGGGCGAAACCGGGAAGCGCTGAAGACAAGGTAAGGTGTAAATCTTCTACTTGAATCGGTCTCCGAGGATCGAGGAGGACCACAGGTCATCAATCGGAACCAGTGCCACCGGGTTGATCCGCCCTAGCAGGGCTAGGCCCCAGCTGTTTCCAGGGTCTGCCCACATGGAGACCCTCCGAGGAGGTCACCATATTGCCTGCATGCTTGCTGTTGCCATCTTGGCCCTGTTTGCCACACCGCCCGCCGTCCGAGCCGAGCGCACAAATGGAGCTAAGCACACAAATTTACATATGCGCTTAAGCTTAGGCGCACATAAGACTTTACGAGCATAAGTTGCGCGCACAGAACAAGGCGCATATCTACGGCTGGGCGCACATCTGCGCGCACATCTCTGACGCACTGGAGCGCACAAGAGCTTACGCGTCCATAGACATGGCACCTCCAGAAACAGGAATAAAAGCTCAAGGCCTCTGCCCAGCATGCCAACTCAGAGCCTCTAAGAGCGAGGAAGCCGACGCCCTATGAGCACATGGTGAGGAGTCCCTGAGAGACCCAGGTCAGGGCCATTCCCACCCAGGGCCCAGGGCTAGCTCCTCAGGGGCCACCCCAGACCTAGCAGGCCTCAGGGATTCCACTCACAGTCGGGGACCCCAGAGAACTGGCATCCCTCAACCTAGACCCAGAATCGAGCTCTTGGGTAGAGTTGTTCAAGGGGATTCAGACCCTCATGCCCCAGGACCCTTTAGGCCTAGGCACAAGTTCACACTGTCCAGAAGTCCCACCTACGGGGACACAGACCTCTCCGAAGAAGAATTCGATCCCCTGGAAGGGGGGAACCCCCCCCCCCCCCCCCCGGGGACAGAGCCACCGAACATGAGACGCTTCTTCACGAGGGATGAGCTCCCGGACCTGATATCCCGATACATAAAGGAGCTCGCTATCCCTGGCCAAAGCACCTCGGGGGAACCTAAAAACCCCCTGTGGGAGGGCCTTCGCAGACGTCGCGCCACTTTCCTCTCCCACAGGCGGCGCAACAGCTAATTGACCTAGAGGGGAATGCTCCGGAATCCTCATGCAAAGGGGGTCGAGCCTTGTCTGCCATGTACCCCCTGGACCCAGCAACCAAGGAGCTCCTGGCGTGCCCTAGAGTGGACGCCATAGTCTGTGCGATCGCCATGCGCACTGCCATCCCAGTGGAGGGAGTAGCGGCGCTCAGGATACACATGACCGGCGCCTGGAAGCCATACTCAAGCATTCATTCAAAGTTGCAGCTCTGGCCTACAGTTTGCGGCCTGCTGCACCGGGGTGACACGTGCCTGCTTATCACAAGACAGGAATAACACCCCGGGAGAAGACATTGAATCAGCACTATCTTCTCTCACGGGCGCGGCTTCCAATCTAGTGCACACAGCAGCCAGAGGAGTCTCGTCCACAGTGGCAGCCAGCAGACAGCTCTGGCTTCGAATCTGATCGGCTGACGGCCTCCCCCAAAACGAGCCTCACGAGGAAACCCTTCAAAGGATCCCTCCTGTTCGGCAGCGAACTAGAGAAACTGGCCAACAAATGGGGTGACTCCCGATTACCGTGCATGCCGGAAGACAAGACAAAGGGAAACCAGCGTCCCTTCCCCATGTCCACCAGGGGCAGAAGTTCACAGTGCTTCAACCCTCATATGAGCAACTATCAAGCGTCCCGCCCTACGGGCAGGAACCAGTCCTTCCAGAACAAGCACACCAAGAGGGGAACCAGCTTGGGTACAGGCCCCGGCAGCACCCCACAATGAGAATCAGCCGACCCATCCAGGGGAAGTAGCCATAGGGGGCAGATTAACCCTAGTCTACCGGAGATGGGTCGAGATAACCTCTGTCAAGTGGGTCCTAGCCATCATCCGAGAGGGGTACCACCTGGTCTTCTTTCGAACCCCTCTGGACAAGTTCATGGAATCCCCCTGCCACGACCCCCGCAAGAGGGCGGCAGTAGAAGCTACACTGAACAGGCTTCTGGCCCTCGAGGCCATAACTCCGGTACCTACACGGGACAGGAATACTGGACATTACTCCATTTACTTCATCGTACCCAAGAAAGAGGGTACATTCAGGCCCATCCTGAACCTCAAGTCGGTCAACCGCCACTTAAGGATTCCCCGCTTCCGCATGGAAACCCTACGATCTATCATACGGGCAATACAACCAGGAGAGTTCCTCATATCCCTGGATCTGTCGGAGGCCTACTTACACGTCCCAATTCATCAGCACACCAGCGCTTCCTACGCTTCAAGGTCCTGAATCGTCACTATCAGTTCCGGGCACGACCCTTCGGGTCAGCCACTGCACCCCGGACGTTCACCAAGGTGATAGTAGTGTTGGCGGCAACACTCAGGAAGGAAGGAACCCTCGTTCAGTCCTACCTGGACGATTGGCTGATCAGGGCAAAGTCACCAGAGGAAAGCCATCAAGCAACCAGCAGAGTCATAACACTACTGGAAAGCCTAGGATGGTGATCAATACCCCTACAGCCCTCACAGTCGCTGGAATACCTAGGAGTCTGATTCGACACCAAGGAAGACGAGGTCAGCCTGAACCCCAGGAGGAGACCAAAGCTGCGGAACCGGCTTCAGACCTTACCGAGCGTCCCTCGTCCCACAGCATGAGATTACAAGGCCTTGGGCTGATGGCGTTCACGCTGGAAGTGGTGCCATGGGCACTAGCCCACATGAGGCCCCTACAATGCTCAATTCTATCGCGGCGGAGTCCACGATCCCAGAACTACACCGTACGTCTACCACTTCCGGGCAGATTCTGGAACCAGCTACGGTGGTGGCTGCAGAACTGCCACACGAGCCGGGGACCAAGACTATCCTCCCCAACCTGGACCCTGCTTACCACAGATGCCAGTCTACATGGGTGAGGAGCACACTGCGAAGAGTTAACCGCCCAAGGGCAGTAGAACGCAGACGAAGCGGGATGGAACATCAACCGCCTACACACGCAGACAGTTAGATTAGCCTGCCTGCGGTTCGCTCACACATTCCGAAACAAAGGGGTCAGAGTGATGTCTAACAACGCCACGACGGTGGCCTACATCAACCGACAGGGCGGAGCCAGAAGCCAACAGGTGTTCCTAGAAATAGACCCTCTGGCGTGAGCGGAAGCAAATCTCCAGGAGATCCCCGCCGTCCACATCGCCGGGAAAGAAAACATCACGGCAGACTCCCTCAGCAGGGAAAGTCTAAACCCAGGAGAATGGAAGCTGTCGTCCACAGCCTTAAAGATGATAGTGAATCGGTGGGAGTCCCCAGACATGGACCTTCTAGCAGGCAGGTCCAATGCTCAAATACCAGATACTTCAGCCGCAGGCGGGATCTGCAGTCCCAGGGGATTGAGGCCCTGGTATAGACCTGGCCACCGGGGACCCTGCTATACACCTTCCCACCGGGACCCTTGATGGGCACAATCATTCACAAGATACAGCAACACAGGGGACTAGCTCTTCTGGTGGCCCCGGATTGGCCAAGAAGACCCTGGTACACAGACATGAGAAGACTACGGGCAGGGAACTCATTACCCCTGCCCTCACACAGAGGCCTGCTCCAACAATGCCCGATTCTTCACGAGGACCCAGCTCAATTCTCTCTTACGGTCTGACCATGGAGAGGGCCCGCCTGAGAGAGAACAGATTCTCGGGGGCAGTAATAGTTACTCTCCGAGCACACAAGTTCTCCACATCTCTAAAGTACATAACGATCTGGAGAGTTTTTGAGGCCTGGTGCGAAGACCACAATGTCAAGCCACGCCCCTCTAAAGTTCTCGTGATTCTGGAATCCTTACAGAATGGACTACAGAAGGGCCTGTCCCTCAACTCCATCAAGGTACAGGTGGCAGCATTGTCATGCTACGGCTCCAGGAGCCAGGGCGAAAGCATAGCCTCGCAACCAGATATATCACCCTTCCTGAAAGGAGTCAAACACAGTCGGCCACCCCTGAAGTGGCCAGTACCTCTGTGGAACCTTAACCTTGTCTTGGAGTTCATAGTGGAACCCGCCTTCAGACCCCTCCGAGGCCTGTTTCTCCATCTGTTACCTTAAAGACGATGTTCTTGCTGGCCGTGTGCTCAGCCCGCCGCACCTCGGAACTACAAACCCTGTCCTGCAGTGAGCCATTCTTCAGACTCACCCCGGGGTCCATCCATCTATGCACGTTCCCCTATTTCCTCCCCAAAGTGGTCTCACACTTCCACCTTAACCAAACCATCTCACTTCCAGCGATGGACGGCTTGAAGAATTCGGAAGAAGCCCGTAGTTTACGCTACCTCGCCATCGGCAGACTCCTATCCAGATACCTGGAAAGGTCGGAACCAGTACGAAAGACGGACCACCGTTTCATCCTCCACATCTGAAAGAGACGAGGGGAAACGTCCTCGCGGGCAACCATTGCCTGCTGGAGCAAGGAAGTCATCAAGGCGACCTACATAGAAGCGGGAAAGCCACCACCTCTACAGGTCAAGGTTCATTCTACCAGAGCCCAGGCGGTGTCCTGGGCAGAAACTAGAATACTGTCCCCTGCCGAGATCTGCAGGGCGACAATGTGGTTCTCCATCCATACCTCCTCCAGATTCTACCGTCTGGATGTACAGACTCAGGAGGACACGACATTTGCAAGGGCAATCCTAAGTGGGCCATGGGCAGCCTCCCACCCGGTTCGGGAGTAGCTTTTATACATCCCATTGGTCCTGAGTCCATCTGCTACACGCTGGGAAATGGAGAAATTACTTACCTGATAATTTCATTATCCTTAGTGTAAACAGATGGACTCAGCATTCCCACCCTTGGCTGCCGTTATGCATTATTTTCAATGAAGTACGGGTAAGCCATGTTTTAACTTACATAGAGCGTCGACGCTTTCCGGTTGAGTACACTGGCGGTCGCCAGCTATAGTCAATCAATCAGTTCAAGTTATTCAAGTTAAGTTTAATTAAGTTAACCATATGATGAAGTTAATCACTCAGTCACACACATATCCACAATGCTTTTCAAGGAAGAATACTGAGGAGCTGCACTTCCTGCAGGGGTATATGTACTAGGGGCTGACATCATATTAAAAATTTGATCCATCTCCAACTGCTAACAGGAGTACACTATACCCATTGGTCCTGAGTCCATCTGTCTACACTAAGGAAAACGAAATTATCAGGTAAGTAATTTCTCCAATACATCCTATGCTACTAATGCCAGTAATAGCAGTGGCTATTCCCCAAGTCAATTTGATTAATTGCAGTTTATGGACTTCTCCTCCAGTGACATGTCCAAACTTTTTTTTATGCCAGCTGCCTTAACCACATCTTCCGGTAATGAATTCCAGAGCTTAATTGTGCTGTGAGTGAAAAAGAATGATTTCCAAATTTTTTTTTTTTTTTTTTTTTAATATGCTGCTTACCAACTTTGTGTCTCCATTTCTGTGACTGCAGAATCATGGGATGTTAAAGACCCTTACTGGTATTTATGCTAGTATCACAGAAAGAATGAAAAAAAATGTGGAAATACCTAGCAAGTTGGGGTTAGATTTCAGCCTAGTAACTTCACTTTGGCCTGGTTTGTAGCTTCTGATTGTGTTTCTGTTCTTTTTCAGTATCACGACAAAGAGGAAGTTGTTTTATGGATGAATACAGTGGGACCATACCATAATCGACAAGAAACCTACAAATATTTTTCTCTTCCCTTCTGTGTTGGGACCAAGAAAAGCATCAGCCATTACCATGAGACACTAGGGGAAGCTCTGCAGGGAGTAGAGCTGGAGTTCAGTGGTCTGGATATTAAATTTAAAGGTGAGAATCATAAGAAACCATACTCATGGGAGAGAGCACTGTTTCTTTGGGTTGTGAAGTTAGACCAAAAACATCAAAATATATATCTTTGTGGAAACAGCAAAAATGTAAAGATCAATGTGTATTGTTTGGCAATACCAAAAGTTAAATGTATTTATGTAATGTAGCCAGAAAAGTGATGGTGAAAGGGTAAAACCAAATGCCTTAATATTGAAGTGAAGTTACGTGTCAAGGCCATTTCACATTATATAAGAAATAGTATAGTGCAGTACAGGGATTGAAGCAAGAACATTCAAATTTCTTGTGCCTTATTTACGAAGCAGTTTTCAATACTATTGGCACCAGCATGTTTGGATTCTGAGATTTGGGGAAAGAAGAGATGGACCTTAATCTGATAGAAATGACTCATCTGCATAGGTTGCCAGAATTATTAGCATCATTCTGCATCATCTTAAAATAGTACTACTATTACTTCTATTTCTTATTTCTGTAGGACTACTAGATGCACTCAGTTCTGTCCAGTTACACATGAGACAGACCTTGTTCCATAGAGCTTAGCCTAGTTGAAACAAACATACGGGACAAATAAGAAACTTATGGAATTCTTTTTGTTAAGAAAATGGTTAAAAACAGCAAGGTTACTATCAGAAGATCCAGGGGTTAAAATTTAAAAGTGGCCTGAAAAGGGCAGGCTTTTAGGCTGGTTTTAAATAAGGCCATAGCAGGAGCATGATGCACCAACTCAGGAAGTCTGTTCCAAGCATGTGGAGCAGCGAGGTGGAAAGCACAGAATCTGGCATTGCTGATGGAGCCAAATGGATGTATGGAGCATTGGGTGAGATAAGAGAAAAGCGATAATGATGAATTGCAGAATACACATGCTTATTGATAAGAGAAGCTTGGATTGTATGCATGAACAGATAGCGAGCCAATCTAGTGACTTGAGAAGTAAGGTTAGATGGGTGTAGTGACATTGGTGGGAGGTAAGTTGCACAGTTAAATATTGAATAGATTTCCCATTGGTTCAGTGGGAAACCTGTGAGGACCAGGTGACTTTTTGTGTTTTATTTTGATTTTATTGCTGATTTTTTCTTTTATTGTACAAACCACCTTGCTTTTATGAAAAGGTGGTTTCTCCATTGACAAGCAGGGCTGGATTAGCCAATGCACATGGGTCATATTATCCAGTGTTGCCAAACAGACCCATCACTCTAGCTCAGTAAAATTTTATTACTGAGCATATGTGAAAATGTTCACACAGATAAGTAGCTGAATTAGCCATGCTGTATGGGTACGTCCTCCGTGCCACTAGGTGGCAGAGCTCTCAAAGTCTAGCAAAAACTTTTAGCCAGGCACTCCCTCCTTCCTGTATCCTGACAGGATCACCTCAGGCTCCTCAGTCTAATTTTTTCCGCGCAACACTGTGCGCAGAGCTCTCTACTTCTCCTCTACTTAAAAACAAAAAAACCCTAACAAAATAAAAAAAACATCTCTCTCTCTCCAACTCTCTCTCTCTCTCCATCTCTCTCTCTCGCCCATATATATAGATGTTCAGAAAGAAGACCTGACCTCACGAGACTGTTTAACATCTTGGGGCACCCCCTCCCCCTCTCGGACAATGCATACCTCAGCAAGCCTCCTCGGTTAACCCTCCCCCCCCCACCCCCCATTCATAGGGCTGGCTCAGAGTAGAGGCCGGGGGAGGGGCGTGGGAAAATCATCAACTAACAGAAGTTAGGGCATATCTATGCTGGCATGCTGACTTCCACGCCGGTGCCGCAGAACAAGGGCCAAAATCCCACCAGTGGACGCGGGTGCCGATGTGCCAACAGGCACGGATGCGCAAACACGGGTGCCGACGCATCCATGTGGGCAGCAGTGAGCCAGGACATCGATGCAGCGCTGAAAAGCGTCGACACATGCGCTGGAGCGCCAGCCATCGATGCTGGCACAGACACATCCAGGGGGCGCCGACATGCTTGGACATTACTGTGGCGCCGAAGCGCTGCGATATTGACGCTGGTGCTGACGCATCCATGGGGCATCGGCGCGGCTGCGGGATACCCTGACGCATCGACGCGGGCGCACTAACGCAAGAGGTATTGACACAATAACCCCTGGCCTCACTTCGACACAGCCATGGTCACATTAAAGGGAGGCACAGCACAAGCCGAAAGATGAGCCCACGGCTCGCCGAGTGTGCTGGAACATTGGCGGGAGCACCAGACATGCAAGACATTGGTACGACTGCAGAGCGTGCAAACCTAATTGTGTTCAAGCGCCTCCTGAAACCAAGGCGTGTGTGTGTGTTAACAAAAAAAAAAAAAAGGGGGGGGGCCCGCAACACACAGCTGGATTGTGAACACAGGGCTCATCGGGCACGCTCAGCATAGGCGTGGGCACCGGTTGCGCCAGAACTTCAGTGCAGGTGCCAAGCGTGCGCACACACTTATGCCACCAAACGCCTGCTAACACTAAGGCGTTTGCCAAAAAAAAAAGGCCCCTCAAACTATTGCGAAGCCTACTACTAGGCATTCCAAAAAAAAAAAAGGGAAAATTACACTAATAATACTGAAGCCCATTCGTCCTTCAGCAGGTATACCACCTATGCAGTCAATATAGGTCAGACAATTGCAGTCCACTTCCATGGACTTGGCTGAGGGCATCTTAGAGTTTAGAGGTTCCTATTCAATCAATAACCTCCCATAACTCCCAGTGGACAGCATTCCAGGAATTCCCTGAATGACATCCTTGTGGGATCCTCCAATCATTTCTAATTAATTTCAACATCGCCTAGAACTTCAACTGAAAGTTTCACTTTTCCACACCAACATTCACCTTCCACTTTTCTCCGAGTTGCTTGAGTCGATGCTGCTATGAACGTTGTATGCTCCAGGACTTGTTCCAATACACCGCCAACTAAGGGAAGGTATATACAGAGGAGGCAAATGGGTAAGTCTTTCTTCGGGAAGACTCATAAACCCCCATGCTAGCCACAAAAGTTTGCATTGCATCTCTTCATACTTGATAGGCTCTAAGAACCACATTTTCTAATAGGCCTTGCCGAAAGCTGGAAGCACTTCCTGAACTCCGTTTTGTTGTTTCCATAGCTTGGAAGTCTTTTTTAAGACTTCAGCGAATACCTGGCAGCCAGCCACCTTCCATGGTTCAGTGCTAGCGCCATGTGTGATGATGTTTAACGACAACCGGACATATTCCTATGTCGTCAACACAATTTATTCGGAGATCAGTTCACCGATACGATCACAAGCTTAAAAAAAAAAAAGACATCCCTTCATAACTTCTCTCATCGTCCATCTTATCATGATGTCAATATTCAGACTTGGCCCTCTGCCGAGGATTCACAATAACTAAATAAATATCCTTCAAGCCTTACTCCGCTTATAAGCATTGTTTTATCAACCATTGAGGCAGCAAGCTGATCAGCAACAAGCACCACATCAGCGTACTAGAAAGCTTCGCCAGTCGCAGCATCCTACGGATCCTCAACCTCCACAATCCCAGTCGGGTCTTTGGAAATCATAACGCTACCCTCATGACCTCAAGGATAAAGTTGCCTACTTATTTCCAATCTCAAACAATCAATTTATAATACCAATAGATGCGGAATGACTTCTTTTAAGAACACTCTTCATTCCTTCATCCCGAGGGTCGCACTGCCTTGGAAACGGGTATAAGCTTACCTATCGAAGAACTTCAATGCCTAGCGTTACCTCATTTTTTTCCAGATGTGCAACCACTCTGCCATACAAGTTTTTCCATATGGCCTTCTTTCTGCAAGATTTTTCCCAAGTACTAGGCACTGATAGTGCCGCACCATTCGTCGTCAGAGGAAGTAATGTTTTCCCTGTCTAGACGATAGATTCCTGGTGCCATCCATTCCAATACTACCAAGCGGCAATCTTTGCAGACGATTCTTGCCTAGAAAATCTAGGACCCTTAATAATAAATAAAAAATGGTGAAGCAAGAAGTCAGCAGTGCAGTCTATCCAATCTGCACTTCATGGGAGCCTACATCGAAAACTTCACAACACGGCTTTCTACCTCACCCAAGAGCTTTAACTCTTTTCAACGTGTTGTACAGCTCTACTTCACACTACTATAGTGACAACTCGCCGGACCATAACTATTTCTGGACCACGTAAGGCAGCCACCTACATTGTTCCGCATGCACACCGGCATATCCGCTGCCTGCAATGTGACCTCAGGCATTGACCACTCACATTCCTGGCCTGCAGTAAAAAAAAAAAAAAGGCCTGGTGGCTACTCCCGTTGACATTTCAACATGCTCACCCCTGCCTTCCCTAGGCCATCAAATAATTCTCACCACAGCATCTGAACGAATTTCAGACACAAGCTCTATCAACTTAGTACAAGTTCACACTGCACATGAACCTTTACGATTCCCTGCAAGGGAAAGATAGTCATGATTCACACAGAATCCGACTTCCATAAATTAAAAAAAACAAACAAACAGTATCCAGCTCCTGGATCCTCGACGAACAGGCAGTTCAGAGTTTGGATCACGTTCATCGAATATCCATTTCACTTCACTCAATTATCTGCCCGGAATTAATGATTCCAGACCGGACAAACTCAACATCAGTTTCGCTCCTACAAAGGGAAACTAACTGCAAAATTAACTCAAGACCCACTCTCACTAAGACTTCTCACTACGGTGGAACTCTTGCAACATGGTACAACAGAAAATGGAGAGCTTTATTCGACTTCTCTGAGCTTGTTCAGACGTCGGGCGCCTTTCTCATCCATTGGTGACAAGGCATATTTCTGCATTCCTTCCGATACCACTCATCTCTTGAACTCTCCAGAGACGCATAGAAAACCAGGCGAATCTGTCATATAGTGGATATGCATTAAAAAAAAAAAAAAAGCGCATCTGTTCCTCATCGCGCCAACATAGCCAAGTCGTCCATGGTTCTGTTACCTATGACGGTTTTCGATTCGCAACCCAATTCGCCTGGATGCGGCTAATAGCTTCTTCCCTAAGACGAGGGAACATCCTCTCCACGCCTCCCCATACCTTATGGCATGGAGATGAACGCCTTCCTTATTTACATTTTTCTGCTATCCTCAGGACAACTCTCTATCACATTCAAGTACTGAGAAGGTTGTCCCGCTGCGCTGCTGCTTCCCATTTAGCCGACTTCTGTCCTGCCTCCATCTACGATGCAGCAAGGGCATTTCGACTCCTTGCTACGGACAAGTGCAAGGTGTTGCATATAGGGAAAAATAACCCTTGCTGTAGTTACACGATGTTAGGTTCCATATTAGGAGCTACCACCCAGGAAAAAGATCTAGGTATCATAGTGGATAATACTTTAAAATCTTCGGCTCAGTGTGCTGCAGCAGTCAAAAAAGCAAATAGAATGTTGGGAATTATTAGGAAGGGAATGGTTAATAGAACGGAAAATGTCATAATACCTCTGTATCGCTCCATGGTGAGACCGCACCTTGAATACTGTGTACAATTCTGGTCGCCGCATCTCAAAAAAGATAGAGTTGCGATGGAGAAGGTACAGAGAAGGGCAACCAAAATGATAAAGGGGATGGAACAGCTCCCCTATGAGGAAAGGCTGAAGAGGTTAGGGCTGTTCAGCTTGGAGAAGAGATGGCTGAGGGGGGGATATGATAGAGGTCTTTAAGATCATGAGAGGTCTTGAATGAGTAGATGTGACTCGGCTACTTACACTTTCGTATAATAGAAGGACTAGGGGGCATTCCATGAAGTTAGCAAGTAACACATTTAAGATTAATCGGAGAAAATTCTTTTTTCACTCAACGCACAATAAAGCTCTGGAATTTGTTGCCAGAGGAGGTGGTTAGTGCAGTTAGTGTAGCTGGGTTCAAAAAAGGTTTGGATAAGTTCTTGGAGGAGAAGTCCATTAATGGCTATTAATCAATTATACTTGGGGAATAGCCACTGCTATTAATTGCATCGGTAGCATGAGTTCTTCTTAGTGTTTGGGTAATTGCCAGGTTCTTGTGGCCTGGTTTTGGCCTCTGTTGGAAACAGGATGCTGGGCTTGATGGACCCTTGGTCTGACCCAGCATGGCAATTTCTTATGTTCTTACGAGTTCCTGTATGCACCAGTGCAGCTCATCACCTTCATCTATAGGAAGGACCTCTTTCATGTTGTTCCTGGGTATACCTATTCATGTAGGGACTATTACCCTCTACATCCACCTTTACAAAACCACCGGTGCCGTGGTGCATTAACATGAATCTCGAACAGCAAATGCTTTCTTCCTTTGCACCTCTACACACTTGTCATCTTCACTACCTCTCATAGCAGGTGCATTTCCTGGTTGATTTCATTCTATCAAGAAGACCAAGTGAATTACAAGCATTGATTCACTGCCCTCTTTTTTTTCTTTCATTTCACCACGGCAAGCTGACCTTGCACACTTCCCGAACTTTCTTTAACGGTAATGTACAGTTAACTTTACATGCCTTGATTGTAATCGTGCGCTGCCATACTACACAAAACACTCTGTCACTCAATCAACCTCAAAACGATTTTCTTCGTCAGTCCAGATGCACGAAGGCGTCCAGTGACAAGAACAACTTATCCAAAGAGATATGCAATCTTATCCTTTTTCAGCGATAATAAGAAATCGCACACACTATCTGCGATCCTAAGGACACATCATGTGCAGGAAATGACAACCTCAATTGCTTCTCTTCATCAAGTCTCTCCTAGGCATTTGTGAAGCGACAACACGGTCACCGCTACACACCTTTCACATTCCACCAGTGTTTACACAAACAGACGGTGGATGCTCCTTTTGCAACGGACTATCCTACAGAAGTGCATAATTCTAAACACAAAAGCCTTCATAGGAACTGTCCGCCACTATTATCGTATTGAGCAAAAAAAACCACATACTAGCTGCTCAGTACATCAGCTGGGGACTCCCATACAGCATGGCTAATTCAGCTGCTTATCTATGTGAAAAGAGCAAGTTTGCTTACCGTAAACGGTATTTTCCATAGGTAGCAGATGAATTAGCCATGCTGACCTGCCCGCCTCCCCGGACAGTCCTAGCATACTTACCTTGCTTTGATACTGACTGAGGAGCCTGAGTCCTGTCAGGATACAGGAGGAGTGCCTGGCTAAATGTTTTTGCTAGACTTTGAGAGCTCCGCCACCTAGTGGCACGGAGGACATACCCATACAGCATGGCAAATTCATCTATCTACGGAAAACACCGTTTACGGTAAGCAAACTTGCTCTTACCGTGCACATGCTGCTTTGTTAGCCCCTCGGTCATATTTCATCTGAGCTTCTGCATGGATGTGTACGCTCTTGTGTTTTTTTGTTTGTTTTTTTTTTACTTTGTGCTTCTTCAAACCTTTCTCCTTCAATTCACTTCGAGTTGCCATGCTGCCTTGGCAGCTGCTCAATAGCACTTTTCAGTGCAAAGAAAAAGAAAAATAGATGATCATGCCAGACTTGAAGAAGGCTGTTTCCAGTGCTTTAAGGACTGCAAGATGTCCATCACCAATGGCCACAAAATTTGTTTACAGATATCTGGCACCAGATCACGACTCATTCAATTGCTTTGATAGTGGCCGGATGCCACAGTGCCTGGAAGATGGAGGAACTTCACAGGTCGATGAAAAGTTATTCGTTCCTCCTCTTGGAATGGGGCTTCTTCTGACAACCTCTGTGCCATGTTGAGCAGGAGTTCCTCAAACAAAGTTTCCTCAGTTGTGGCGCCAGTTCTCGGATCCGTCGTAGCCCAGAAATCAAACAAGGAGCACAAAAGGAAGAAACATCATGCTTTGGAGCTGGCTGTGCAGTTGGTGCTGATGAAGCTTAAGTCTGTGCCAAAACTTGCATTGTATTGAACTTCGGCTATGACACAGCTGGTGCCATCGACACAACCTTTTTCTTGGTGTCATCAGTGCACCAATCCTTGGTTTCAGGAGGCTGCTGGGCTATAAGAACAAAAGAATTGCTATACTGGGTCAGACCAAAGGTTCATCAAGCCCAGTATCCTGTTTCCAACTGTGTCAATTTCAGGTCACAAGTTTCTGGCAAGATCCCAGTGGTTACATAGATTCCAAACTGCTTATGCCAGGAATAAGAAGTGGATTTTGTAACTCCACCTTAATGATGGTTTATGGATGTTTCCTCCAAGAACTTGGCCAAACCTTTTTTTAAACACAATAACACTAATATCTTTTACCACATCCTCTGACAATGAATTTCAGAGCTTAATTATACATTGGTTAAAAAAAAAAGTTTCCTCTTATTAGTTTTAAGTGTATCGTGGTAACTTCATTTATGTCCCCTAGTCTTTGTACTTTTCAAAAGAGTAAACAACCGATTAAGTTTACTCATTTCATTTCACTTGTTAATTTATAGACCTCTATCATATCTCCCCTCAGCCATCTCTTCTCCAAGCTGAAGAGTCCTAACTTCTCTAGTCTTTCCTCATAGGGGAATCGTTCAGTCCCCTTTATCATTTTGGTCGCCTTTCTCCATACCTTTTCTAATTCTGCTATATCTTTTTTGAGAGGAGGTAACCAGAACTGCAGGATGAGGTTGCACCATAGAACGATATAGAGCCATTATAAGAACATAAGAAGTTGCCATACTGGTTCAGACTGAGGATCCATCAAGCCCAGCATCCTGTTTCTAACAGTGGCCAATCCAGGTTACAAGTACCTGGCAAGTACACAAACATTAAATAGATCCCATGTTACTAATGCCAGTAATAGCAGTGGTATTCCCTAAGACAACTTGATTAATAGCAGTTTATGGACTTCTCCTACACTAACTGCCCTAACCACATTCTCCAGTAACAAATTCAATAGCTTAGTAGTGTGAATGAAAAATATTTTTTCCATTTTGTTTTAAATATGCTACTTGCTAACTTCTTGGAGTGCTCCCTAGTCCTTCTATTTTCTGAAAGAGTAAATAACATTCACATTTACCTGTTCTAGTCCTCTCATGATTTTATAGAGCTCTATCATACCTCTCCTCAGCTGTCTCTTCCACCATCTCCCATCAGTGAATTAGGCCTCAACATTGTCGATGCAGCCATCTCCTCCATCGATGCATCCAGCCTTGGCATTGTCAATACTTCACACTCTGCCACAGTTGGTACACCAGTTCCCAGCCCTATTAGTGCACTCGATAAACTCGAGGCTCGAATGTATTTTGTGGGGCTCTGGACATAAGAATATGCCATACTGGGTCAGACCAAGGGTTCATCAAGCCCAGTATCCTGTTTCCAACAGTGGCCAATCCAGGCCATAAGAACCTGGCAAGTACCCAAAAACTAAGTCTATTCCATGTTACGGTTGCTAGTAATAGCAGTGGCTATTTTCTAAGTCAACTTAATTAATAACAAGTAATGGACTTCTTCTCCAAGAACTTATCCAATCCTTTTTTAAACACAGCTACGCTAACTGCACTAACCACATCCTCTGGCAACAAATTCCAGAGTTTAATTGTGCGTTGAGTAAAAAAGAACTTTCTCCGATTTAGTTTTAACTTCCTGGAGTGCCCCTTAGTCTTTCTATTATCCGAAAGAGTAAATAACTTATTCATATTAACCTGTTCTAGACATCTCATGATTTTAAACACCTCTATCATATCCCCCCTCAGCCGTCTCTTCTCCAAGCTGAAAAGTCCTAACCTCTGTAGTCTTTCCTCATAGGAAAGCTGTTTCATTCCCTTTATCATTTGGTTGCCCTTCTCTGTACCTTCTCCATCACAACTATATCTTTTTTTGAGATGCAGCGACCAGAATTGTACACAGTATTCAAGGTGCAGGCTCACCATGGAGCGATACAGAGGTATTATGACATTTTCCATTTTATTCACCATTACCTTTCTAATAATTCCCAACATTCTGTTTGCTTTTTTGACTGCCACAGCACACTGAACTGACGATTTCAATGTGTTATCGAATGTGCATTTAGTCTCATGCAGGATGTTTATCCTGTTGGATTCTATGCTATCCCGGACATAAAGCGCCACACCGCCTCCCGGGTGCTCCTCTGTCATTGCGATATTGTTTGTACCCCGGTATAGCACTGTCCCATTGGTTGTCCTCCTTCCACCATGTCTCTGAGATGCCAATTAAGTCTGTCATCATTCACTGCTATACATTCTAATTCTCCCATCTTACTTCTTAAACTTCTGGCATTAGCATACAAACATTTCAAAGTTTGCTTTTTGTTTGTATTTTCATTCTGCTTTTTAATTGATAGGGATAAGTTAGAATTTTTTAACTCAGGTGAGTTTTTAGTTACAGGCACTTGGACTGCTTTTCTTATTATTGGACCCTCACTGTCGAGGTGCCCTAATTCTAATGCATCATTAGTATCCTTTGAAGATACCTCCCTCCGAACCATGTGCTGCTGAGTGACTGTCGACTTTCCCCTTTGTTCTAGTTTAAAAGCTGCTCTATCTCTTTTTAAAGGTTAGCGGTGATTCATTGCACTTACCTCCATCCATGTTGATGTCCTTATCTCCGTCCCACCTCCTGTGTCTTGGACTTTGCTTGGAGACTCCGAATCCAATATGTTCTATTGTGCATTTGATCTCTGTGTGTCCATGCAATTAAATTAAGAGGGTAGCCCTCCTGGAGTCCAATAGAAGCTTTGCAGGAGGAGGTTATATCTTCCCCACCTCTTGGTCAGAGGACACAACTGTCTGTAGACTAGATAGCTGAATTAGTGAAGGCTTTCTTTATCTTGTTGCTAGCAACCTCCCCTACCTAGAATATCAGATTTGCTCCCTCAAGGGGGAGCTCCCTTTTAGCCTCCACACCTGAGGACCTGTCATCAGAGGTTCTGTTAGTGGGATCTAGCCTGCAACCATCCTTCTCTGTGGAATCTAGCTAGTCTGAGGAGGGAGTACAGGACACCATCATCTGGGCATGCCCTGGAAATATTCCCCTCCAAGATGACAGATGTCTTAACGCTCTGTTAATCTGCTGATAGTCTCTTGATGGTGAGCTGGAAGGCTATTGGTGGACTCTTCTGGATACAGAAGCATGCAAATAACATGTTCTCCAATCAATATATGAATTGTTCAACAGCGCAGAAAGAACTTTCATGGTAGCCTTCGAAGCATCCACAATTACAAATGGTATAGTGCTAAAAGTTCACAGTTCCTTATACTGGATTAATCAAGAAATGAAGTGAAAAAAGATGTTAAATTAAGTGTTTTCACCTTTATTCGTGAGTAGTTGAAAGAAGGTTTTGGTCCCCCGACATGGGCTGCATCGGGAGGGACAGAGGCCCAGGAAATCAGCTAGTAACAAAACCAAAGAATAAGTCAGAGAAATGTAATAAGGATTCACCAAAAACAGAGACACCAAACAGCAAATAATGCTACTGATATCTACAGAAATACCAAAAAAGACTGAAAAAAATGTGTTTAAAACAAGATAAATCATAAAACACATGTATAAAACATCACTGCTCTAGAGATCCAATCGCTAATGAAGAAAATGAAGCCTTCCTCCCATCCCTTCGACCAAATCCCAACTAAACTTCTCCTGCTAGTACCCTACACCATTTCCCAACCCCTGGCTGATATCATAAACTGTTCACTATCTCGGGGAATCTTTCCAGACGACCTCAAACTGGCCTCTCTTAAACCTCTGTTAAAGAAACCGAATTTGGATCCAAAAGATCCCAATAACTTCCGCCCTATTTCCAATCTTCCTTTTATAGTCAAGATTATGGAAAAATTAGTCAACTCGCAACTTTCAGACTACATTGAAGATCACAAAATACTGTACCCCACCCAATACGGGTTCCGCAAGGCTTTAAGCACAGAAACCCTACTCATATCTCTGACAGACCACCTCATCATGGGCCTGGACAAAGGACAATCCTTTTTACTGATCCTACTTGATCTTTCGGCGGCCTTAGATACTGTAAACCATCCCCCTCAACCAGCTGTCTGGCATTGGAATAAGAGGAACTGCATTTGCATGGTTCAAAACATTCCTCAGTAACAGAGGTTACAAGGTCAGAATCAACAATAAAGAATCCCCCCGCTACAACTCCTCACTAGGAGTTCCTCAAGGCTCTTCCCTATCCCCCACTCTGTTCAACATATACCTTCTTCCACTATGCCAGTTGCTAACCAACCTTAAACTAAAACACTTCCTATATGCTGACGACGTGCAAATCCTGATCCCCATCAAAGAATTCATTATCAAAATACTCAAGCACTGGGAGAATTGCCTCCGAGAGATTAACAGTCTCCTCGCAAGTTTAAACCTAATACTAAATTCAGCTAAGACTGAACTCCTCCTCATCTACCCTGAAAACAGTAATACCATACAAAGTGCACTATCTAATATATTCGTCACCCAAGCAAGAGACCTAGGAGTATTAATTGACAACTGCCTCAACTTAAAATCTTTCATCAACCACACTACCAAGGACTGCTTTTACAAACTGCAGGTACTGAAAAGAATTAAACCACTCCTTCACTTTCAAGATTTCAGAACTGTCCTCCAAGCCGTAATTTTCTCCAAGATAGACTATTGTAACTCTGTGTTGCTAGGTCTCCCTTCCTCCTCCATCAAACCTCTTCAGATGCTCCAAAACACGACAGCCAGAATCCTGACAAACACTAGAAGAAGAGACCACATCTCTCCCATCCTAAAGAATTTGCACTGGCTGCCAATACATTTCAGAATTCTTCACAAGTCCATCACTATCATCCACAAATCCATCCATAACCAAGCCCCTCTTAATCTTCAAATCCCGCTCAGACCACGTACCTCATCCAGACTCATCAGAGAAGCTTACAGAGGATCACTGCATGTCCCCCAAACTAAATCTACACATCCTCTAGCATTCAGAGACCAGGCCTTCTCTACAGCAGGACCATCTATACTGATCTCAGACAGGAACCATGCTTACTAACATTTAGAAAAAGGCTTAAGACTTGGTTGTTTAAACAAGCCTTTCCCGAACCTAACTGAGGCACCACAACAACTATTGAGAGACCCTCGGCACTATGTAAATAATTGCTCATCCTACTGTTAAGTTATTCTAGCTTTGTCTTCTTCTTCCCCCAGTTCTAGCACCCTTGTTTTATTGTAACGTTTTTGCTCCTCTTCACTTGTTAAATGTTCAAGCCGTTTTACACCCCTTGTTAACTGTAAACTAGCATCGTGTGATTGTATCATGAATGCTGGTATAGAAAAGCTCCAAATAAATAAATAAACAAATATATATTTTTATTTATTTATTGAAAATTTCTATGCCGGTATTTGGTAGGAGCCATCATATCGGTTTACAAGGTTACATAAAAAACATTTAAACTAAAAATCAACCATTTACAAACATGTATAAACCATATATAGAAAAAATATAAACATAGAGATTATCATAAAATTGGTGACAAGTAAGTATAGAACCCAGTATAAATAAGGGGGGGGGGAAGGGGAAGAGGGAGGAAAGGAGGGAGAGGAAAAGAGGGAAAGAAAAAGGGGACGGGAAGGGGAAGGAGGAGGGGAAGGTACGGGAGGGGAGAAGATTAAACAAAATTATTAACAGCATTGACATGCAGAACCGTTTCAATCAATTCAAAAACCTTCAATGCTAGATAAGAGGGGTAGGGAGAGTTTATTGTTGGAAACAATGCATAAAAAAGAGGATACGATTTACCAAAACAAGTGATGCTGGAAAAACAAAGGAGCATAGCAGTTTTGAAGGAAGGGAACGGGAAGGGGAGTTTTTATCAGAGCAAGTCATAAAGGAATACCTTATTATAATGTTGGCAGTGGATATCCAATACATGAAACAGTAATGGAATTCATGTGCTGTGAGAGGGGAAAACAGAAGTAAGGAAAAAATTGAACAGATCATGTGTGATCGGAAAGAAAATTGTGATAAAATTTAGGGGATGAACAATAGAGGATACCTGCAGGAAGAAACGTCAGTGTTTTATGTGAAGCTCCCTACGGAGGGTAATCCAAGATGGGAGTAAACTGGACAAGGGAAAGAAAACAAGACAAAACCATATTGGAGAAGATTTATTTAATAACCGAGCATGTGAAATAATATACCGGAGGGAGGGTCCGAAAGACGGGACCAAAACATACCTTCCAAGCATAAAGCAGAACAACTGTTTCTAATCACTATATCGAGCCAACCTTTCAAACTGGAATATTCAAGAACAGGAGGACAGGGGAAGCTCCGATATAAACAAATATATAGTAAAACTGTAAAAGGAAAAAGAGAAATATTCAAAAGTGTTGTATAATAAGAGTAGAAGAAGTGAAAATTTGGCTAGGAAGGGTCAAAAGACTTGCCTGGAACCATAAGTCAGTGGCATCTCCGCAGGGCCGTCTCAGTGGCGATGCTCCCGCATTTAAATAAGGGGCGGGGAATGTTAACCGTGCGAAAAATAAAGGCCCAGAGCAAGAGTGTTGGACAGACCAGAAAAGAGAAGAGACATAAGAATAAAATTAAAAGATTGAAAAATTCAGAACACGGGGCAACAAATTCAATTAACAACAAGACAAAAGTTGCAAGTATACAAAGAGATTCAAAACTGCTGTAAGAGACAGTAAGAGAAGCAGAAAAACGACCCGGGGGGAGGGGAGAGGGAAGGGGAAAGAAAAGGGAGAGTGGGGGAATGGCTGGAAGACAGAGGACAAAGGGAGAAAAAATGGGGGAAAAAGGGGAAGAATTAAAGAAAAAGGTGGATAAAAAGGTGATCAAAAGACAACTGACCACTGAATATCCCGGTTTAGACCAGCAGGATGGGACGTATTAAGAGTAAAAATCCACCATTGCTCCCATCTCAATAGCCATGCATTAAAGTTGCCTCCCCAGGCACGTGGGGTAGGGACCTCGATCACAAAAGAACGTAGATCTTCAGGCTGGTGGTGGAAATCCAACCAGTGTAGAACTAACGGAGCTTTTTCACGGGAATTACGAATGCAAGTCATATGCTCGAAAATGCGAGTCTTCAAGGCTCGCATGGTCTTCCCTACATATAGCAGTGGGCAAGGACATGAGGTAACGTACCCCACACCAGTAGTGTTACAGGTGGAAGAATGACGAATCTGGAAGGATCGGCCGGAGAGAGGATGAACAAAGTTCTGTATGTTTTGGGAAAGAAGGCAGGCAGCGCAAGATCCACATGGAATATGACCGAGAGAAATAGGAATGTAACTCAGAGGAATCAAGGATGTCTTTAAAGTTATGGCCACGAGTGAATGCGAAACGAGGGGGTTCCTGGAACAAAGAATGTGTAGAAAGAATATGCCAAAACTGATGGATAATTGTGCAAACCCGGCCTGTTCTGGGGGAAAAGGGCAGGACACAGGTCAGTTCATTTTGCTTCATTTCTTGATTAATCCAGTATAATGATCCATGAACTTTTAGCGCTACACCATTTGTAATTGTGGTTTCTACCACTTGTGTATACCGCTCATCATCTCCACTTCTCATTAGCCTTCGGAGCATGCCAGATGGCCTGGTTGAGAACTAGCAGCTTGCATGAGGATGTCCATGGCAAGTTGGATGATGCCCCTTTTTTAGAAGACACCCTCTTCAGAGACAGGGTCAGAGAAACAGCCCAGATCAACTTGC
Source organism: Rhinatrema bivittatum (assembly GCF_901001135.1). Classification (NCBI taxonomy): domain Eukaryota; kingdom Metazoa; phylum Chordata; class Amphibia; order Gymnophiona; family Rhinatrematidae; genus Rhinatrema; species Rhinatrema bivittatum. The sequence goes on along the minus strand of NC_042621.1, from coordinate 131,763,499 downwards.
AAAATGCCGCTATTCAGCAGTCATCTTCCTCTAGGTGTCCTTCGCTTTAAAATGCTCCTTCTTCCAGAGATGCCCCTTCCACCAATTTCAACATTATTATGTATCATCCTCACAGCTGCAAAGCAGTCCATGTGAAGGACGTCAGTCGAAAACACCACAACAGGCCCAGCCTAAACCCGTTCCTAGGTTTGGAGACTGAACCTTCAAGCTGTGACTCCTCTGGTTGCCCACTCTAACAGGCAGTTGTAGGCGTACACTTCCACAGCACCCCTATTGTGAACCTGACTGCATGGATCAGAATACATTTTGCTGTGCTCATGTATGATTTCTCCACAGTCTCAAAAGACACTGTGATGGTGTCAATTTAACTACTACACCAAGTATAGAATGTATCTCAACTCTTAACTGATTCCAGAATTCTTCCACCAAAGGACAAGCCCACTACACATATTTGTCCACATCCTCTCCAGCATAGTTCTGAGGCACCGACCAAAAATTTAGTGTAATAGGCCCGGTACCTTATGTCCTATGGAGGAGTTTTAACCATTAACTCCACACGTCGGTTACATATAGAGATTCTGTGCGTATTTTTCCATATAGCTTTCAAGTTTTCTACACTTAATTCGAGGTGCAAATCCCTGTTCCACTGCACCACTTATCTTTAAGGATCTTGTGCCATCTCGCATTCTAGTACTGCCTTATAGAACTTAAGAGATTCCTCGTCTTGGTATCAGTGGCATAGCCAGAACAGGTATTTTGGAGGGGCCAAAATTAACATGGATGGGCAGGACCCATAAAAGTGCTTCTAGGATGTTATTTTTTAACAATGTCCATGCCTCTCGCACACTTTGTACCTTTGTAGCTGCTACTTTCATTTTTTTCTAACTATTTTTCTCATTTTCTCACTTTCCCTTTTGAAAGTTTAGCACAAGAGCCGTGGATTTGCTTACTGTCCCCTTTCCAGTCATTAATTCAAATTTGATCATATTATGATCATTATTGCCAAGCGGCCCTACCACAGTTACCTCTCACCAAATCCTGTGCTCCACTGAGAATTTAAAAAATTTTCAGACAGCAATAAAATATTTCAAAATAGCAGACAGCCAATAATTAAAACAAGAGGGAAAAATAATCTGCTTCCCATACCTGAAAGCTTTTTATTTCCAGTCACTTCAAGCTTGTTGTGGATTAATGGGGTTGGCAAAAATGTTTCACATCCATCCCCCCCCCAGGCAGGCTCCCTTTGACATCTACCCATTCCCATTCCATTCACACCCAACCAACCTCCCACCTCGGGCAAGATCTCTTTCACTCATCCATCCCAGGCAGGCACCCATTCACAACCACTCATCCCAGACAGACTTCCATTCACACACACACACACTCCCCCCTCAGGCAGGTTCACATTCTCTCACACACATACCCATCCCCCCCAGGCAGGTTCTCATTCACACACACACACAAACCTTAGTGCCGGGCAAAACTGTAGAAACATTTCTAAAGAACAAAATTACAGAACATATAGAAAGGCATGTTTTAATGGAAACAGCCCAAATGGATTTACACAGTGAAAATCTTGTCTCACTAATCTGCTACATTTTTTTGAAGGGGCTAATAAACGAAGTTAATGGTGAGTGGGTGGGTATAGTGTATTTGGATTTTCAAAAGGCATTTGACAGTGTTTGCCGCGAGAGACTCTTGAAAAAACTAAAAAGTCATGGATAAGAGGCATTGTCCTGTTGTGGATTACAAACTGGCTAAAAGATAGGAAACAGAGAGTAGGACTAAATAGTTTTCTCCGTGAAGAAAGGTAAACAGAGTGCCTCAGGGATTTGAAGTGGGGACCGGTGCTTTTCAGTATATTTATAAATGATCTGGAAAAGGAAATGATGAGGTGATCAGATTTTCAGACTATACAAAATTATTCTGAATTGTTAAATCACAAGCAAATTGTGAGAAATTGTAGGAGGATCTTGTGTGACTAAGGAGACTGGGCATACAAATGGCAGATGAAATTTAATGTGGACAAGTGCAGTGTGATGTATATAGGAAAAGTAACCTACACTGTGGTTACACGATGATAGGCTCTATATTACGGTAGGTTCCATATTAGGAGTTTTCACCCAGGAAAAGGATCTAGGAATTATCATGGACAATACTTTGCAATACTTGGTCCAGTGCATGGTGGCTATTAAAAAGGAAACAGAATGTTAGGAATTATTAGAAAGGGAATGGTGAATAAAAAAGAGAATGTCATAATACTTTTGTATCGCTTCATGGTGAGACTGTACCTAGAATATTGTGTGCAATTCTGGTTGCCTCATTTCAAAAAAAGATATAGTTGAACTAAAAAAGATACAGATTAGGGAAACCAAAATTATAAAGGGGGTGGAATGACTCCCCTATGAGGAAAGGCTAATGAGGTTAGGGCTCTTCAGCTTGGAGGAGAGATGACTGAAGGGTGGATATGATAGAGGTTTATAAAACCATGAATGTAATAGAACTGGTAAATGTGACTCAATTATTTAATCTTTCAAAAAATACAAAGACATTAGGTTAGTAAACAGCACATTTTAAAACAAATCTGAGAAAATTATTTTTTACTCAATGCACAGTTAAGTGCTGGAATTCATTGCCAGAGGATGTGGAAAAGGCAGTTAGTGTAGATGGGTTTAAAAAAGGTTTGGACAAGATCCTGGAGGAGAAGTCCATTAACTGTTGTTAACAAGGTAGACCTTGAAGAAAGTCATTACTTATCCTTGGGCATCAGCAGCTTGGGATCTGTTTATAGTTTGAGATCTTGCCAGGTACTTGTGACCTGGATTGGCCACTGTTGGAAGCAGGATGCTGGGCTTGATAGATCCTCTCTCGGACTCAGTATGGCAGTTCTTATATAGTTGGGTGATCTGTCCTATTACACTGCTTGGCAGATGATACAATAAACAAACCAGCTAGCACAGCATTTTTACCACCAATGCTTCTATTTGTGGCTCAAATTCAAAATCAATATCCCTAATCTGAAAATATCTCTATCAATGTTTATTACTCCTCCCTGTTTAATAGGCTGTGCCTGCTCCATATATGTATAACTAGCTGGGCACAATTGATTCAGCAATACCAAATTAAGGGCCAGATTCACTAAGGCTTTTTTCCCGTCCTGTGTCTATGGGAAAATAGGTTAGTGAATCAAGCCCTAAAAGTATTATGCCTTGATTTTATTATTAACAACATATCTAATTTATATTGCTCTATAATGTCTAGTAAATATTTCCTTATTTCTAACTGACCTTGCATTAAAGATAACTTATTTGCAAGTCATCAATAGCTTTGTGTCAAATACTATCTAGCCCTTCAAATTAGCAATTGACATTTATTTATTTATTTATTTAGCATTTTTCTATACCGACCTTCAAGGTTAAATACCTTATCAGATCGGTTTACATCGAACAGGGACATAAAACAGTAAACATAAACAACTTATTATAATCAGGAGAAACAAAGTTACATTTAACAAGGGACATGTATCAATTGTCTTTAATGGTAATGCATGGTGTTCATAAATGCTCTTCTAAGGCCCTGGTATTGCTCTTGACCTGTAATAATGCGTATAAGATTTGGTTATATCCACATCAAAGCTACCCATAATCACGTAGCCCATACAATTCAAAACTTTCAAATAATAAAAATATAAAAACAAAACCAGTAACAAAAACTCACCTATAAATTTTAATCCAAAGAATAATTTGTCCAGCAAGGCCTGTGTCCTGCCCACAAGAACCACTTTGGCAATGGCCTGCCAGGTGGTGACTTGCCTATGGCCCCCTTTAAGTGCAGTGTGATGATGTTACATAGTGGGGGCAGGTCCAAAGGGCTCAACGGCAGAAGGGATTCTTACCATTAGCAGATCTCAGCACTGGGCAGAAATGCTTGCCAGCAAATGATTCATTCAGAGTAGCAGCAGTCCAAAGTACACTGTGAGTAACTAAGGTACGGATTCTTTGATATGTGGAATATGTTCTATTACCATGTTTCTTCACAGCCCAAAGAACAACTTATTTATTTATTTATTTATTGTTTTTGTTATACCGAGTTTCATGATAGGCATCACATCAACCCGGTTTACAAATAACAAGGAGTGTAAAGCATAACGTAACGTAAAAAACAATATTTTCAATAAGAACCTTGAACTTTAAATACAGTGAATCAGAAAAAGGGAGAGGGAAAGTTACAAAAAACAAGGAAAATAAACTTGGGATGGAAGGGGAGAAATTGAACAGCACAATATTTACATTTCAGCCTATTGATACATTAGAATAGCAAGTGAAAAAATAAGACTATGAAACGGTACATAGGTAATCAAATGAATAAATATGACAGTTGTGAATGGTAATAGTATGATAAATATTCAGCAGGAATTAGTGAGAGAGGGTTTGAGGTTGGTTGATTCGTGTTTACATTCCATTATTGCATACGAGTTAGTGCTAGTGAGAGGAGGTTTTATTCAAGGCTTGGAAATGCTTTTTTGAAAAGCCAAGTTTTTAGTCTTTTCCTAAATGTTAAAGAGCATGGCTCTTGTCTCAAATCAGGTGGGATCGAGTTCCAGAGAGCTGGACCTGCTGATGAGAAGGCTCTGAGACTCAAGGATTTATGTTGGTAGGTTTTGGCCTTTGGAATTTGGAGTGACTCTTTGTAGTGTTCCCTGATAGGCCTGGCGGAGGTGAATTTTTTAAGTGGTATTTGTAGGTCAAGTTGCGTGTGTTGGTTGATAGTTTTGTATATGATGTTAATGGTTTTGTACATGATTCTATAGTGGATCGGAAGCCAATGGAGGTTTTTGAGAATAGGTGAAATGTGGTCAATTTTCCTGGAATTTGTAAGGACTCTGGCTGCAGAGTTCTGAACCATTTGTAAAGGTTTGGTGTAAGAAGCTGGGAGGCCTAATAGTAATGAGTTGCAATAATCTAGTTTGGAAAAGATTATTGCTTGCAAGATTGTTCTGAAGTCCTGAGTGTGAAACAGCGGTTTTATTCTTTTCAGGATATGTAATTTGTAGAAGCAATCTTTGGTGGTTTGGTTAATGAATGTTTGTAGTCAGATACTCAGAATAGCATGTTAGGTACCTGTTCTTAAATATAGCTTCTTAATTGATTAAAGCAATTTTTCTCCCTGAGTGGTCTCTGCCAACCCCTGCTTCTCCCCAGATACATTTTTTTAATTTTTTGCCTTTTGTGACACTTTAAAGCAGATTGCATTCAAATACTGTAGATCAGGGGTCGGGAACCTTTTTGGCTGAGAGAGCCATGAACGCCACATATTTTAAAATGTAATTCCGTGAGAGCCATACAAGACCTACCAAATTAATTTACTACAACCCCCTACTCTCCTGACGCCCCCCAAAGGCCTGCCAAATTAATTTACTACAACCCCCCACCCTCCTGATGCCCCCCAAGACCTCCAAAATTAATTTGTTTCAACCCCCACCCTCCTGACCCCCCCAAGACCTTCCAAAAGTCCCTGGTGGTCCAGCGGGGGTCCGGGAGCGGTCCGGGAGCGATCTCCTGGACTTGGGCTGTCGGCTGCCAGTAGTCAAAATGGCGCCGACGGCCCTTTGCCCTCACAGAATGGATCCGTGCCTACCAACATTTAAAAAAAAACTCAAAACTTGGCTCTTCTTACAAGCCTTCCCTGATCCTTCAAACTTTCACTAGACAACTACAACTATTCAGCATTGAATTTGGAACTTCGCCCCTTCAATATTCTCATCAGTTACTAGTCTCCTAGTATTTTAATTTAATACCTTCTTAAGGTTTCTCTTTTTCCAGCTGAATTCAGCTTCCTAGTTCATGGTCCTTGTTATTATGTAACTTTCTTACTTTTCTGCTTTACCTCCACTAATTATAAAAAGTTGTTCCTTTGTTATGTTATGTTACACTGATCTACCCCTGTTCGATGTAAACCGACCTGATATGGTATTCAACCTTGAAGGTCGGTATAGAAAAATGTTAAATAAATAAATAAACTATGTCACTGAGGTCGACCAATGGCGGCGGTAGCCCCTGTGACATAGTAAGGGCAAAGGGCCGTCGGTGCCATTTTGACTACTGGCAGCCGACAGCCCAAGTCCAGGAGATCGCTCCCGGACCCCTGCTGGACCACCAGGGACTTTTGGCAGGTCTTGGGGGGGTCAGGAGGGTGGGGGTTGTAGTAAATTAATTTTGGAGGTCTTGGGGCGTCAGGAGGGTGGGGGATTTTGTTAGATTTTTACTTTTTATTAAAGATTTGTCTGCGAGCCAGATGCAGCCATCAAAAGAGCCATATCTGGCTCCCGAGCCATAGGTTCCTGACCCCTGATGTAGATATATCCCTGCCCCCAGAGAGCTTACAATCTAAGGATGTACCGGAGGGTGAAGTGACTTGCCCAAGATTACATGGAGTATCAGCGAGATTTGAACCCTGGCTCCCTTAGTTCACAGGCTGCTGCTCTAACCACGAGGTTATTTCTTCACTCCTCTAGATGGGTCCTGCCTGGGCCCTTCTCCCTTCTCCAAGAAGCCCCTTCAGCATTGATGGGTGGCTGATAGATGTTGCTATCTCCCCCTTCTCCCTGGGCCTCAGTGGGATGTCTTGGTAGTAAGCACTAGCTCAACCTGCCTCACTGGATGGAGGATGTGCTCTTAAAAGAGGGGAAAAATAGAGGGTATCATTTTCAAACACAACTTCATATGATGCAACTTATTAGTTTCACAGTTCAAGGCAGACCCAGCTGCACTAGCCAAAAATGTTAATTTGCTAGTCTTGTTTACCTTAAGATTTATGTGCACCAGAAAACCCTTGGTGAATACTCTTTCTTCCACATTTAATTTATTAAAAAAAAGGGTAAAAATCTTTAAAAGAAAAAACAATCCATAAAAAACAACAAATACGAGTAGAAAGTGCAACATTCTATATAGAGTTGGTTCTAGTCCCAATGTATTTTGTATGCCTAATATGCCAACTTTGCTCTCACCCTGGTATCCAAGTCAATAAAGGCATCTTATTTGTACAGTGTTTGTGATTTGTAATTCTATTTGTAATATATTTTGAATGCATAATATTTGTTTAAAGTATATATTTTTCGATTATAGTGGTCCAGCCGTGCTAAGCGAACTACAATGTAATATAACAGATAAAATAATACAATTTGGGTAGACAAAACAATAAATTCTTGAAAAAGCTAAAATGCGGTGATTTCATTCATACAGAGGATGTGATGCAGACAACGTACTGTGAGATTGACGTGGATAAACTCAAGCGAGATCCTTTTGTGTACGCAATAAAGAACCACTATTGGTACCAGATGTATATTGATGATTTACCAATATGGGGTAAGTAGCGTGGCTTTATCTTTTTATTTTTATTTGTAAATTATTTGCCTGTCATGCTCTTTTACATGTTCTGGGCAATATCGACTTGTTCCCTTCTCCTCCCATGGAAGAAGCACATGCATACAAAGCATTGACATAACACACACCCTTTTGACTGAATATCTTTGGTGGAAAGACTGCCAAATCAATGCGCTTAGTATTTTTCAGTAAAGTTAATGTACTTCACATTTTGTCCCCTGTATGTGTGTGTGTGCATTTCTGTCCTTTGCTTGAGATATAGGTGTGTTTCAGGAGGAAGATCTATTCTTCATTTTGTGTCTTCATGACAAGGCTTTGTCATTCGGAACAGTAGGAAGGTCTGAGCATAATTCAGAACAACATTTCTTTGTAGCTGACCACATTCTCACACTATACTGATTTGTCTTATAGCAATTGGGTTAGCCAACAGCTAGATGTAGTGCCAAAAGGGGAACCCACCATTTAGCGATCTATTTACTAAAGTGCGTTAAAACTTTCAGTTTTCATTTATTTTAGTTACTTTAGTATTCATTAAAGAGCGGTAATTCGGTAGGGCAATTTAATGAATACTTTGCCAAGAAGTATGCAAGTTATGGAAATGGACAATTTCCCAGAATATGTATCTGATAGCTGTTTATCTCCTTGGGAACCAAAACCATTTAGCAAATATGCTAAGTCGCCTACTCAGCCACACATTACAAAATAAATTCCCATCTACTGCTTTAGGAGGCCAGCAAGGAACAGTTTACTGACAGATGGCTTTTCAATCCCTTGGATTTCAGGGATTTCTTTATGCTTTCCTCCAATTCCACTTATAGCCAAAACAATTAAAAAGAGAGCAGCAGCCAGCTTCCACTGCCTCAGATACCAGTGGGGGGTCGATTGTGCCATTTCAACAACAGATGGCACACAATCACCTCAGACCAGTGGGTCCTTGCCATAATCTCTCAGGGTTATCACCTGAACTTTCTCTCCATCCCACCGGATTCCCCACCTCGGCTGACGTGGGGAACATCCGACCACTCACAACTCCTGGAACAGGAGGTTTCCCTCCTCCTCCAGTCCAGAGCAATAGGACCAGTGCCCTACTCCCAACAAGGCCTAGGATTCTATTCCCGGTACTTTCTAATCCCCCAAAATGTCAGGCGGCGTTCGTCCAATTCTGGACCTACGTGCCCTCAACATGTACCTCCAGCGAGAAAATTTCAAGAGGGTAACCTTGGGTTCCCTCCTTCCTCTTCTGCAAAGAGGAGACTGGCTCTGCTCTCTAGACCTCCAGGATGCGTACGCACACACATTGCAATAACTCCATCTCATCGCAGATTTCTGAGATTTCTGGTAGGCCCCAAGCACTATCAGAACTGAGTGCTACCGTTCGGCCTGGCATCTGCACCACGAGTCTTCACCAAGTGCCTCGTAGTAGTAGCAGCATTCCTCAGGACTCAAGGTGTTCACGTCTACCCCTATCTCAACGATTGGTTGATCAGGGCTCCTACTCAGCAAGCTGCTCTGTCGCCCCTACATCTCACCTTACACACTCTGATTTTGCTAGGATTTCTCGTCAACTATGCAAAATCCTGCTTAGTCCCATCTCAAACTTTGTCCTTCATAGGGGCAGACTTGGACACCTTTCAAGCAAAGGCATTTCTGCCTCAACAGCTCTCTCTCTCATATTTCTCTCGCACACCACCAGCTACAGTCTCAGCACCGCTCAACAGCACACCACTTCCTCATCCTGCTGGGACACAGGGTGTCCTCAGTACAGGTTACTCCAATGGCCCACTTGGCCATGAGAGTCATGCAGTGGACTCTGAGGTCACAATCGACTCAATCCGTCCAACCACTATCGACCATTTTCCACATCACCGACCCACTTCGTCAGTCTCTAGCCTGGTGGAAAAATCAGATCAATCTCCTCCAAGGCCTACCCTTCCAGGCTCCAGACCCTCAAGTAATTCTCACCACCGATGCTTCCAGCCTCGGCTGGGGAGCACATGTCGCCAATTTCCAGACCCAAGGAGCTTGGTCTCCAGAGGATGCCAAACACCAAATCAATTCCCCGGAGCCTCGAGCAATCATATATGCTCTCAGGGTATTTCAGGATCACCTTTCCAACCAGGTCATCCTGATTCAGACAGACAACCAGGTGGCAATGTGGTACATCAACAAACAGGGAGGGACGGGCTCCTACCTACTGTGTCAGGAAGCGGCACAGATATGGGCGGAGGCCCTATCCCACTTGATGTACCTCAGGGCTACCTACTTGCCGGGAGTGGACAATGTGTTGGCGGACAAGCTGAGTCATGCCTTTCAACCGCACGAGTGGTCCCTCAACCCCACTGTAGCGGACTCAATATTCTAACGTTGGGGTTACCCCCAAATAGACCTCTTTGTGTCACCTCAGAACCACAAAGTAGAGAACTTTTGCTCTCTCACTCGCAGCCAACACTCTCACCCAAGAGACGCATTCTTCCTCTCATGGGCAACCGATCTCCTATATGCATTCCCTCCACTTCTGCTTCTCTCAAAGACTCTCGTGAAGCTTCGTCAGGAGAAGGGAACCATGATCCTGATAGCATCTCACTGGCCACGCCAAGTGTGGTTTCCGATCCTTCAGGACCTCTCCATTCACGGGCACATTCCCTTGGCAACGGACCCGCTTCTGATCACTCAGAACGACGGGTGCCTGCGCCACCCCAATCTTCAGGCCTTATCCCTGATGGCCTGGATGTTGAAAGGTTGATTCTTCAGCCACTCAACCTTTCGGAACCAGTTTCCCGTGTCCTCATTGCTTCACGAAAGCCTTCCACGAGAAAATCTTACCTTTACAAATGGAACAGATTTAAATCATGGTGTTCTGTTTTAAACACTTGATCCCTTTACCTGTTCCACCACAAAGTTTTTGGACTATCTCTGGCACTTGTCAGAATCAGGTCTTAAAACTTCCTCCATCAGAATGCATGTCAGTGCGGTGGCCGCCTTCCATAAAGGTGTTGGGGTTGTTCCTATTTCAGTACAACCCCATGTGACACGATTTCTGAAGGGCTTGCTCCACCTAAAGCCTCCTCTGCGCCCTCCGGGCCCCTTCTTGAGACCTCAATCTGGTTTTGGGTCGGCTCATGAAACCACCATTCGAGCCTCTCCATTCCTGTGATCTACGTTATCTCACCTGGAAAGTGATTTTTCTTTTGGTGATTACATCCACTCACAGAGTTAGTGAGTTACAGGCCCTAGTTACCTATCCGCCTTACACTAAACTTCTGTACGACCGAGCAGTACTCCGCACTCACCCTAAGTTCTTGCCTAAGGTAGTATCGGAGTTTCATCTTAATTTATCCATTATACTACCTACCTTCTTTCCCAGGCCCTATTCCAATCCAGGAGAACAGGCGCTGCATACCTTTGACTGTAAACGGGCTCTAGCATTCTACCTAGACCGTACAGCTGCCCACAGAAAAAGCACTCAATTGTTGTCTCTTTCCATTCCATCAAATTAGGGCAACCTGTGGATAAGTAGACTCTCTCCTCCTGGTTGGTGGACTGCACATCTTTTTGCTATCAGCAAGCAGGCATTCCACTTCAAGACTGTGTTAAAGCACACTCTGTCAGGGCCATGGCAGCTTCAGTAGCACACCTCCGCTCGGTGCCACTTCCTGATATTTGCAGGGCTGCTACCTGGAGTTCTCGCCATACCTTTACAGCCCATTATTGTTTGGATAAGGCTGGAAGACAAGATTCCATCTTCAGCCAATCTGTCTTGCGCAACCATTTTGCAACTTGATGTACCAACACCCTTCCGCTTGCCCGCTAGGGTTCAGGATGCCCTCTACCAAATTCCACCCCAGTTGTTGTGCCTGTTGCACGCCTTTGGGTACATTTGGTGCATACTCGGACATCCTCAGCTCGGTACTCACCCATATGTGAGGACTACCATCCTGCCTGTCCTGTGAGAAAGCAAATGTTGCTTACCTGTAACAGGTGTTCTCACAGGACAGCAGGATGTTAGTCCTCATGAAACCCGCCCGCCACCCCGCGGTGTTGGGTTCGTTACGTTTTCTTATTTTATTTTTTGGCACTTACTTTAGCTTTTTTTTTTTTTTGTAACTTTCTGTTTATTATAGCAACCAAATATAAAACCACATAATACAGACAAAACTGCCCAATTACATCTTAAGAACCAACATCCATCCTCCGCCATGCAGAGTCATCTGATATACATTAGCAACACAACTGTAGGCATATCATAAGCCACCAATCATCTTTTTTAAATCTGTAATCCCCACTCCCCTCCCCCCCTCCCCCCCCTTTCCCCAGTCCTCAAACTGTAGATATCAGCCATGAATAGATGTAGACCATTGTTGATAAGGTTTCCATATTTTTTGAAATTTCACCAGCGCATCTTTGCTTAAGGCCGTCAAATGTTCCATGTGATAAATCCATTTCAGCCTTCGAAGAACCGCTGAGAATTCAGGAGCTTTATGTAATTTCCAATGCATAGCAATTTTGCCTCGCACCGCAAAAGCCAGCGCCCTAACAAAGGCACCAGATATCTGAGGCCTCTGCTCATCAGGAATATTCAACAACATTTCTTTCGGACTAAGTGGTAAGTCCTGCTGTAAAACCTGATTCAGCCAGGCCCCCGCCTGGGACCATAAAGGGGTGATAACTGGACATGTCCACCACATGTGGAAGAAATCACCCTCCAGTCCACATTGCCGCCAGCATAAGGAATCTGTACGTAACCCCATGTTCTTCAGTTTACAAGGAGATAAATACCAACGAAATAATATTTTATAACTGTTTTCTAACAATTGAGCAGCTATGGAGCTCCGACTGATAGCTTTAAAACAGGCTTCCCATTCTCCTTCTGAGAACGGAGCTCCCAAATCTTTTTCCCAGGCAGCTATATGCTTGACAGAGCTAGACACTGCCCCATTAAGTAGGGTATAAATTTTTGATATCACTCCCTGTATTACAGAGGCTTTTTCACAATAACCTTCGAAAAGTGTCTTACCCTTGAGCATATCCCCCCGAACCTCCTTAACAGATAAAAAATGGCGCAATTGTAGGTATGCATACCGATCAGCATCGGTCAAATGATAAAGTACACATAAATCTTCAAATGATTTCACTCCCTGATCAACCCACATTTGACCCAGTGTACCAAGGCCATTCTTAGCCCATCCGTGAAAGGTCTTCCCCTCCCTCCCAATAGCAAACGCCTCACAACCCTGCACCCGTGTGGTGAAGAAGTATTGCCTATCTCCCACCAGTAGTCGTCGCCACCTACGCCAAAGCAGCATTGTAACAGCAAGACACGGTGAGGAGCTTTGAAGATTAGGAGGAAGTCTACCCCCTCCCCATAATAAATCTTCTATCACTACCGGGTCCACCATAGCCCGCTCTATTCGGACCCAGGGTTTGGGAATTTTAGAATTATGAAAATCAACCACAGCTCGGAATTGTGACGCTAAATAATATTTCAACAAATTAGGTACCCCTAGTCCGCCTTCTAATTTATGCTGGTACAGGATGACCCTTGATACTCGAGGTGGCCTCCGTCTCCAAATGAAGGAGAAGATCTTGGCCTGAAGACGCTTTAAATAGGGAATTGGCACTGTACATGGCAAAGTCTGGAACAAATAAGCCAGACGCGGAAGAAAAGTCATTTTAATAGCCGCGATGCGGCCCAACCAAGTGAGAGTCAACCTGTCCCAGGTCTGGAGATCTTTGTCCAACCGTTTACTAATCATGACGTAGTTCATATCAAACAGAGCATTATAATCAGGACCCAGGTGCACTCCTAGATATTTAACAGAGTTCTTTGCCCACTGGAAGGGAAACTTCCGTCTCAATTGCTGGATCTCATCGAGGGATAAACATATAGGTAAAATTTCCGATTTATCTGTATTGATTTTGAATCCGGAAACCTTTCCATATGCCTCCAGCCTCGGCATCAACCCCAGCAGCGAGTCTTCAGGTGCAGTTAGAGTAAATAACACATCGTCAGCATAAAGTGCTAATTTATAAGAACCAGAACCCACTGTGATGCCCTGAATACTTCTGTCAGATCGAATTATTTCCGCTAGGGGCTCTAAACAGAGCGCAAATAGTAAAGGGGACAAAGGACACCCTTGGCGTGTCCCTCTTTGCACCTCAAAATTCGCCGAGTAAGTCCCATTTACCTTAATGCATGCCCTCGGATTGTGATATAGAGCCTGTACCCAGGTCAGAAAATGTCCCCCCAATCCCACCTTCCGTAATACCTGAAACAGGAAGGGCCAATGCACCCTGTCAAACGCCTTCTCGGCGTCCACCCCAAATAACACGGAAGGGATCTTATGTGATCGTGCATGATATATTAAATTCACTACTTTGCGAATGTTGTCACTCGCCATTCTGCCTGGCATAAAGCCAGCTTGATCCTCATGAACTAAAGTGGGAAGAACTACCTTAAGACGGTTAGCCAATATTTTCGCCAACAACTTCAGGTCGATATTAATAAGAGAGATCGGCCGATAAGAACTGCAGCACATGAGATCTTTGCCAGGTTTTGGCAATATAGTAATACCCGCCACATTGGCCTCAAATGCTAACTGGCCATCTAGCCTAAGACTATTGAACATATTTACTAAAGGACCAGCCAATTCTTCCTTAAATTTCTTATAGAAAAAAGGAGTATATCCATCAATACCTGGTGCCTTACCCGATTTAAGGTCGGATATAGCACTGGTAACCTCCAACAGAGATATAGGACGATGTATGCTGTCCGCCATAGATGCATCTATACAAGGCAGTTGAATCCCTTCCAAATAATCCACTATATCACCCTCAGTAACAATATCCTCCCGATTATATAAAGTAGCGAAAAAATGATTGAACTGAAGACCTATTCCCTCCTCATCCATTACAACGGTCCCATCAGCCGCTTTAATTTTAGTGATTTGTGATTGAGCAACTCTGGCCTTCAAAGCATGTGCCAAAAGTTTCCCCGCTTTGTTACCATGCTCATAATAAGTTCTTTTAGTCAGATCCATATGATATATAATTTCATCCGCATCAAGCTGCTGAAGTTGTTGTCTAAGATCACCCAGTGTAGCTAAAAGCCGCTTACTCGGAGTTATCTTATGCGCCCGTTCTGCTGACTCTAACTTTCCTTGTAACTCAAGGCGTTTCTTAGCTTTCTCCTTCTTATTGTGAGCCGCCAACGCTATTAATTTACCCCTCAATACAGCCTTGAGACATTCCCACAGTACTACGGGCGTGACCTCATCAGTGGAATTATCAAGCAGATAGTCCTTAATGGCCAATCTGAGTTCCTGTACCCTTTCTTTATCTTTGAGCAGCGAATCGTTCATCCGCCAAAATCTACGCCCCTTCTTTAATCCCGCTATCTTAAAGGACCACCACACCGGAGCATGGTCAGACCATACAATACTGCCAATCCCCACATCAGTAGTGGCCCCTACTAGAGTGGTATCTATAAGAAAGTAATCAATCCTGGTATAGGAATCGTGAGCCTTTGAGTAAAAGGAATAATCCTTTTCTATTGGGTTACGATCCCGCCATACATCAATAACCTTCCATTTCCCCATAAATGAATGTAAGGCTTTCTGATCCACCAGTGAATAGTGTCCACCCCCCTTGGAACAGTCTTGCATAGGATTGGGGACTACATTAAAATCACCACCGACAATTAACCGCCCACTGGGGAGCCGTAACAACTGGGCATCTAGGCGATCCAAAACCTCCCTCTGATGCACATTAGCATTATATAGAGACACCAGAGTGTATACCGTCTGACAGATAGTCAGGGAGACGATAATAAATCTACCATCCGGGTCACGGTAAACCTTATCGATATGAGCGGGAAGATCCCTAGAAATCAAAATACCAACCCCTGTATATTTCAACTGTGGCGTATAAGCCGCCAAGAAAATCTGAGGGAAATTGACTGAGTGTAATAAATGCTCATGCTTCTTACGGAGATGAGTCTCCTGGATAAGCAACACACTGGCCTTTAAAGAGAAAGCCTCCTTAAATAGACTCTTGCGTTTAGATGGATGGTTAAGACCCTTAACATTCAGGGATATTATCTTTATAGGCATCATAAAGTAAGCACATCCACTTCCCCCCCATACACATTATTCTCCCCACAAAGATTCCTCCAGCAGACAAAACCCCCGACCCACATTTTCATAGCAAACCCATACTTTGACCCAGGGCGATCCGCGGCTCGACAGCCCACTATCCATCGCACAGCATATCTGAGGACTCCTAATCCCAACCCCCTGTACCCCCACCCCCCTCCTTGCCCCCCCTCCCCCCATTCCCCGTCCCCCCCAAACTGAACCCCTGCTGAACATACATCGACAGGATAATCTGAGAGGTAAGTGAGGTCCCCCTCCCTCCCCACCCCGTATCAGCCATTGAAACCATCAACAATAACAGATGTAAAACAGCACCCTTAAGTAAACAGGTTAGCACAAAATAGTGAACAATCAAAGAGTCCCACAGCATATATCATGAGCCCAACATGAAGAAATTGAAACTCGTCCAGCAGCCCAAGGCTGTAAAGGAAAACCCCGTGAGTAAGGGTCTCTGCATTTCAGTCCACACTATCAGTAGTTTCGCCGCGGTCCAGAGACTTTCGTTGCAATCTGGAACCCGATTTCCCCACTCTTTGCCACCTGGGCCTTCCCGATCCCCCCATCTTCTGTCGAGGGAGCTCTGCAATGGGAAGAGGTAATCCCGCCGCTTCCAAAACCGAAGCCGCTTCCGCTGCGTTCTTGACATGATGAGTGACGCCATCTTTAGTGAATGCTAGACCCGTAGGATATTGCCAACGGTATTTCAGATTTTCCTTACGAAGCAAAGAGGTCACAGGTTGTAAGTCCCGGCGTTTTTGAAGCGTGATCGCCGCTAAGTCATTATAAATTGACACTGTCAGTCCATCCCAACTGATATCACCAAGGGTACGTGCTTGCTGCATCACTGCCTCTTTGAGTCGGTAGCTGTGAAGGCAAGCGATGATATCACGGGGGACATTAGGGTTCGGAGCTCTCAGCGCTCTATGAGCTCGCTCGATGGAAATCTCCCCCTCAAACAGCTCTTGTGGTTCCGTGCGGCTGCCCAGAATATGCTTACACAAGTCCTGCACTACGCAGCCGACCGCTTTATATTTATCCGTTTCAGGGATCCCTCGGATGCGGATGTTCGAGCGCCTGGAACGGTTCTCTAAATCCTCGAGTTTCAATAGAATTTCTTCATTTGCTGTTTGCACATCCATAACATCTGTTTTAAGGCGCGAAACTTCGATTGCCTGCCCCTCCACAATATTTTCGACATCCTCGACCCGCCTTCCAAAATCGCCGAGTTCAGAACGGAACTCGGTTAAGGCCGCTTGCATATCCGTTTTAATAGACTTTAAATCTTTTGTATTTCAAAAAACCATTGTTTAAAATCCGCTTTCGTAGGTTCCGATAGCGTGCCCTCCAGACCCGATTCTATAGCGGCATCCATCATGGCAGGCAGCTCAGGATCTGCTCGTGCCGCCCCGTCCGCCATAACTTGAGCGCCAGAGTCCTGCACCACACTTAGGGCCGCAAATCGGGAACCGCTCGGGTCATACGCAAAAGTTTTCAAATCCATGGATTTCTTACGATGTGTCATCACCGTGTGAACCGCAATCCTCCGGCGTAAACCAGAAGAGAAAAATTAGCCTGTAATGCTCAAAAAAGCTAATAAACAACGGGGTAGGAGAGGAGCTATCGCTTCAAGTGACCATGCTGAAGGGCTGACGTCACTTCCCCCTCTACTTTAGCTTTTAAACAAGACTCAAGGGGGACCCCTGCTGGTTGCAGGGTTAGTGCCATCCTGGGCATGCCCAGTAGGTGCCAGTCAAAGTTCTAGAAACTTTGACAAAAGTGTTCCATGATTGGGTTCCATCCTGTGATGTCACCCATATGTGAGGACTAACATCCTGCTATCTTTGTACTGGGCTCAGAACAGGAGGAAATGCATTTCTATTTCTCTTTTGTCGGTGTTCCACTGCTCAGAATTGTTTTGGGGGGGGGGGGGGGGTTTCCATTTCAGGTTTTTGATTGCATATCTCAGTTTCTAATTTGTGCTCCCTTATTCTGTATTAGTTAAAGATCATGCTGTATTCTGTGCATGTGATTGAAGTGCAATATTTCTGCTAGCATAAAGTTTCGGTGTAAGTATCCCTCACAATTTGACTGATTCTGTTTTCCCAGTAGGAAGTCATTTAGTGTTTAGGGCCTGTTGTAATATTTGCAGTGTTGCCTTTTTATAGGTAAAATTGCTACTGTTTGAGTCCTGGGAGTTAATGCTGATATGGTAAGGTTCTGAGTGTCTTTATAGTAGGGGTTTCTGTTACTTCACAAAGCATCATAGAAATGACGGCAGAAGAAGACCAAACAGCCCATCCAGTTCTGCCCAGCAAGCTTTCACACTTATTTTTAACTCATACTTATCTGTTACTCTTGGCCCTTATTAGTAACTTTTTGGTTCTATTTACCTTCCACCCCCGCCAATGATGTAGAGAGCAGTGCAGGAGCTGCATCTAAGTGAAGTATCTAGCTTAATTGGTTAGGGGTAGTAACTGCCGCAATAAGCAAGCTACTCCCACGTTTGTTTACCCAGCCTGTGCAATTCAGTCCTTGTTGGTTGTTGTCTGAATATAAATAATCTTTTATTAATTCCCCCTGCCGTTGAAGCAGTGAGCTGCGCTGGATATGTATTCCAAGTGAAGTATCAGGCTTAATTGATTCAGGGTAGTAACCACTGTAACAAGCAAGCTACACCCATGCTTATTTGTTTTCTCAGTCTATGCAATTCAGTCCTTGTTGGTTGTTGTCTGAATGTAAATCCTCTTATCTTCATCCCCCCCTGCCGTTGAAGCAGTGAGCTAAGCTGGATATGCGTTGAAAGTGAAGTATCAGTCTTATTTGGTTTGGGGTAGTAACCGCCGCAACAAGCAAGCTACTCCCCCACTTTTTTGTGAATGCAAATCCTTTTTTCCACATTTTCTCTTGCTGTTGAAGCATAGAGCAATGTTGGAATCGCATTAACCGTGTGTATGTTTATTGAATAAGGGTATTAATCACCTGGTAGTAGCTGTCATTCCCGCAAGCCACCCCCATGCCTCTTCTCTTCATTCACATCCTCTAGACTTTATAGATCCTCAGTGTTTATCCCATGCCCCTTTGAAATCCTTCACAGTTTTGGTCTTCACCACTTCCTCCGGAAGGGCGTTCCAGGCATTCACTACCCTCTCCGTGAAGAAATACTTCCTGACATTGGTTCTGAGTCTTTCTCCCTGGAGATTTAAATCGTGACCCCTGGTTCTGCTGATTTTTTTCCAATGGAAAAGGTTTGTCGCTGACTTTGGATCATTAAAACCTTTCAAGTATCTGAAAGTCTGTATCATATCACCCCTGCTCCTCCTTTCTTCCAGGGTATACATGTTTAGATTCTTCAATCTCTCCTCATAAGTCATTCGATGAAGACCATCCACCTTTTTGGTCGCCCTTTTCTGGACCGCCTCCATCCTGTCTCTGTCCCTTCGGAGATACGGTCTCCAGAACTGAGCACAGTACTCCAGGTGGGGCTTCACCAAGGACCTGTACAAGGGGATAATCATTTCCCTTTTCTTACTCGATATTCCTCTCTCTATGCAGCCCAGCATTCTTCTGGCTTTAGCTATTGCCTTGTCACATTGTTTCTCCGACTTCAGATCGTTAGACACTATCACCCCAAGGTCTCTCTCCTGCTCCGTGCACATCAGCCCTTCACTCCCCATCGAATACAGTTTTTTCAGATTTCCACACCCCATATGCATGACTCTACACTTCTTGGCAAAGAATCTCAGCTGCCATATCTTCGACCACTCTTCCAGCTTCCTTAAATCCTTAAATCAATACTACATTTATAGTGATGGCACCCAGATCTACCTCTCTATGCCGGAAATTTCACCAAGAATCCAGCCCCAAATCTCAGCCTGCATGTCCTGCCGCCATCTTAAATTTAACAATCCCAAGACGGAAATTCTTATCTCCCCTACCCCCACGTCCCCTCTTTCTGCTGGCTTTGTGGCTGGCACTCCCATCCTCCCAGTTCCCTTGGCCCATAACCTTGGGGTCAATCTTGATGCCTCTCTTTCCTTCACGCACATGCAAACCACCGCTAAAGCATGTCATCTCTTCCTCTATAGCATCGCTAGAATTTATCACTTCCTTTCTGGACCCACTACCAAATCGCTCATCCACTCATATCACCTACAACTTAGAATATTGCAGCTTGCTCTGTGCAGGCCTCCAATATGAGCCATATTTCTCCACTGGAATCTATTCAAAATTTGGATGCATGACTTACCTTCCTTCAGTTCGCTATGGCTATGTAACCCCCTCTTCCCAAGTCACTACCTTGGCTCTCTGTCCACTTCCACAACAGTTGAAGCTTCTCTTACTTGCCTATAAATGCATTCCTCTGCAGCTCCTCATTACCTATCTTCTCTTCTCTCTCCCTATTTCCTTCCTTATGAATTCCATTCATTGGTCAAGCTGCTCTTATCTATTCCCTCCGTGCTTTCCACCTTGCTGTGCTGTATGCTGAGGATAGACTTCCTGATTCGGTGCGCCGTGCTTCCTCTCTGGCCTTATTCAAGTCCACGCTATAAACTCACCTTTTTGAGGCTGCTTTTAAATCCTAAGATCTATAATAAATGCACTTCTCATGGACTCCTATTTATAGAAACATAGAAATGACGGCAGAAGAAGACCAAATGGCCCATCCAGTCTGCCCAGCAAGCTTCCCTCATTTCTTCTCCCATACTTATCTGTTTCTCTTAGCTCTTGGTTCTAATTCCCTTCCACCCCCGCCATTAATGTAGAGAGCGGTGGAGGAGCTGCATCCAAGTGAAATATCTAGCTTGATTAGTTAGTGGAAAGGAGTTTGTATTGCTGTTATTGAGATGACAACAGAACTAGAAAGTTTTGTTTTTTTTGGTATGCTGAGTTGTAAAGTGAAACATCCTAGTTTTGCACTGCACCCATTGCACTGTTTGTTTTCAAATAATTGATTATTGCTGCTTATTGTAGTTCTTGTCTACCTTGACCAATCAGGACAGGGGACTTAAGAAAGAATACATTATTTGCTTTATTACATGATTGATTTCATTCATATTGTTTGAGAACTATTGTGTGGTTTATTGGTACAAACAGAAGGTTATTGTGACATGTCTAGCTCTACTTAGGATTGACCAGCCTAATAATGGTCCCTCTGTGCCTCCCTCAGAGAAGCTGAACTTTGTGGGTTTTTCAATGGGACCTTCCCTTTCCATTACCTTTTTATCCAATTTTTTTCTTTTGAATTCTAGCCCTCCCTCCCAACCTTGAATAAGTTTTCATGTTTTGTTAAACTAATGTGGGATTTTCTTTATGTGGAACCTTACAGGATGAATATCTAGGGTCTCCTAGGGAGAAGTCAGCCTTCACCCTAGTAGTGCAGAGGATCCCCTTTTCTCATTGCCAGCCCAATCACCATGAGTGCAAAGGAAGCTTTCACCCTTTAGGTGATTAACAGTCTGTCTCGAGTTTGTATTAGTGTAATTTTCTATGACTTTAAGCATTGTTAAGAGAAGAGTTGGGTGGGGGTTCCCAAATGTAAGCATTGGCCCCTAGGCATTCAAAAACCTATGGTATACCTCTTCCCTGGGATGAATGCCATCAGGTCCTGGTGATTTATATTTTAGTTTGTCAATTTACTGTAGCAGCTCTTCAGGATACACATTGATTTGTTTCAGTTCCTCCAAATCATCACCTCTAAACAGAGACTGCTGCTTTCAGGTTTTTTTTTTCCTGGGAATTTATCAGTTACAATAAAAATGAGAGACGACATTAGAAAAAAAAATGGCTTGTCATTTTTCCAAATATAAATTTTGCTCTTTAATAAATACTGATAAATTCCCAGGGGGAAACAATGAAAATGAAGGTCTCTGCCTATAAAGAATGGTCCCTAACATTCTCCACAGTAAAAACTAAAGCAAAGAATTGATTTAGTTTTACTGCTTTGGCCTTAACCTCCCTCAATGCCCCTTTTATACCCTGGTCGTATAATGGCCCAACTGATTCTCTTGCAGGTTCCTGTTTTTAATATACTTGTAAAAGCTTTTATGCTTGCTTTTTGCCCCTATGAGTAGTCTTTCCTTAAATTCTGTCTTGGCCTGTTTTAATGTTTGATATCTAACTTGCCAGTGCTTATGTACACTTATTTTCTTACGGGCCGATACAGTAAAAACCGTGGGAGAGCCGGTGCGCCGAGGCGAGCGCTCGCTCTCCCGCAATCGAGTATTTAAATGAGGGCCTGCGGTAAAAGGAGGCGCTAGGGACACTATCGCATCCCTAGTGCCTCCTTTTTGACAGAAGCGGCGGCTGTCAGCAGGTTTGACAGCTGACGCTCAATTTTACTGGCGATGGTTCTCAAACCCGCTGACAGCCACAGGTTTGGAAAACGGATGCCGGCTAAGTTGAGTGTCAGTCTTCCAACCCGCGGGCAATGGGCAGATTTAATTTTTTTTTTTTTAATTTTTGATTTTTTTTTAATCTTTGGGGCCTCCGACTTAATATCGCTATGATATTAAGTTGGAGGGTGTTCAGAAAAGCAGTTTTTTCTGCTTTTCTGTAAACTTTCCCTGTGCCGGCCGAAATTAACTTCTGCCTTTGGGCAGGCGTTAATTTCTGAAAGTAAAATGTGCAGCTTCACTGCACATTTTACTTTCTGTATCGCGCGGGAATAACTAATAGGCCCATCAACTTGCATTTACATGTTGCGGGCGCTATTAGTTTTGGGGGGTTGGCCGTGCGTTTTCGACGCGCTATTACCCTTTACTGTATAAGGGGTAAAAATAGCGTGTCGAAAACGCGCGGCCAATCCGGGGCTAAAGGTGCACTCGGCCGAACACACCATACTGAATTGGCCCGTTAGTTAGGTCCTGCTTTCCATTTTTTTAAAGATGCCTTTTTGGGTTTGGAGCTGTATAAGAGGCTATTATTTAGCCATTGTGGGAGACTTGTTCTTTTTTCAACTGTTTTTTAATTTGTGAAATGCATTTTATCTAGGTTTCCAAGTTTATACTTTTAAACAGACTCTATGGAGACTTTTAACCCCAGTAACTGCTCCTTTTAATTTCTTGCTAACTGATCTCATTTTATTATAGTCGCCCTTTTTTTATAGTAGTCTTATTTATTTTCTCTCCAGTGAGTATTTCAAATTTACCTACATTATGATCTCTTTCAAGGCTATTCCAGAATTTTCTTAGGAAACCAGTTGGGTTGGGTTTTCTCCAACTTTAATTGAGGAAAAATTAGAGATCATTGCTGCACCCAGGCATCTAATCCCCATTTCTTTTGGCCTGGTTATGAAGTGAATGTAATTCAGTTGCTTGTTCTTTTGGCTGAGGTGTCACAAATCATTCTAGCTTCTAGAAAGAAATACACTAAGAGGCCTTATGGTTTAAGATGGAGGTTTGCCATCTAGTGTTAGTGAAGTCATAGATCTCTTCTTTTGTCCCATACAAAAACTGCTTGAATATCTTCTACATCTGAGTCTGGCCTCAAAAACAGCTGTTAGGGGTCACCTCAGTTCATCTGGTGCTTTTCATCATCACGTAAAACCCTATTTTTGTACAGCCTTGTAATTATCAGAATAATACAAGTGTTGCTTCAATTCCCTCCTTCCTTGCGCTATTTTTTTAAATAGTTTTAGGTTATTTTGTTAGTATTCTCTAAAAGAAAAACAAAATAAAAAACAGGTATTTCCAGCAAAACTGTTTGTTGTACATTTTCAACTACTGTCATGTTTTCTTCTTTCAAGTTGGACAGCCCTTTACTCGAGTGTCACACTTGTGTTACATAGTTATCTGCTTGTTTCAGAGAAATCAATGTGGCTCAACTGTAACTGGGGTTCTCTGAAGTCGTCAGTTCATGAGTCACACAAACTCCCCCTTCTCCTCCTGTAAATTTGGCTTTATGGGAACTGAGAGCAGGTTCTGGGCTGTCACATCGCAGGAAACCCATGCATGTGACTGTCTTTATAGAAAGCTCTGGAAATTTTTGTTTGGCACTATGCTATCCTGTTTGTAACTGGTGAACTGCTGTCTTCAGAGAACACCTTTTATGGGTAAGCACCTTTTCATCATTGGACCAACATCAGGTATTATCCACAGTAGATAATGTACAAAAAACCCAAATAAAAATAATTAAAAAAAAAAAAACCCAACCCACTCAACTTTACAATGTACTTCAGCAAAATCACTCTGCCAACTGAACTGGGGTAGGAGAGTGCCCCAGTGTTACGACTGTCGCTGCCCGACGTCTCCACTCCGCCCTCCTTACCTCTTTGGCGACTCCTCCCGTGGTTGATGGATATCTAGCTGCCACGGCATCTGCCTGCCGTCCTCTCCGGCATTCCCGGTCCGGCTTGGGCGCTGCATCCCGCCATGTTGTTCAGCTGCCATAGGGCGTGCGCCCGCCTTGCGGCCCTGCTTCTTATTCCTTCTTTGGCGTGAACCTCAGGGGCGTCCCCCTATGATGACGTCATGCATCCCGGATACAAAAGCCTACTCTGTTTGCTAGCTATTCGAGTTAGCAAGGGGACTCCTTACGGATGGGATTCGCTCTCCGTACCTAGCTACTCTGCCTCTCCTTAATTGGACTTACTCTATCGGGGTACCTGCTCCTCGGGGGCCTCTCTCTTTTCTTTCAGGTCGCTGTCTGGAACCGGTACTCGCTCCTCGAGGGTCCATGTTCCCGGACTCGCTGCCTGAGCTCACTTCTGCTTGGAAGAACCCGCTGCCCACACCATCAGTGAGTTACCATCTATATTCTCTCAGAGCTGTTCCCTGGAACCAGGTACTCGCTCCTCAAGGGCCTGTCTCTATTCCAGCTTCTGTGTTACCTTCCGGGAGAAACCGCTGTGTGAGTCATCAACCAACGAAGCTCTATACTAGAGCCCTGTGTGTATGCTCCACTGTACTCACTATCTCAGTTTCTCTCCACTACAGCACAGCTATTGAGGGATCACTGTTTCAGTGTCCTGAGGGACTACAAGCCCAGCTGGGCTTCATCTCTACTCACTACTGCCACCTCTGGTGGCTTCTCAACTCTGTTTAATAAAAGATAATTCTGTGTTGTGTGTCCTAAAGCTGAGCCTGACCTGTGGCCCCTCATGGGACTTCCCACTGTGAGCGTGGTCATCTGCCACAGTGACCAAGGGTCCACCCAAAACCTTACAAACAATATCACCCAGTCACCAAAACAAGCCCTTGCTAGGCATCTCTGCCATATTCCCTTACAGCACAAAAACGCCTGCCACCCTAATCAAACTGCACCCCCTCCCTACAACTTAGCCTTCTCAACTCGTTCTCAGCAAACAGTAAATCCCATATTCTTGACTTAATTGAAGAATTCAAGGTCCACATAATATGCCTTACAGAAACTTGGATACAAGAAGGTGACATTAAGAGTCTCGTTAAACTCTGTCCTCGTGGCTATCAAATTCACCACACCCTTCAACCTATAGGCCTTGGGGGAGGAGTGGCTAACATCTTCAAACAAACACTAACCTTGGAGCTAGTTACTAAATCTGAGTGCCTAGCAATAAAATTTCAAGGCTGTGAGGGACTTAAAATTCTTTATCTACTACCTGCCAGATAATCATCCTGACTCCTTCCTCAACCTGCCCAAATTCCTATGTGACAACACTGCCATTACCTACAGTTCTAAGGGATTTCAGTTATATCACAAAGGCCCTCCCTCAAAAGGCACTCTGTCAGCTTCCAATGCAACATGCATGGCCTTGGCCTCACTCAGCTAATCAAGGATCCTACCCACAAGCATGGACATGCCCTTGACTTAATTTTTCAGTCTGCAAACATCAAGATTGACACCAACTCAATGTAATTGTTCCCCCATTTCCTATTTATTTATTTTAAATCTTTTCTATACTGTCGTTAAGCTAGGTACTTTCACAATGGTTTACAACAAGGCACAAATATTAATGTTGATATGTCTTGATTTTTATCCACTAAACAGGTGCCATCAGGTTATGGTAACATAGTTTCATCATAAATACTAAGTGGTGGGTGTGATACATTATGTCCATTCTTATCTGTGACCGCTTTAAAATAAATTAATCATCATATCTTATCCTTTGGTGGTGAACAAAAGTATAAAAAAATACAATACACACACGTATAGATTAGGGTAATGTGCGTGGGTGTTCTGCAGACCGCATCCTATACTCTTCGGATTTTACTCTCCATTCTCTCTGTGATATGCTTTTTTAAATAGCCATGTTTTTAAATTTTTTCTGAAGGTTTTGATGTCTCTTTGTAAGCGGATTTCTACCGGCATGGTGTTCCATAGTATATGTCCTGCTAAGGAAAGCGCCCTTTTCCTTACTTGGGTTAGTCTTGCTGTTTTGACCGAGGGAATAGTTAGTAATGCTTTATTTGCTGATCTCTGGTTTCTGTGAGGGATGTGTACGCGAAGGGCTGTGTTCAGCCATTCAGCTTTTTCGTTATGTATTAATTTATGTATGGTACATAGGGTTTTGTACTGTAGTCTTTGCTCAATGGGTAACCAGTGTAGTTCAGCTAGGGTTTCGGTGATATGGTCTTATATACTTTTACCAGTCAGAATTCTTGCAGCTGTGTTCTGTAGTATTTGGAGTGGTCTTATCGTAGTGTATGGTAAACCCAGTAGAAGGGCATTACAGTAGTCAGTGCTAGCAAAAATCAGAGCTTGTAACACCGATCAGAAGTTATTAGTTGTTGGTAGTGGTTTTAGTCTTTTAGAGTCATGAGTTTGGCGTATCCTTCTCTTACTTGTAAAGATATGTGTTGTGTTAGGCTTAGCTCCGTGTCAATTATCACTCCGAGGTTTCTTACTTTCTCTACTAATTCTATTTTTTGGTTGTTTTTGAGTGTGATTGGGTTTTGAATGATTTTAATGTTCCTACATTCTAAATGTAGGAATTCTGTTTTCTCTATATTAATAACTAATTCCATTTGGTTTAGTAGCTGTTTGATGGTATCAAGATACATGTTAGCTATGTTTAATATTTTTTCTATTGTGTCATCGATGGGTAAAATTAATTGAATATCGTCAGCATATATGTAATGTGAGATGTCCAGACCAGCTAGCAGGTGACATAGTGGCAGCATGTATATGTTTAATAGTGTGACCGATAATTGGTCCAGGAACCGACAAGAGAGGGAGCAATTTTAGATCTAATTCTCAGTGGAGGACAGGATTTGGTGAGAGAGGAAATGGTGGTGGGGCCGCTTGGCAATAGGGATCATAATATAATCAAATTTGAATTAATGAGTGGAAGGGGGACAGTAAGCAAATCCATGGCTCTCGTGCTAAACTTTCAAAAGGGAAACTTTGAGAAAATGAGAAAAAACTGAAAGGAGCAGCTACAAGGGTAAGAAGTGTGCAAGAGGTGTGGTCATTGAAATAAAAAAATAAAAAATAGCATCCTAGGAGGAGGAAGCGACGTCATCCTAGCAGATGGCTGCCTAAACAAGAGCCTCTCCTGACAACAACTAGAATCTCCTCACATCTCTTGCATCTGAGACCCCAATCTCACTGAGAAGGTCCAAATAACTATAACTAATAAGGCTGATGTCGCACAGACGGAAAACTATAGATTTCAAGAAGTTCTCCTACCAAAAATCAGCCGTGGACGAAGAGGCCTCTGCCCTGGAATTAGCGATGGCGAAGGCGGACAATCCGGAGGGAGCCGACATGGCTAATGGCCTGATTTTCGGACGACAGTGAACTTCCCACACGAGTAGAGATGAAAAGATGGTTTGCCGATCTGAAAAACGACATTGTAAATAATACCAACGACATCATGGGCTCGATCAAGGAACTTAAAGGGGACATCGCGGAAAATGGCCACCGTATATTTGAAGTGGAAACCAGGGCGGAAGCGAACAGTGAAGACATCAAGCAGTCCCGCGAAAGCTTCAATGTACTGCAGTCGGAGGTCGAGAGTCTTCATGAAAAGGTAGAGGACCTCAAAAACCGATCCCGTAGACAACATTTGCGTTTTCGCGGCATTCCAGAGTCCCCTGAATATCAAGACTGTACACTAGTTGTGGCCCAGATCAGCGAAATGTTGTTAATGGGAGACGCCACGGCTCAGTCCACAGAGCCGGGTTTGCCAGTAAAAATCGCTCATGCTCACAGAGCGTTGGGATCAAGAAGCGTTGGGATCAATCAGCCTAAGGTTATTATTGCCTGCTACCACGAGTTCACGGTCAAAGATAAAATCGCGACGATCGCTCACAAACAAGCCACGTGGAATTGGCAAGGCCAAGACATTATGATTTTTGTGGACCTATCTGCAACCACTATCAGAAGAGGCGAGAACTAAAACCTGTCACCGATTGCCTGCACAAAGATAACGTAAGATATCGCTGGCTATTTCCTTTTGGGATGAGTTTTTCCCTAAAGGGAGAGCACTACCGCATTAAAACGCTGGCAAAGGCTACCGAGTCCTTAAGGATGCAGGCTACTCCAGTTTCGATGAAACATCAGCTAATGCTAAACCTCCTAGCCGTAGGGAAGATCCATCCCGATGGCAGAGAGTAACCAGGGGGGACAAAAGGCTGTGTCATAACCCAGACCTTCATATTAACAATCATGAATTAACCTGAGGCAGACGGACTTATTCTCTTTACATCTCTTCATTTGCAAAACTTGAGACTGATCTGATAAGTATTGCATATGTTGACCCGGTTTTACTGATTTGTTGAAAGCATTGTTTCTGACAGCTTTTCTCAATTATAATGAGCCGTTATATGGACACTAGATCTCTGGGCTTTAGATATACTGTTTGTTAAAGTAACTCCTATATCTGAGGAATGTTTTTGCATATGTACTTTCATCTTTAGGATTAAATGTTGTCAGGAGGTTAGGGGCTATTGCTGGGATGATTTGCTTCCTTTATTGAGACAGCTATGACCCTGGGAAGGGCAATGGCTGTGAGGGGTAAGGGAGAGCTGGGGGTGGGGAACCACAGGTTGAGACTATTATCACATCACATGACTTGGGAACGGTGCATTCACAAGGTATATTTTGGAGTACTCCTATTAGGCATCTACAGACTTCTTCTGTCCCGGAAGGGAGGCATAAGGCTGTAACTAGCTCATGGAACTCTCTGCTTCCATCCATTAGCATTCAGACTATATACCAAATTAAACATGACCACTATAAATTTACTTTCCCTTAATGTTAAGGGATTAAATTCCCCTAGGAAACACCACTCTCTTCTGAGTTACTGCAGCATCACACTTCCATCGCTTTTGTTCAAGAAACTCACCTCAAAAGGAGATATGAATGTGATGAATGTTTGCTCAAACACCATTCATACCCTTCACAATACTGGGCGGCTAGACCATTAGAACACAAATATCTGGGTGTAGGAATATTGATCCACAAAGATCTGATCTTTGAAGAGGTGGCCTACTACCCAGATATGGAGGGCAGATACATAATGCTTATCATTGCAATTGGGGGTGAGAAGTATACTCTCCTGAATATATATGCACCGAACATGGCACAAGGTACCTTTCTAGAAAAATTGTCAAAACTCCTGGAACAATGTGCTGAGGGTCATTTGATCATAGGAGGAGACTTCAATTTGACTCTTAACCCGCATTTAGATAATTCTCAGACACTAACCCAAGACTTAGGAAAAGAACGCAAAAATTTCAAAAGGTTCCTTACTGATCAGGGACTTTTGGATACTTGGAGAATATGGAATCCTCGATCCAGAGATTATACTTTTTATTCTAGAGCCCATCAATCATATTCCAGGATCGATTATTTCTTTTTGATAAGAGTTGTGTTAATCATGTCTCGACTCCATCTATCGTATCAATCACTTGGTCTGATCATAGTCCCATTGCTATGAAAATAAATATTGCCTCATACGATAAAGGGGTGCAATTTTGGAAATTGAATGACAGTCTATTGGAGGATAGCACTTTTTGCCAGCAACTTCAAAGTGACATCCTGGAATATTTACAACTGAATGATTCCAATGAGGTCTCCCCAGTGACCCTCTGGGAATGTCTAAAAGTGGTTATAAGAGGTAAATTAATTGCCAGAGGGTCCTATCTCAAGAAATTATGCAACAGAGATAAACAGAAGACAATCCTAAAATTACAAAATTTGGGACATATCCATTTTCGCACAGGGGATAGACTGATCTTGGATCAAATGGATAGGCTCAGACTACACTTGGGGGAATTGGAAGCTGCACAAATAGCCCACAAATTAGAGCTCACTAAACAATTACATTATGAAGGGGGGAATAAGGCGGGTAAGCAACTTGCAAAAAAATTGAAAGCTAAACAAACCCAAAATAACATTGTCAAATTGAAGGACGAAGCTGGTCAGATGCTGACCTCCAACACCGCCATACGGGAAAGATTCCTACTCTTTTACTCTGATCTCTATGCAACAGACTCTGATATTAATCAGTCTGGGATAGAGGATTATTTGAGCCACATATCCCTACCAAAGATACAACACAAGGACCAAGAGGCACTGGATAAGAGATATTACGAGTGCCGAGGTAGAGTGGGCAATAAAGACACTGAAATCCGGGAAGTCACCGGGCCTAGATGGGTACTCTGCTTCATTTTATAAAAAATTTGCTAGTACTTTAATACCCCTTTTAGTTACCCTTTTTAATTCTTTACAAGGATCATTTTCCTTTTCTCAAACTGCCAATTTAGCGGGAGTGACCCTGATAGCAAAGCTGGGCCGGGATCCCACAGTTTGTGGTTCCTATTGACCTATTTCCTTGATTAACTTAGACATGAAACTCCTAGCTAAAATTTTAGCCAATAGACTCAATACATTACTGCCGGAGTTGATACATCTTTATCAATCAGGATTTATTCCTGGATGGATGGCCTCCAATAATGTTCGCAAAATAGTAGACTCTCAATGGTGGGCGAGATCCCAGCATGAACCCATGGTACTTTTAGGAATAGACGTCGAGAAGGCCTTTGATTATGTGCATTGGTCCTTTTTGTTCAAGACTATGAATGCATTTAACTTTGGAGAGAGATTCATCAGGTGAATCCAAAAACTATATGAAACCCCTAAAGCATGCCTTAAAATTAATGGGGGATGTTCTCAACCATTTACGGTAGGCCGTGGGACTAGGCAGGGTTGTCTGCTATCTCCATTACTCTTTGCTATCTTCCTAGAACCTTTCACACATAGGATTCGGTACAATCATCAGATTCAAGGAATTCAGGTGGGTGACTTTCAGTCCAAATTATCATTATTTGTAGATGATATCTTATTTACAATTACGGACCCAAACCGGTCTTTACAGGCAGTTACAGAGGAGATCACAAAATTGTCAAGTGTCTAGATTTAAACTAAATTGGGAGAAATCTGAGCGTTTGAATGTCTGTTACACCGGATCTTGTCTCACAGTTGAAAAAAAGTACCCATTTAAGCGGGCTAATACTAAAATAAAATACTTGGGGATTTATTTAGGACATGAGCAAGAGTTATTCCGACTTAACTACCCACCTTTAATGGCCAGAATTTACAAAGATTTGGAGGAGTGGGACCGCTACCATATTTCCTGGCTGGGACGCCTAGCTGTCATAAAAATGAATATAATGCCACAAATTCTTTATCTTCTCCAGACACTACCCATAGAGGTTCCCACTAAACTCTTGGAAAAATGGCAGAGACGTCTAAATAAATTTGTGTGGAAAGGAAAACGACCTAGGATAGCCAAGGTGACAATGTATCTGCCCAAAACTCAGGGAGGAATGGGAATGCCACATTTACTGAGATATCAAGGGGTGGCTCAACTTAAAGCGGCAGTAGAATGGCATAAAACAAGGCGACTGAAGCCCTGGGTACTATTAGTGCAGGCGTTGATAGGTTCACTTCCTCTGACTGCCCTCCTTTGGCAACCACAGTCCACATGGCATCCAAAGGTGACCCAGCTGACTCAGTGAAGGCTACATTGCAGACCTGGGAAAAGTGGAAGAGGGTACTAGTGGGATCTAAAACCTTTCTCCTTAGCACGCATATATTTCACCATACTTCCTTTAACCCAGCGGAGAACCCACAAGCTTTCACACGCTGGATGATTAAAGGTATAACTCAGATGACACATCTTTGGGACCCTGGGGGTTTCCTTACATTCTCATCTCTTAGAGACAGATATCAGTTAGAGGCGGGGGATATTTTTAAATATCTACAAGTTAGGCATTTCTTTTTTTCAACAACACATAGCAAGGGATCTTGCAGGGGGCATACCATCTTTCGAACTTCTGTGTTGAGGGGCTGACAAAATTAGTAAACATATTTCAAAAATTTATGTAATGCTTGCTGGTAATATATCTATGACTGCATCTCATATCACTGCCTGGGAACGAGATCTTCACTGTGGATGGTCGGCAGATGATTGGAAACAAACGTTTCAACGTTTGGGTAAAGGGCACATTTCATCACTCCACATTGAAAATGCAAAATTTATTTATTAAATATGTGGACATAGCGACCAGATGCGTTATAGCACGAGGGTGGAAGGACACGCAGGTCCTTTCCTTACAAGATGTGCAAACATATGTGCAGGATATGCATGCCCTAGGGAAAATTACAGCTTATAAACACAGAACAACTTCTAAGTTTGCTAAGATCTGGGAGAGCTATGAGAAATGGATATCGTTGATCCCTCCTTAAATTGGCGGTGGGACACATAGATTGGTTACATATACTCACCGGGGGACAATTGCTGATGACAATCCTTTTACTGGGATGGATAACAGGGCTTTGAAATACACTCTTGCTATATACTGTGCTTTGCCTGAATGAGTATTATTAGTATTATTTTGATACTGTTCATGTTATACAAGATTTTATTCTCAACTCATGAGGGAGAAGGGGGGAGAGGTCAGGGCTGGGTATGGGGGGGGGGGGGGAAATATGTCACTATGTATAAACAAAATGGCGTTTATTTTGTACGATAACTCCTTTGTTCTGATACGGATTCTAGTTGCTGCATTCTTGAGTACTGTGACAAAGGATGTACCATGTTATAATGTTTTAATCGTGTATAAGCCAATAAAAAATTTACAAAGAAAAAAAAAATACCACCCTAGAAGCACAGTCCAGATGTATTCCACACATTAAAAAAGGTGGAAAGAAGGCAAAACGATTACTGGCATGGTTAAAAGGGGAGGTGAAAGAAGCTGTTTTAGCCAAAAGATCTTAATTCAAAAACTGGAAGAAGGATCCAACAGAAGAAAATAGGATATTGCATAAGCGCTGGCAAATTAAATGTAAGAGATTGATAAGATAGGCTAAGAGAGAATTTGAAAAGAAGTTGGCTGTAGAGGCAAAAACTCACAGTAAAAACTATTTAAAATATATCCAAAGCAGAGGACTTCCGGTGTCATGGTGGACGGGTAGGACGCTCTCCTGCTCAGCTCTGCTCTCCCTCCCTCCATACCGCTTTTTTTTTTGAGTATTTTTTGTGCTTTTTTCACTTTTCTTTTTCTGTTTCATACCAAGTACCAGATTGTCATTCCGGGTCCCCTACCTTTGGGAAACTCTGCGATTGTATGGTGTTGTGAATGGCGGCGAAACCCCAGCGCCGTGGCCCGGATAAATACCGGCAGACAGAGCTCAAGATGGCGCCGGCGGCCGGCTCACCCTCCTCTCCGGGGCGCGATAGGAAGGTAACAGAGCTCGTAGAGGCCGTAGTATCTGCTTTGGACGTTAAATTTGAAAAACTCTATCACAAATTTGAAGAAATGAGCCAAATGCTGGCTGCTTCTACGACTCGAATCCATGAGGCGGAAGCGCGGATCTCCACGGTAGAAGACCGGGTTACTCAGCTAGAGGCACAGGTCCTCAAACTGAAAGCTGACAATGAACGGCAATTAAAAAAGGTCAACGATCTCGAGAATAGAAGCCGTCGAAGTAACTTACGATTTATCGGCTTCCCGGAAACTGTTCGGGATGTGGACCTGGCGGGTGTGTTGGAAACCTGGCTTATACAGGCCCTTGATCTCACCACAAAACATGGCGTGCTGAGAATAGAAAGGGCCCACCGGCTGGGGCAGAAACAAGCTGCTACGAATCGGCCACGCCCGGTCATAGCGAAGTTCCTAAATTTTGCACACAAAATGGAAGTGCTGCTTGCTTCCCGGAAAAAACGTACCGCGGACTATGAGGGAACCTCTATCCTAATCTTTCAAGATTATTCAGCGCTGGTGGTTGCACAATGAAAGGCCTTTACTCCGTTGTGCACAAAGCTCATTCAACATAAAGTAGCTTTCATGCTCCAATTCCCGGCCAGACTTTGGATTACTTGGCATAATGAAACTCGATTTTTTGACTCTGTGGAATCAGCAACACAATTCGTGGATAATTTGGATCTGCAATCTGGTGACTGATTGGCTTCTAAAGACGCATTACTTTACCTGTGTGTGTTTGACGGCCAGGTTTTTGGCCATCATAAACTGACTCCTTGGAATACTGATTATTTACTTCTCTTAATCTGTTGCTGAGGACGAGCTATTGACCTAATTACTTTCTATTTTTTTTTTCTCTTTCTTTGCCTTTTTTGGTTTACCTGACGATTGCCAGTATTCATTGTTTTTCTCAGGGGGCACGTAGCACGTATTTGACAGTTGCCTGGTTGTGGGGTAAAACAGTTTTTGTTTTTTGCCTACTGAGATGTACTGAGGTTGTATACACCACACCACCACTGACCTTTTGATTTAGCGCTTTATACCTTGTACTTAGGGATGTGGCCCCATTTGGGACGGTTTTGACACTAATCTTTTTCTTATGTGTTTTTGATATCCCAACCTTTTTTCTTTTGTTTGTTTTGTTTTCCCTCTGTTCTGGAGGGAGGGAGTGCTTCATGGCATAAGGTGGTCGTCTTCTCTATGTATAGAAGAAGGGATGTTAATGTTGGGTTCCAGTTGGGAGGGGGGGGGGGGTAGGGGAGGGATTGGGAAGGGATTGAGGGTTTTTGTTGTTTGTTTACTTGCTGAGAATTCGATGGCTTTTGACCATAGCACCATGATTACTTGGGGCTTGGGTTCAGGCTGGGGAATCCGAGCTCTAGATATAAGTATTATTCTTGTTGTATCTTTCCTTGTCTTTCTAACGATACTATGTCCTCTAATGTAATACGCTTTGGTTCCTGGAATGTCTCCAGAATTGGGTCTGTGTATAAAAGATATAAGATCCTGCAGTCTCTACAACGTCATCATGTACAAATCGCTCTCTTGCAGGAAACAAAGTTAGATGCAATTGAACATCTAAAGCTTCGTCGCATGTGGGTTAATCAAGTTTATTCAGCACAAACATCCACTAAGACGGCGGGGGTAGCCATTTTAATTGGTAAACAACTCCCTTTCCAGCTAGAACGCCTTTTATCCGATGATAATGGTCGATATCTTATCTTAATTGGGCAAGTTTATGGGCTTACTTTTACTATTTGTAACATATATGCCCCTAATGTGTATTCCCATGGTTTTTTTTACACGCTTGGTCGCTCTACTTGCCAATCATGTTAAAGGCCATCTATTGATTGGCAGGGATTTCAATTGTGTCTTAGACCCTACACAAGATAGAACCACAAAACGTGCGGGACCCGGTGATTCCCCCGTTAAAGGGTCTCCTGGGTTTGTCAGGCGCTAGGTATGAGTGATGTATGGCGGACACTTCACCCCCATGATATTGAATACACTCATATCTCCCAAGCGCACGGTACAGGGTCTTGTATTTACTATATTCTCACTCAAGACACTGATTTTTCCCGTATACTTCATACTGAATTAGGTCCCTTAGAGATTACGGATCATGCTTCAGTAATGGCGGATTTTTATGTGGGCAACTCCACACCCAATCCCCTGCTCTGGCGTTTCCCTTGCCGGTTGTATGGGGATGTTCAATTTCTCAAGTTTCTTGCTCAGAAATGGGAGGCGTACTCGGCCCATAACGCACAACACAAATCTCAGCCTTTGTTATTCTGGGAGACAACGAAAGCTGTCCTTAGGGGGAGACATAGCTTATACGGCTAACCTGAATAAGATGCAGCTGAGACAGATCAGTCATCTCGAGACTCAAGTGCGTAACGCTAAGCACTGTTTTGAAAAAACACCATCCGGGGCAACAAGGTCCTCCCTTAATGCTGTTATGTATGAACTCAATTCTCTTTTACATGTGAGGGCGAAAAAATCTGCACTTTATTTCAAATCCAAATATTATCATTATGGTAGTAAGTCAGGGCGTTTGTTAGCTAACATGACTAAGAATTGGGGGGGGTAAGACACACATAACAACAATGAGATCTTCTGCGGGTACTCTTGTCACTGATGACCGAGACATGGGGAAGGTATTTTGTGATTATACACAGCTCTATCAAGCTGATCCAGGGGACCAAGCAGCTATTGAAGATTACCTGGCTCATACTGGGCTGGCTCGCTTGGCTTCAGATCAATTAGACTATCTTAATCAGCCGATCCATGTCTCGGAAATTCAAGCGGTACTCAAATCCGCCAAACCCTTAAAGGCCCTGGGACCTGATGGGTACCCGGCTGAGCTTTACAAAATTCTTATGCCTCACGTAGTGGTGCCCTTAAAAGATATGCTTGATGATCTTAACGCACATCCTTATTCTCCTCTGTACACAGTAATACCCAAGGCAAATAAGGACCCTACTTTTCCTGACTCTTATAGACCAATTTCTCTGTTGAATTTCGACATCAAATTATTAGCTAAGATAATGGCAAATAGACTATCCCGCTTTCTGCCTGCCCTTATAGGAGAAGATCAAGTTGGTTTTGTTAAAAATTGCAGTTCGTCTACTAATGTCCGAAAAATCTTGTCATCCTTGGAAACCTGTCACTGGCAAGACATGCCTTCTCTGCTTATCAGTTTTGACGCTGAAAAAGCCTTCGATAGAGTTGGATGGCCATTTATGTTTGCTGTTCTTGCGTCCTTGGGTATAACTGGATATTTCTACTCTGTCATTCAAGCTCTTTACTGTCATCCCAATGCCTCTGTTGTGATCAATGGTACCTTAACAGCCCCTTTTCCCATTAATAGGGGAACCCGTCAAGGCTGCCCGCTTTCCCCTCTCCCTTTTGTCCTCACCTTAGAATCTCTTTTGATTCATATCCGCTCCAATGGTCTAATTACCGGGATATCCCCTCGGCCTGGTGAACCTGCCCCGTGTAAATTGGTGGCTTTTGCAGATGATCTGCTAGTACACTTGAGTTCCCCACAGACGTCTTGGGAGGCCTTGATACGAGAAATACATACTTATGGCTGCTTGACGGGTTTTAAACTAAATCTGGGTAAGTCGGCTGCTTTGTTTACTATGCCGGACTCCCAGACTTGGATTCCCCCAGATTTTCCTATTCCACGAGCCACTCACTATGTCCAATATTTTGGGTTTCTTTTACCTTGTGTACCAGCTTTAACACAATCTCTTAATTTTAAAGCTCTTCTTTGGAAAACGAATACTTTGATTCAACGTTGGCAGGAGTTATCATTGACCTTGGTGGGTAGAATCGCGCTTTATCAAATGATGATTCTTCCCCAATGGTTGTATGCGATGCAGCTGCTTCCAGTCTTCTGGTCGCAGCGTGAATTATGGGACATAGACGGCCAAATGCGCAAGCTTCTCTGGTTTGGTAAAAAGCCCCGTATCGCTCTTAAGTTGCTTCGTTTGCCAAAGAAGCAAGGGGGGTGGAGTTCACCCGACATAAAACTATATAATGTGGCCTGTCAATTAAGACATGCTGCGGATTGGCTTATGGACACAACGTATTATACCCCTTTGCGAGTAGAACATCTCCAAAGGCAAAGGTAGCGCCGGCGCTACCTTTGCCCTCACTATGTCGACATAGTGAGGGCAAAATGGCGCCGGCGCTACCTTTGCCCTCACTATGTCGACATAGTGAGGGCAAAGGTAGCGCCGGCGCCATTTTGAATATTGGCAATACGGCCCGAGTGCAGAAGGTCGCTCCCGGACCCCCGCTGGACTTTTGGCAAGTCTTGTGGGGGTCAGGAGGCCCCCCCAAGCTGGCCAAAAGTCCCTGGGGGTCCAGCGGGGGTCCGGGAGCGATCTCCTGCACTCGTGACGTCAGGTCACAGGAACCAAAATGGCGCCGGCGCTACCTTTGCCCTGTCATATGATAAGGGCAAAGGGCCACCGGCGCCATTTCTCTTAATGCAGCCGTGGCCAGAGAGCGGGAGATCGCGCCGGGACCCCCCCCACTGGACCCCAGGTAATTTAAAACATTTTGGGGGGTTCGGGAGGGTGGAGGATTTATTTTAAAGGGTCGGGGTGGGTTTTAGGGTTGTTTTGGTGTGCCGGTTTTCCCGCCCTCCCCCGATAAACGATTTTTTAACCTAAAAAACTAAGACGATCAGATTTCCCCCCCCCCCCCCCCAGCCAAAATCGATCGTTAAGACGATCGATCACACGATTCACATCCCTAGTGGTTGCATGAGGATCATCTGAGAAAAGGAGTTTCCTTGTCCTCTCCGACCTGGTTGATACTCATGACGGATGTGAGGCTTCACGGTTGGAGGGGGGTCACTGTCTGGAGTTAACAGCCTAGGGGTGTTGGAATGCTGAAGAGTCACGCTGGAACATCAATTGCCTGGAGGCCCGACCGGTACGGCTGGCATGCTTGCAGTTTAGCCACAGGATGTGGGATCAAGCGGTTAGCATGATGTCAGATAACGCGAAGACAGTGGCCTATATCAGTTGTCAGGGAGGAACCAACAGCCAGCAAGTGTCGCAGGAAATAGACCAGCTGATGGAATGGGTGGAAGGTCATCTGCAAATGATCTCAGCCTTTCACATTGCAGGAAAAGACAACATAAGAGTGGACTTTCTCAGCAGGGAGTGTCTGTCCCCAGGTGAGTAGATGTTGTCAGCTGAGGCATTTCAGCTGATTGTGGATTTCTGGTGCCTTCCATTCCTAGACCTGGCAACTTCTTGAAATGTGAAGGTTCCTTGATTCTACATTTGCAGGAGAGATCCGTGGTCCCTGGGAATAGTCACTCTCGTATAGGTCTAGCCAGAAGACAGATTGCTTTATGCCTTTCCTCCATGATCCTTGCTGGGCCACTCTAGCACTGGTGGTGCTAGAGTGGCCCAGGCATCTTTGGTATGCAGATTTGAGATGACTCCTAGTGGAGGCCCCCCTTCGTTTTCTACCACACATGGATCTGTTACAGCAGGGACCGGTTTTTCACGAGGATCTGACTTGATGCTGTCTTATGGCTTGCCCTTTGAGAGAGCTTGCCTGTTAAAGCGTGGTATTCCTCTGCGGTGATTGCCTCTTTACTCCACGCTCGCAAGTTCTCCACTTCCTTGGTTTATGTGCGGGTTTGTCGAGTTTTTGAGGCCTAATGTGAGGAGCGGGGTGTTCTTCTTCATTCAGTTAAGATCCCTCTCATTCTAGATTTTTTGCAGGATGGATTGAATAAAGGACTGGCCCTTAATTCCTTGAAGTTGCAGGTTGTGACTCTTGCCTGTTTCAGAGGCCTGGTGAATGGTGTTTCTTTGTCATCTCATCCTGATGTGGCCCATTTTTTGAAGGGAGTGAAGCACCTTAGGCCTTACCAGTTCCATTGTGGAGTCTTAATTTGGTGCTGGATTTTTTTGGTGGGCCCTATGTTCCGACCACTGCATAGCCTTTCTTTATGGTTGCTGACCTTGAAGACTGTGTTCCTGGTGGCTATATGTTCTACATGTTGAATTTTTGAGCTGCAGGCCTAGTCTTGCCAGGATCCTTTCCTTCAGGTGACTCCGGGGGCATTATAGCTGCGTACTGTTCCATCCTTCTTGCCCAAGGTAGTCTTGGACTCATTTGAATCAGTCCATCTCCTTGCCATCCGTGGATAAGGTCAGAGATGTGGAGGAGTTTCGTCTATTATGCTCCTTGGATGTCAAGTGATTTGTGCGATATCTGAAGGTCTCTGAGTCTTTTCGAATGACGGCTCACCAATTTTGTTCTCCATGTCAGGAGTAAGCAGGACCCTCCGGTTTCACGGGCTACAATAGCTCATTGGATTAAGGAGGTAGGCATGGCCACATATGTGGATCCTGGAAAGCCATTGCCTACTCAGGTTAAGGCTTGTTGAGCCCCTTCCTGTTTATTCACAACTTCGGCTTATATATATATTATATCAGGGCTAAACCTTGGGGAGTGTATTCCGGTTTGTTTAAATTTATTTTATTTTGTGTTCTTACATGAATCTTCTAGTAATAGGAAGAAATAAACCACTTAGATGCAAAATTTAAATGTTTACAAATGGAATTAAATTTATTTAGCAGACAGCAAGCACAAAGAAATAAAACATGTAAATCTCAAGCAGAGAGAGAGTAGTAAGCAAAGCTGTCCCTTTCTTCCTCGGCAGAAACTGGCTGGCCCAGTGCAAAGCATGGGGTGCCTGGAACCAGTTCTACAAGTTTCTTTTTGAATCCTCCCATCCTATAAACTGTCTGTGCACATGACTGGCTAACTGGTATACTGTCTCGTAGTCCATGTACCCTTCCCTGCAATTCAGCCCTATTGCTAAACACATCCTTCACTTTCTTTGATCTCTAGTTTCTTTGATCTTTAGTTTTCACTGTTTCTTGAAAAACCAGTTTTGATCTCCCTTAGTATTTAATAGTTACGTTTTATCACCTAGTCCTGGGGGAATTCTGCGCTACTGTGCGC
Source organism: Rhinatrema bivittatum (assembly GCF_901001135.1). Classification (NCBI taxonomy): domain Eukaryota; kingdom Metazoa; phylum Chordata; class Amphibia; order Gymnophiona; family Rhinatrematidae; genus Rhinatrema; species Rhinatrema bivittatum. Next base: position 131,723,272 of record NC_042621.1, on the reverse strand, counting down.
GTGGAATTTGCACAGAATTCCCCCCCCTTCATAGAATTGCAATTTTCTGCGTAGAATTGCCATTCGTTCGTGGTGAAGATAAAGGCCCCGGTGAGAGACAATGGGTGTGAGAAGGGAGGGGGTGGGAGAGAGCAAGAGGGTGTGAAGAGAGCATGGGAGGTAAGAGATGGGGATGCTTGAGTGAGGGTTTTAGAAAGAGGGAGCCTATATGAGGAGATTGTGAAGGAGTGTGTATGTGTTTGAGAGATTGGGAGCTCGTGTGTATGGAAAAGGGGATGTGTGTGTGTGCTGAGAGAGTGAGGGAGCTTGAATGAGGGTGTGTGTATTAGAGAGAGGGAGGGACAGAGGGGAGTCTATGTGAGGGGCAGTACTGAGAATGGGGTCAAACTCTGGGACTGGCAATAGAGTGGAAGGGGTTGAGCCTAGTGGTGGAGGGGAGAGATACTGGCAGGTGGAGGAGTTGGGGTCTGAGAGGGCAAAGTGGCCAGGGGAATAGGGTGAGCGAGTGGAAGGGACATGCTTACAGTGAATTTCTAGGGAAATTCTGCTCAAAATATTTAAAATTCTACATCTTTAAGTAATAACTTTTTTTCTGTATTAATTTAAAATGAAATTACTTAAAGACTGTCGTGTAAATTGTATTATTTTGACTGATATAAAGTTTGCAGAATTTTGCAGAATTTTAAGTTTTTGTGCACAGAATTTTACATTTTTTTGTGCAGAATTTCCCCAGGAGTAATCACTAATAGGTTACTTTTGTGTGTGTGACAGCCAGGACACAGTCACTTGGCAATCCTTTGTTACAGCCCAATGTCCAGCCTCCACCTGTTCACACTGGACCATATGTTCCCTTCTTCCTTTTGTTCTTTAGTTTTCTTTGATCTTTAGGAAAACAGTGTTACATCCCTAATATCCCCCTTTCCTGTGGGCATGGAATGCAAATTCCATCCCCCACCTTGTGAACCAAGACACTCTGGCTGCAAGCTCAAGACACACCCTCCTCCAGGTCTCCTCAGTGTTTCATATGGGAATATTCATTTTTTTTATACCTATATGTTCTGTCCATCAATGTCCTTCTGATCAGTGAAACAGCTGGCCAGGCTCTGCACACAAGGATCAGTCATTCTTTGGACTCTCATCTCTACAGGCTCATTCCACTAGGGCTCAGGCAGTGTCATGGGCGGAGGTTAGTCTGTTGTCTTCTGTCGATACCTGCCAAGCTACTACATGGTGGTCCTTACACACTTTTTTGAGGTTTTATCGTCTGGATGTACAGGACCGGGAGGATGCAGCCTTTGCATGTGTGGTGTTGACTGGACCGCAGGCATCTCCCACCCTGTTGGGGCGTTGCTTTGGGTACAGCCCACTGGTCCTGAGTCCAGCTGTCTACATGCTAAGAAATGCAGAAATTACTTACCTGATAATTTCTTTTTCCTTAATGTAGACAGATGGACTCAGCTTCCCACCCTCAGCTGCTGCATGAGTGTGTCAGTCCTCCTGTAGGGCTCTGAGTCCGAAGGGATTACTGGTAAGTGTTCATCCAGTCCCTAGCTTGGGGGTACCTAGAATCTTTTGTGGGTTCAGTGTTTGGTTGAGTACAGTTCTGGTTACTTGTTTTATTCATGTTTTTAAATCAAGTTTTTTGCTAGTCTGTCCACAGTTGCTTTTGAAGAGAATACTGGCAGGCTGGTGTCACTGCAGGAGTATATATACTGTGATGTCGGCTTGCTCCATCTCCATCTGCTGGCAAGGGAACATAAAGCCACTGGTCCTGAGTCCATCTGTCTACTCTAAGGAAAACAAAATTATCAGGTAAGTAATTTCTCCATTCTGACTGTAAGCGATGGGATGCCACAAACAGGTCTGGTTTTCAGGATATCCACAATGAATGTGCATGAGATATAGTTGCATACAGTGGAGGCAGTGCATGCAAATATACCTCATCCATATTCATTGTGAATATCCTGAAAACCAGACCTGATTGTGGCACTCCAGGATTGATGTTGCCTACCCCTGTTGTAAGCTGTTCAAATCCTTTGTTCATTTATATTTGTTGTAATCTGCCTTAAGATCATCCTTGGGATAACGTAGAATATTAAATGTCTGTAAATACATAAATAACTATATGAGCATGAAATGCAATATATGGCCCTTTTTCAAATATATCTTTTGATGTAGACTTGTATAGTCCCGAAAGCTCATGTACCTTGTCTTTGTGTAAGTTATCACAGCCTGCAAAGAATTGTTTTCTTCAGTACCTTTATGGTTGCTACAACTCTTACCTTTGGTACTATGCCAGTGTTTGATGTTAAATAACCGTATCCCTTTTGTTGTATCAGGAGGAAAAAGAGACCATATAAGTAATGTGTTGTAGTTTGTTTTTCACCCTGTTGTGTATTTTTATTTTGGGATAGGTATTGTGGGAGAAGCTGATGAAAATGGCGAGGATTACTATCTGTGGACCTACAAAAAACTGGAGATTGGCTTCAATGGAGATAGGATCGTGGATGTGAATTTGACAAGTGAAGGCAAGGTCAAACTAGTACCGAATACAAAGATCCAGATGTCCTATTCTGTGAGTATTTGAAAGGAGGACTGGCTTGATTTTGCTTTGTCAATTTTGTCTTCTTTCACTATGAATTTCAAGCAGTTGTCTAATTAGAATATCACTGCAACGTGTTCCCTTTTATGGCAGTAATGCCTGTTACCGTTATGGCTAATCAAGATCCCTAGTTTTCTAAGATCCTATAGGTAGGCAAAATAATTTACTCATGGTTGCCATATCTCAATACAGTTTTACAGGTACTGCTGCCAATCAGAGACTATTCTTCCATTAGGTAAACTAGGCAGTCATCTAGGGCGCCATAATTTTGGGGGCTGGCAAAAACCCTAGAAGCATCTAGGTCTTGCTTACCCACATTTAATGCACAGCCCCACAAAAAAGAAGGGAAAAGATGCTTGGAAAATATGGAGGGCGGAGACGAGAGGAAGCTGAGTAGATGGGATGCAGAGTGGGTGGAGAAAGAAAAAATTGCTGGGCAGGTGAGGGGTGGGGTAGAGAGAGAGAGAGGATGTTGGGCACGGCAAAAAGATTGGGGTGTTGCTGATGAGCCGCGCAGGGAGTGGACAGGAGAATAAAGGAGAGATGCTGAACAGGAGGATAGAGAGAGATGCGTACTGTGGACAGAGGGCAAAAGTAGGGGGATACAGAATTTGGCACAGGCAGAGAGGAGAGTGAGAAGTGGATATTGAGCAGAGCATGAGAAGGAGATGGATCCGAGCTGCTGCTGACAGGCAGGTGTGTAAGGGAGAGGGTGCAAAATTAAGGTTTACCTAGAGCACCTAATACCTTTGCACTGGCCTTGCTGTCAGTGTCTTTATTATTCACCCCTACACATAATGCGGGGACACTCCCTCGACCTGTTATTCATTTTCTCCCCAACCATGCATCCCAACCCCCCTCCTATACACCAGTCCCCTGGTCTGATCACTCCCTTATAAAAACCCACCTACACATAAACATGCCCCCCCCCCACACACACACACAACAAAAGCTTCCAATTTAGAAAACCCTGCAACAAAGAGGACTTAGCAGCTGCCCTCGCCAAATCCCTCCACAACATAGACCTCACCAACCCTGACCTAGCCTTTGCATCCTGGACCAACCTCACAACAAACATTGCTAATAATCTCTGCCCACTTACTTCCAAGGAAATTAACCACACACAACATGCAAAAAACCCCTGGTACACCCCTCTCCTAAAAAGTCTTAAACGTGACCTTAGACTACTTGAAAGAAAATGGCGCAAGAACCCCTCCCCTACCTTACTTGCCCAATACAGATCCACTTTACAAACCTACAGTATAACTATACTCAAAACAAAACACGACCACTATGCAGCAAAAATACACGACTACGAATATTACCTCAAGGCCCTATTTACCTTTGTAACTGACCTCACCAAAACATACCCTCCCCTATCCCAGACATCGATGCCAAAGACAAATGCGAAGAACTCGCACAATTCTTTCACAACAAGATAAAGAATCTCCTGTTACGATTCCCCTCCCCCTCCCCCGCAGCATTCCCAATACGTAGCAACAGCAACCCTCCCTTGGACATTCTAGACACAACCTCGGCTCTAGAAATTGAAACTGTACTAAAAAAAACTCAAACCCTCCGCACACCCCTACGACGCATTACCCTCCAAAGCCCTATTAGACATCCCAAACATAATCACCAAGCCCTTAGCACAAATAATCAATTGCTCCCTCACCTCTGGAATAGTCCCTGACTCTCTAAAACTTGCTGTGGTCAAACCCATCCTAAAAAAAAACCCAACCTTGACACCACAGACCTAGCCAACTACCGTCCTATCTCCAACCTCCCTTTCCTGGCCAAAGTCATGGAAAAAATCATCAATGCCCAATTCTGACTACCTCGAAACACACGATACACTTGCTTACCAGCCAATTCGGATTCCGGAAATTCTTCAACACTGAAACCCTCCAGCTCTCCCTTACAGACACCATACTAAAAGGAATTGACCAAGATCACTCCTACATCCTTGCATTACTTGACATCTCAGCAGCCTTTGATACCGTCAACCATAACATCCTAATCAGACGCCTCTCCGAAATCGGTGTCACAGGTGCAGCCCTTCTCTGGTTCACGTCCTACCTTAAGAATAGGCGTTATGTGGTCAAAATCGGAAACTCCGAATCATCACCCACCCAACTCACCCAAGGGGTCCCCCAAGGCTCTTCTCTCTCATCCACACTGTTTAACATCTACCTTCTCCCTCTCTGCCAGCTTCTTATAGGCCTAGGCCTCCCACATTTCCTATTCGCGGACGATGTCCAAATTCTCATTCCCATCCAAAAATCGTTAGACAAAGCCATCAAAACATGGGAGAACTGCCTTAGCTCAATAAACCACCTGCTTACCAACCTTCACCTTGCTCTGAACACTACGAAAACAGAACTCATCCTCATCTCGTAACAAAACATCCCCAAGCACTTGACAGACAAGAACCAACACACAACCGCTAACCCCTTCCAACCACTCGCACGTAGCCTGGGAGTCACCATCGATAGCCAACTCAACTTTAAAAAATTCATTAACGCCACGATAAAAGAATCGTTCTTCAATCTCCACATCCTTTAGAAAATTAAAACCCTCCTACACATCAACGACTTCCGAACCGTCCTACAAGCTACCATCCTTACAAAAATTGACTATTGCAATTCAATCCTTCTAGGCCTCCCCGCTTCCCACATCAAACCCCTGCAAATACTACAAAACGCTACAGCCAGAATACTAACCAACACATCTAAATATGAACACATCACACCAATCCTTAAGGAGTTACACTGGCTCCCAGTTTCATCCCGCATCCTATACAAAAACGTATCCATTATACATAAATCCATCCACAACAGTAACATTAAGTGGACCAACAACCAAATTCGACTACATGCCTCTAAGCGCCCCACCAGATCAGTATACAAAGGCACCCTTCACATCCCCCCACACAAGACCTATTGATTAACATCCAGTAAAGTGCGTGCATTCTCTGTAGCAGGTCCCTCTCACTGGAACAAGATGCCAGCAGACCTTCGACTTGAAACAAGCACTCAACAATTAAAAAAAAAAAAGCTAAAGACTTGGCTTTTCAAACAAGCCTTCCCGGAATAACAAGATTAGCCCACTGCCCCAGTCCATGCCCTCCCTCTCCTATCGCCTGTCCCTCCTCCCTCCCTGCCAGTAACCTTACCTGCCCTCCATACTTGTACAGTTTACCTGCAAAGCTATATCTACTTAGGTATTAACTGTTATTTTTTGAGCCCCCCTAAATATTATATCTCCACACTCTAATCCTCCAAGTTCTGCCCTCACCCTGCTTTCCCCTCGTGTATACTCTAACCTCAACTCCATGTTTTTGATTATATTTATTATCTGCAATACTTGAATTTTTCGAGGCTTGTTATATAACCTCTGTATACTCTCCCAAGTTCCGCCTTTTGCCCTGTTTAATGTATTTTCCCTGCTGTTACAAGTTACATGTAAACCGATATGATGTTTCGACAAATACCGGTATATAAAAGAACTTCAAGCAAAAACTAAAGACGTGGCTTTTCACACAGGCTTACACCTAATCCTATCCACCCCTGCCACCTAGCCCCCCAGCTCTCCCTCTGGTCCCTCCTTTTACGTTTATATTCTACACATGTATACAATTTTCCCTCATCACTAAGCTTCACTGACCTAAATTTATTTTCATCTGCACTAAATAATCCTGTATCTTGCATTTATGTCTGTTACTTTATTAACCCCTCATTATTCCTAGTTACTTTTATTCTCTCTTCACTAATCTTTACAACTCTAAATTCTTCCTTGTCTGCACTATATAATTCATTAATTCCTCTAATTCTTTATAACTTGTGTGTACTATATAACTTGCCTGCACTAAACTCATTAATTCCTTAATTCATTATAACTACATAATTCATTAATACTGTACCCCATAACTACATCTTAGCTTCTTTGTAACTAATAGATAACATTTGCTCTAGTTAATTTTGTAAATAATTATATAGTTATCTTGTAAATATTATATATAGTCCTGCATGTTTCTAGGCATTATATGTTTTACATGTTTTATATATTTTTCATTTACCATGTTCTCTGTCAAGCGCCTCACAATCTTATTTTGTGTTTAATGTACACCGATGTGATATCACCAATGAACGTTGGTATATAAAACCGCTAAATAAATAAAAACTTTAAATAAATAAAATTAAAAAAAAAAAAGACATTCATTCTAGTTAGGTTTGGTGGGTTTGATGAGCCAATCTGGTTTGAAGTAACTGTATTAAAAAGAAAGTCACATGAGTGGTATTACCTATTAACTTATTATAAAGCACTTATGAAGATGCCTTATAGGGAGTTGGGAGGAATTCTGGCTGTGGAGAGGGGGAATCTGAGGCGTTGTTGCCCTGCCTTAGTTTTGAATGAGTCAATGGGAGGGAGGAATGGGAAGGGGACAAGTGGGAGGCTGTCCTCTGTAGGCCAATTAATTTTCAATTGAGCAAGTGGGAGGGAAGTTCTAGGTGGCTGTCAATTCCCCCCCCCCCCATATTAAATGCATAACAGGATGATGACAGCAGGAGTTTGTGCCGCCTCTGGTGACATGGACCTCCACTCCTGTTGTACATGCGTACCTCGGTGAAAACATTCATGCATACAGACACACACCTTCAACAGCATGTGCTTATGGCAGTTAGTGTAACTGGGTTTAAAAAAATACTGTTACTTCAAACCAGATTACTTCAAAAAAGGTTTGGAAAAGTTCCTAATAGAAAAATCCATAAACTTCTATTGATCAGTTAGGAATAATAACTTGAGATCTATTTAATGTTTGGGTAAGTGCCAGGTACTTGTGACTTGGATTGGCCCCTGTTAGAAACAGGGTACTGAGTTTGGACCCTTGGTCTGACCCAGTATGGCATATCTTATGTTCTTATGACATGCATTGGTGGCAAATTACTGTCTTTTCATAAGGAGGGCTATTGCGCGTGGTAGTAGAGTGTTTATTTTGCTGTTACTGAGATGACACCAGAACTAGAATATATTTTTTTATATGGTTAATTGAATGGGGAATGTCCTAGTTCTATTCTGCACCCATTGTTGGGGAGTCGAGGGGGTTCCTGGGAATGCAGAGTGTATGTTTACATTTAGCCCCATGATGGTCATTTGTTCAATGTGTCATGCATGTGAGAACCATCTGTTAGGTGTATCCCGACCGAAAAAAGGTTGAGAACCTCTGTACTGCAGCATCTTTTTGGTTGGTCCAATAAAAGGTGTAGCTTTTATTGGCTGATGATTGTGTAGAAAGTAAGGTATTGGAAATATTCAAAGGTGATCTCGAGCAATATCAGCAGACATAATAACCTTAAACTCTTTTGCCTTCTTTTAAGGCAGTAGTGACTGAGATCATGATTGTACTTATAAGGACTTAGATGAATGGAAAATATTGTTTTCCCGTCGATAGCAGGGCTGAATTAGCCATGCTGTCATGGGATCTGCCAATCAGGTCCGGGAGGCGGAGCTTTACAAAGCAGACATCAAGATTTTAGCTCTCTGCGGCTGGGCGTGTGTTCCCGCACAGGAAAGTAACAGATACTCCTCAGTCTGTTTTTTCCACGAGTGGGATCGCACGTGGGGCTGACTTCTCCTCAGCATTTCTTATTTTATTGAAATGTCAAAAAAGCCGGGTTTAAACCCTGTGCCTGTGGCAAGGTAATGTCGGTAATGTTACTGATGCCTGGGACCAGAACATAATTTACAAAATTGTGATTTTTGTGCTCGAATGTCCCCAAGAGCCCAAAAACAACGGGCCTACAAAATGTTTTAACTCTTTACATTTTCCGAGCCATCGGGGGCTCATTCTTCACTGGGTCCCTCATTGATGGCGGCTCCGTCACAGAAAAGAGCGTTGTCGTGGGATCCTCAACCAGGCTTGGAGGTAAGGACTTCCTGAGCCGATATAGGCCTTTGGATCCAAGAGGAACAAAAGAGCCTCTGAGATCGGTGCAGGAAACAACGGTGCCTAAATCTGCGGCGCCGACGACTTATGCACCTGAAGTACCTTCTGCACCCAAATCACCATTGGCGCATAATACTTCTGTTCCCGAATCATCATCGGTGCACAAGACACCGGCGCACACAATGCAGGAAGCGTATGCGCTGGAGCCGTCTAAAGCGCGCACGGTGCCGTCTAAAGCGAGCTCGGCGCCGGAGCCAACTGAGCGCATGGTGTTGACGACTTCTGCGCACAAGTCTGTATTTGCGCACAACTTTCAAAAAACATCGACACACATGGCGCCGAAGGCATTAGTGCATTCGACAACACACAGATCGACGCATAGTGGACTACAAAAGGTCCAAACAACTTCATTCAATACCACATGGGGTAAAACAAAGACATCAGTCTCCACATGTACCTCATTCCACCTCTTTAGTCTCTAATTCTACAGAGGTGAAGTCAAAATGAATCAGACGATCACTGTCAGGAGATGGAACCCATACAGGATCATCGTCACACCATCACCATAGGCGATCACGTCACTCACATCAAAAAGCTGCGAACACGAGAGATACATGGGCAGTGAGCCCTTCCACTTCTAGGTCATCTCACCCACGAAGTGTAGATTCCCTATCTCGTAGACAATACAAATCACTTTCTGCTGCATCTTCGTCCTCAGATATTTCTGTTAAGACCACAGAGGGCAAGATGAGGAACAAGTATTACTTACCAGCTACTTACGCTAAAATTCCTACAGTATCGCCTCAAACAGGTGAACTACCAAAACAATCTGGTCGTACAGCAATGCCTCCTCAAACAAAAGAGGCATTTCTTCAATTATCCCAATCATTGGCAGAGTTTTATGAAACTCTTCAATCATCTTTTAAGATGTGTAACGAGCTATCTGTGAGTTCTCCGGAACCCAATACACATACCTCTAGAGAACCGTCTGTGGAGCCTCCGGCATCCCCAATGACGAAACGACCAATTTCACCAATTCAACAGCAAGATACCCCTATAAATCCTCTATCTCCACAAACGTCTACATTGTCGTCTACTTGATTCCCATCGGATCCACAGGAACAACCACAGGAACCATATTCTCCAGAGGACCTAACATACCCAAAATTTTTAGAAAAATTGGGCACGATATTACAGCTGGAGGTCCAAAAGGAGACAGGATCCTAGGTCAGAAACCTTTGGTCTCCTAAAGATTTCCGATGCTCCGGGAGAACCAACATATCTCCCACCACATGAATTATTACATTCTGTCTTGCAGAAGTCGTGGGAAACGCCTTATTCTCTATCAGCGGTTTCCAAGAAAACAGATATAAAATTTCGTATGAGACAAACATCGCCTTACTCTATACCACAATTACCACATGCTTCAATTGTGATAGTCTGCAGTGCAAAGATTCAAAAAAGCAAAATCGCATGCCTTGTATCCACCGGGTAAAGACAACCAACTTACGTGACTTTTTGGCAGGAAGATGGTATCATAACTCAATGTTGAATGCCCGCATTATGCACCATCAATTCTATATGGTACAATACCTATATGAGTGCATACAAGCCACAAAAGGTATGCTTTCCTCGACGGCTGATTAGGTACCACCGCCTCTTCATGATATGGAGGAGTGTTCTCGACACCTTCTATGATCAATATATGAGGCATTTGAAACATCTTCTAGGGCGTCCGCGACAGCTATAGCAGCCTGTAGGATGGCATGGTTACGCTCTAGTACGATAAGAGAAGATTTACACGAGAAACTGACGAACCTCCCGTGTACAGGAGACAACCTGTTTGGAGAACGGTTTCAAGAAACAGTTGGGAAATTAAAGGAGGAAGCTCTAGCAGTCCAATCCTTAACGTCACAATCTCACTACTCGACCACGCGTCGTTATGGTGGGATCTACACGTAGACAATCCTATAATCATAGGCCTTACAGGTCTTATCAGTCTTTTCGTACACAGACGTATCCATCTTACCAGCGTCCTCCACTGCAACAAAATAACACTACTCAACATAGGGGTAAACCACGTAACCAGAGACAGCAAACACAACAACCAGCTGCTGCAGTAAAATCAACGCTGTCTTTTTAATAAATCAGCCACCACCACTACATCAAGCACCACCTGGCAAAATTCATTCTTGCCTGGGAGAAAATAACCGATCAATGGGTTTTAGAAATAGTACGACATGGCTATCAACTCCAGTTTACCACAAAACCCATACTACCTCACTTTTCCATTCTGAAGAGTCAAAGCTTCCAACCACAACTGGGGGAGGAGATTGCTTTGCTTCGCAAAGAGCAGGCCATTCGACGAATTTTCCCGAAAACCCAAAAAACAGGGTTCTTTTCCCCATACTTCCTCATACCCAAAAAGTCGGGTGGACTTTGCCCCATATTAGATCTATGGGAATTGAACAAATTCCTGACCAAAGAGAAATTCAAGATGGTATTGTTGAAATCGATCTTACCTCTGATTCAACCCAACACTGTATGTGTTCCATTGATCTGAAGGATGCGTACACACATATTCCAATCCATCCATCCTCTTGGCGTTACCTATGCTTTCGCTATGGCCATCCACACTACCAGTACAAGGTTCTTCCTTTTGGACTATCGGCTGCATCCAGGGTTTTCACCAAATGCATGGTTGTGGTGGTGGCTCATCTCAGACAACAGGGTATGACCATCTTTCCATATCTGGACGATTGGCTAATAATAGCCTCGACCCCAGAGATCTTACTCTATCACCTCCGACAGGTGATAGAGTGCTTACAGGAATTGGGGCTAGTGATCAATTTTCAGAAATCACATCTCCAACCAACATAATGACTACAGTTCATAGGAGCAGGCCTGGACACTGTTCGCAATCGGGCATATCTCCCGACAGAAAGAATAACACAACTACGTCAACTTCTCTACTCGTTGAACAACACTCAAAGGCCGTCGGCAAGACAAATTTTGGTAGTCCTCGGCCACATGGCGGTGGCTATCTTCACAGTACCCAACACCAGGCTACACATGAGACGCCTGCAATGGGGACTAAAACGTCAATGGAAACAACACTCAGTCGCTGACACAGAAGCTATCGTTGACTTCCGAGATGAAACAGGACATAACATGGTGGCTCCTATACTCCACCCTGTCAAAAGGAGCAGTATTCAGTCCTCCTCCTCACAATGCAGTCTTAACCACAGATGCGTCTCGCATGGAATAGGGAGCACATCTCAAGATTTATGAAACCCAAGGGTTATGGACAATCTCCGAGCAGTCCCTGCAGATAAATCTATTAGAGCTCAGAACAATTCGGAATGCGCTACAAGTGTTTCAAGATCACTTAAAGGGCCGCAGAGTCATGATCTACACAGACAATCAAGTGGCAATGTTTTATATCGCCAAGCAAGGAGGGTCCGGTTCATGGTCCCTTTGCAAGGAGACCCTGACAATCTTCAAACATGCTCACCAACATTGCATACATCTGCAAGCAACTTATCTACCAGGAGTAGCAAATACAAGGGCGGACAGGCTAAGCCGCATCTTTCATCCTCACGAATGGACACTCAATTCGGAGGTAGCCCAAGACATTTTCATGCAGTGGGGGACACCTGCGATAGATCTCTTTGCAACCGAGATCAACGCTCAGGTTCCCAGATACTGCTCGATAAGACCAAATCAGTTCAGGATCGCCCAAGATGCCTTCCTCATTCCGTGGACGACAGGCCTCCTGTGTATGCCTTTCCTCCCATACCACTGATAACAAGGACATTTCAGAAGTGCATAGCAGACAAGGCTCAACTGATACTCATAGCTCCAGCCTGGCCAAGGCAACCGTGGTACAGTTTCCTTCTCAGACTGTCCATCACGGACCCCATTCGATTACCGAATCACCCAGATCTTCTCTTCCAAGATCAAGGAACGCTTCTACACCCACTACACTCATCTCTTCATTTGACAGCATGGAGATTGAGAGGCTCCTTTTAACTGAACAGGGAGTTTCCACTTCGGCACAATCCATTTTGTTAGAATCCAGGAAACTCGCAACGAGGAAAAACTATAGCTATAAATGGAAACGCTACTCTACCTGATGCACTTCTAATGGTGTACCACCTTTAGACTGTTCACCTGAGTTACTCATGGATTATCTACATACACTGTACACAGCTGGTCTGGCAACCTCATCCATCAGACCACTTAACGATATTCCTATTTCCAATCATCCCTTACTATCTCGTTTCATCAAGGGGTTAACTCATCGCCCTCCAGTTCCATGGAACCTCAACATAGTTCTTGAACAGCTCATGCTTTTCCCGTTTGAACCCATGGACTCGGCACACATTAAATACCTCACATGGAAGGTGGTATTCCTCGTAGCAGTAACAGCATGACGAGTCGGTGAATTACAGACCTTGGTCCATTATTCTCCGTATTTACAGTTTCATCACCAAAAAGTGATTCTCTGAACTCACCCATCCTTTCTACCAAAAGTGGTGTCTCAATTCCATCTCAATCAGACCATAGAACTACCCATCTTTTTCCCTAAACCTCATGCAAATGACAGGGAAAAATTACTGCATACGCTAGACTGCAAAAGAGCATTAGCATATTGCAAAGAGAGAACAAACTCTGACTCCCGTGTTTCTTAACTCTTTCTCTTTCGACCCGAAAGCACCTGGACTACCGGTGGCTAAACGCACCATCTCCAGCTGGATAGCGCAGTGCATCAAGTTCTGCTACAACAAAACCTAAAGCTACATTCTGTTCCCAAAGCTCACCAAGTTAGAGCAGTGGCAGCCTCCTTGGCACACCTTAAACATGTACAACCCATTGACATTTGTAAGGCAGCTACATAGTATTCGCACTACTGCCTTGATCAACAAGCAGCCACTGATGCGAAGATAGGGCACGCAATCCTGCAATCTCTATCCTCTTGTACACGGTGAATGCCACACTTTTCATGATCACGTACAAACATATATACCATAACCAATGTGATCAGGAGCTTGGGACTCCCATGATAGCATGGCTAATTCATCCTGCTATCTACGGAAACACTGTTTACGGTAAGCGAACTTGCTTTTACATTATGAATTATTTAATATGTATTCAGCATCAGTGCTGAACCTTTAATATCCAATGAATATGACTAGGTCAAGATGGTCTTCTCTGATTGGATATTTGTATTATGTTAAACATTTTTCCACACTTAAATTAAACAGCAAGTAAATTAAGCCTGAGGAGATTTTATAACTTGTGTAATTATGTAAATGACTATAAACATAGTATCTGATTAGTAAAGTGTTTTCTTTCCATATGCTATAATTTTTCTTTTGATTATTTATATGGTGGCACATTGACATATTTTGCACCTTGGTACAGAATCTATCACGCCACTTTCTCACAGAGAACCATGAACATATTTATTATATTTTAATATTTCTCCATTGATTAGAAGACTGAATTAGCTATGACGATTGGGTGATGTCATCTAACGATGCCAAACAGACCCTTCATAGGTCTTAGAATTTTTGCTCTACTGAGCATATGCAGGAGTTCCTGTGTGGGTACTGCCTAATGAACCCTCAGCCTTTTTTTATTCAAGCTTCTGCACAGATGTATATCTTTTCAAATTATTTCCAATTTTTTTTCTAATTTCTTCTCGATCTCACTGAAAGTTGCTTCCTGGGCATTCCCTCAACAGCACTTGTCAATGCTACCATAGAAGAAAAGAGAAAGTTAAGATTATGTCCCGCTCAAAGAAGGCCACAATAATGGCTTCAAAGATTGCAGTTTGGCAGAAAGATATCCTTCATAGACAGCCACGAAGTCTGGTATTGGTGTATAAATATATCCAAAGCTGGAAGCTTGAGAGGGAGTCGGTTGGACCATTAGATGATCGAGGGGTTAAAGGGGCACTTAGGGAAGATAAGGCCATTGCAGGAAGACTTAATTCTTTGCTTCTGTGTTTACCGAAGAGGATGTTGGGTAGATACCCGTTCTGGAGACGTTTTCAAGAGTGACAATTTAGATGAACTGACTCAGATTGCGGTGAACCTGGAAGATGTGGTAAACCAGACTGACAAACTGAAGAGAAGCAGATCATCTGGACTGGATGGTATACACCCAGGGTTCTGAAAGAACTAAAAAATGAAATTTCAGATCTATTACAAGTAATAGTAACCTATCATTAAAATCATCCGTTGTACTAGAAGACTGAAAGGTGGCCAATGTAACCCCGATGTATAAAAAGGGCTCCAGGGGTGATCCAGGAAACTATACACTGGTGAAACTGACTTCAGGGCTGGAAAAAATCATGGAAACTATTATAAAGAATAAAATCACAAAACATATAGATAGACATGATCTAATGGGACATAGCCAGCATGGATTACCCAAGGGAAGTCTTGCCTCACAAATTTGCTACATTTTTTAAAGGGGTGAAAAAACATCTTGATAAAGGTGAACCAGTAGAGGTGGTATATTTGGATTTTCAGAAGGCATTTGACAAAGTCCCGCATGAGAGGCTTCTAAGAAAACTAAAAACCCATGGGATAGGAGCAGATGTTCTTTTGTGGATTGCAAATTGGTTAAAAGACAGGAAACAGAGAATAGGAATAAATGGTCTCTCTTCACAGTGGAAAAAGGTAAACAATGAAGTGCCTCAGGGATCTGTACTTGGACTGATGCTTTTTGATATATTTATAAATGATCTGGAAAGAGGTATGACGAACAAAAAGATCAAATTTGCAGATGACAAAAAATTATTCAGAGTAGATAAGCCACAAGCAGATTGTGATAAATTGCAGGAGGACCTTGTGAGACTGGAAGATTGGGCGTCCAAATGGCAGATGAAATTTAATGTGGACAAGTGCAAGGTAATGCATATAGGGAAAGATAACCCATGCAGAAGTTGCATGATGTTAGGTTACATATTAGGAGTTACCACCCAGGAAAAAAATCTAGGCGTCATAGTTGATGTTATATTCAAATTGTTGGCTCAGTGTGCTGTGGTGGTCAAAAAAGCAAACAATGTTAGAAATTAATATGAAGAGAATGGCAAATAAAACAATGTCATAATGCCTCTGTATTGTTCTATAGAGAGACTGCATCTTGAATACTGTGTGTAATTCTGGTTGTTGCATCTCAGAAAAGATATAGTTGCACTAGAGAAAGTACAGAGAAAGGTGACCAAAATGATAAAGGGCATGGAACAGCTCCCCTATGAAGAAAGGCTAAAGAAGTTAGAGCTGTTCAGCTTGTAAAAGAGATGGCTGGGGGATGGTGGTGGTGGAGGATATGATAGAGGTCTACAAAAATCATGAAAGGACTTTAATGGGTAAATGTGAAAGTTATTTACTCTTTCAAATAATACAAGGACTAGGAGGCACTCCATGAAGTTAGCAAGTAGCTCATTTAAAAAAAATCTGAAATTCTTTTTCATGTAACGCACAATTAAGCTCTGGAATTTGTTGCCAGAAGATGTTAAGGCAGTTGCAGGCTGATTCAGTAAAGTCTGCGGGAGAGCGGACGAACGCTCGCTCTCCAGGCACGCGCACTGGCCACTTGCCGGTGTGCGCAATTCAGTATTTAAATTAGGTGGTGCGGTAGAAACAGGCAAAAGGAAGCACTAGGGACACTAGCACATCCATAGCGCCTCCTTTTAGCCCGGAGCGGCAGCTGCAGCGGGTTTGACAGCTGATGCTCAATTTTGCCGGCGTCGGTTCTCGAGCCCGCTGACAGCCACGGGCTCGGAAACTGGACGCCGGCAAAATTGAGTGTCCGGTTTTCGGCCTGACAGCTGCCAGCCCATTTTACATTTTTTTTTCCTTTTTTTTTACCCTTCGGGACCTCCGACTTAATATCGCCATGATATTAAGTCGGAGGGTGCACAGAAAAGCAGTTTACTGCTTTTCTGTGCACTTTCCCGGTGCCGGCAGAAACTAGCGCCTAATTTTGGGTAGGTGCTAATTTCTTAAAGTAAAATGTGCGGCTTGGCTGCACATTTTACTTTCTGTATCGCGCGGGAATACCTAATAGGGCCCTCAACATGCATTTGCATGTTGAGGGCCCTATTAGGTGCCGCGGATTGGACGCGCGTTTTCCGCCCCTTACTGAATATAAGGGGTAAGGGAAAACGCGCGTCCAAGAGCAGGTTAACAGTGCGCTCCGTTAGTGTAGCTGGGTTTAAGAAAGGTTTTGATAAATTGGGAGGAGGAATAGCTTTGTGGTTAGAGCAGTGGACTGTGAACCAGGAGACCAAGGTTCAAGTCCTGCTGTCGCTCCTTGTGACCTTGGGCAAGTCACTTTACCCTCCATTGCCTCAGGTACAAAAACTTAGATTGTAAGTCCTCTGGGGATAGAGAAATACCTACAGTACCTGAATGTAAACCGGTGTGATATCTCAATTGATATCGAATGTCGGCATATAAAAATAATAAATAAATAAATTCCTGGAGGAAAAGTCCATATTACTGTGAATTGATAGGATAGCCACTGCTTGTTGCTGGCATTAGTAGCATGGGATCTGTTTAATGTTTGGGTACTTGCCAGGTACTTGTGACCTGAATTGGCCACTGTTTGAGATAGGATAATGGGCTTGATGGATCAGAATGGCATATCTTGTCTCCAATGACTGAAATCCAGAGTCTGGAAGATGGAGGTATTACGCAGATTGGTGAAGAGCTGGAATGGAGCCGCCTCAAACTCCCCTGGTGCCAAGTTGAGCAGACACACACACACACACATGCTATCTCTCACACGCACCCCAACTTGCTGTCTCCTCTCTTAGAAACACATGCTGCGGCACACACGTACTCTCTCTCACTTACATACAAATACACACCAAATATACTGTCTCTCACTCGCACACATGCTGTCAATCACACACACGATGTCATTCGCTCACAATGCTCTCTCTCATACATGCTCTTAATCAGACACACATACAAATGCTGTCACACTGTCAATCACACATGCTTTCTCACATACATACTCACTGTCAATTACACAAACATTTGTATGTGCTCTCACACACACGCTGTCTCACACATGCTTTCAGTCAGACATGCTCTTTCTTACTCACACATGCTCTCATACACATGCTGTCACACATGCTCTGTAACACATACATACTGTCAGTCACTGTGGCTGGATGTTGCCAATGTCCTGAGGTCCAGAGCCTGGAAGATGGAGGAATTAAGCAGATTGGTGAAGAGCCGGAGTGGAGCCTCCTCAAACTCCCCTGGTGCCAAGTTGAGCAGTCACACTCGCACACAAACACACTCTCTCTCTCTTTGTCTGTCTCTCTCACACACATACATGCTGTCTCTTGTGCACATATACATATCTGTCACTCGCACACACACACTCTGTCTCTTTCTCACACACATACATGCTGTCTCTTGCGCACACATACATATGATCTGTCACTTGCACACGCTCTCACATACACACATGCTCAATCACTCATACTCTCATACACATGCTATCTCTCACACATACACCACACATGCTCTCAATCAGACATATACTCTCACACATACACCACACATGCTCTCAATCAGACATATACTCTCACACCACACACATGCTGTCAATCACACATACATATGTTCTTATATGCGCTTGCTCTCTCACACACATGCTAATGCATACTTTCACACACAAATGTTCAGTTACACACACATGCTGTCACACTCTTTCACACAGTCACTCATACACACTCACATATGCGCTCTCATACACATATGCTATCTTACATATACACACTCACAGATGCACACTCACACCCACATTGTCTTTCCACACAGTCTCACATACATGTGTTCTCACATGCTGTCTTACAATCACACACCTGCTGCTCACACACATGCTGCTCACTCATACACACCTGCTCTCACACCCATGCATGCTTTCTCTTTCATACATGTTTTCTCTCTCACATACATATGCTGTCTCTTTCACACACACAAAAATGCTGTCTCACTTACACACTCACACACTCAATTACACAAACGTATGCACATGAACATTAAAATTTGCCCCACTTAATCAGACTGCAGATCCATTAAGTCCAGTATCCTGTTTCTAACAATGGACAAACCAGGTCACAAGTACCTGGCAAGATCCCAAACAGTAAATAGAATCCTATGCTGCTATTGCACAATATAAGTAGGGACTACATCTTAAATCTGCTTGGTTTGTATAGTTTATTGAATTCTCCAGAAACTTGTCCAAACCGGTTTTAAACCCAGCTGTGCTGATTATCTTAACTGCATCCTCTGGTAATGAAATCCAGACCTTAATTGTGTGTTGAGTGAAATAATTTTCTCCAATTTGTTTTGAGTGTGCTACTGTGCTCCTAGTCTTTGTACTTTTTAAAAGTGTAAATAACAGATTTACATTTACCCATTCTATTCCATTCAGCTGATGCTTCTACAAGATGAACAGTCCCAGCTTCTTTAACTTTTCCTAATAGAGGAACCATTACATTTCCTTTATTAATTTGGTTGCCCTTCTCTATACCTTTTCCAATGTAACTGTCTTTTTTGAGATTCAGCGACTAGAACTGCACACACTACTATAGGAGCTGCTTCATCAAGGAGCAATATAGAAACATTGACAGTCACTATTTTATTCTCCATTCCTTTCCTAATATTTTGTCTTATTGACAGCTGCTGCATGGTGAACCAAGAATTTCAAAGTATTGTCCACTATGACACCAGGTCCTTCTCCTGGGCAGTAACTCCTAATATGGAACCTAACATCATGTAACTACAGCATTAGTTTCTTTTTCCCCATGTGCTTCATTTTGCACTTGTCCACGTTAAATTTAAATTGCCATTTAAATGCCCAGTCTTCTAGTCTCACAAGGTCCTGCTGCAATTTTTCACAATCTGTTACGACGGTAATTAATAAGCAGTAGTAGTTTATGATCTATTTTATGTTTGGGTACCTGCCAAGTACTTGGAAACAGGATACTGGGCTTGATGGACCCTTGGTCTGACTCAGTATGGCATATATTATGTTCTTATATTCTGTGATTTAACATTTCAGAATAATTTTGTATTGTCTGCAAATTTGATCATTTCACTTACTGCTCCCCTTTCCAGATTATTTATAAATATATTAAAAAGCACCAGTCCCAGTATAGATCCCTGAGGCTCTTCATTTTTTCCCCTTCTCCACTGAGAAATCATGCCATTTAGACTTAATATTTGCGACCTATCTTTTAACCAGTTTACAATCCACAATAGGACATTACATCCTATCTTTTGACTTATTAATTTTCTCTGGAGGCTCTTGGGGCACTTTGACAGACAACCTCTGAAAATCCAAATATACTACATCTACTGTCTCACCATTATTCACATGTTTATTAACTCCTTAAAAAAAAAAAAAAAAAAAAAAAGTGCAGCAAATTAGTGAGGCAAGATTTTCCCTTATGAAAATCCATGCTGGCTGTGTCCTATTAAACTATGTCTTTCTATATGTTCTGTGATTTATGTTCTTTAGAATAGTTTTCATGATTTTTCCCCAAACTGAAGTCAGACTCGCTGGTCTGTTGTTTTTCCATTGATAAGCAGGTTGAATTAGCCATGATGTGTGGGTGACATCATTCAGCAGTACCAAACAGACTTGTCTCTCCAAGCAAGTAGAACTTTGAACTCTACTGAGCACATGTGGGAATTCCCTCGCGGGCTTTGCCTCAGGATCCTTGTTAGACTATTTTTGTCCGAACTATCACATGGATGGGTCTCTCATCAACTTTTTTGTGTTCTCTACTGCTTGCAGCTACCCCAAACAGCACTTTTCAGTGCTAATAAAAAAAAAAAAAAAGAGAGAGAACATAGCAATAATCTTTCAAAGGACCTTTTGGAATTCTTCTCAGGCCATGTCCTACAAATGTATCATTGATGGCTTAAATTCATGCCTTTGGCCAGGTCATGTCCCTTACGGATGAACATGACAGATGCTACATCTGCATGGGACCCGATCTTGATCATCCCAACCTTCAGGCAAATGGTAAGATGTCCCTGCTTGCACAATGCTCTAGAGTGGCCAAGATTGTTGGCCTGCATTGAGCAAAGAGCCGGAATAAATCCTCCTCCTGGAGTCATGTTCTATCTGGCTCCTGGGCAGTTGTAGGGGTCACACTTCTTCCAAAGCTTCCCATCCATTCTACCGAAGGGACTGTGACTGGGAAAGTGGGCAAGAGTCAATCCTGAAGCGTAGGCACTCTGAGTTGACCAGCACATCAAAGCAATGGAATGTGTCAGTACCCCACCATTTTCCTTTGAAGAAGAAAAAGCCTCTATGCCATAAGATGCATCAAAGGCTCATTGTTCCTTGAAGACGTCTGCATAACACACCACAAGAACATAGTGCATAGTAGGTACAGGGGGCTTTAAAGACACCGATGCATGGCACCTCAAAGATATTGAAGCATAATGCCTTAAACACCACATGAGGCATCCAAACTACTCGGCGCATTGACGCTGACACAGGCCACATCAGAGTGCATGATGCATGCCGCATCAACACATTCACAGAGTTTTTCGATGCGCCTGGAGCAGCCCTCAACACATGTAACCTTGAAGAATCCAAAGTACAGCTCCACATATGGCAAGGATGCAACACCTGCTTCAACGCAAGCAGAGTTGGAACACACTTCGCCACTTGTTCCCTCAATGCACTTGATGCAACTTTTCAGAGGGGGGGGGGGGGCATGACCTGATAAGCCACGATTCGCCACGTTCCTTCTTTTTGTGCCATTAGTACTTCCCAGCAGAAAGGACGTAGAGAATACTAGTTCTGCCTACTCTTCTAAATGAATGCTATGCCCATGATATTCTATGGGCAGCTTTACTTACTCAATTGTCAGGAGTGCCTATCAGGGTGACACCCTTTGGTTCTCATCTGCTCTGACTAGGTCCATGCCAGTTTCTCAGTTCCTTATCCAGAGGTTACACCTTCTATCTCTGGAACTGCCCTGTTCAGTTGTCCTGCTCAAATCAACCACCAGTGGGGGACCTTCATCCTGGTTTCAGAACCCTGATAAGCCAACCCTGATAAGATCAACCCTCAGTGCAGCAAATCACAGATATAGTCAGAGGGTTTTTTTGCTTCCATTTCAGCAGAACCATCGCTTCCCTACCTGCCGTATATGCCCACATTTCCCCCCACAATCCATTTGTAGCCACTGCCACAAGTGCCGCCATCTAGCCTAATGCCTGGAGCTCTATCTAAGCAAGCTTGCTTTCCCAGATCACCCCTGGAGCCCTTTTTAAAGATCGGGGTTATATTGGCCACCCACCAATCTTCAGACTCGACAGACAATCCCAACAATAGGTTATAAATTACCAGAAACGGATCTGCAAACTCCATCTAAACCCAAACAAAACAGATTCTGTGCTGAAAAACCCTTTCAGAAACTGAGCTTCTCCTAAAATGAAAAGTCGAGAGAATTAATCTTATTTCCCCAAATCCAGAAAGTGCTAAAAAAAACAAACTACAAACTACTGCTTCCACTTTTGCCAACTGTGAAAACTTAATCATTTCATTGAGAAGGTGAGCCTAGTCACAGTAGACCATGCCATGATAACCTCATGACTGAATTGTTGTAATGCTCTTCACTGACGGTGAAGGCTCTAGCTAACTTTTAATGCCAAGGATGAATGCTAGAGGATACAAGCCGCAGGACCATATCTCTCACATATTGTGCCAAACCTGCCACAAGGACAAATTCAAAACCCTGAGTCTGATCTACAAGGCCCTATGAAGAAATGGGTGTAGCTAATTGAAAGACAGATGTCTAAGATCTTCTCTTGGAGCCTCCGTAATCACAGTCATTAAAAGAAATCAAAAGGTCAGATATCCTTCAACAACCTTCTCAGGAACAAGCATCTGCCCTTTGGAGGCTTTCCCAGAAAAGCTCTGCCAAACTCATTACCACCTCCATTCTGCCTGACACTATTTGGGTACCTTGCTGCTATAACCTATTTTATTGAATAAGCTGTTGTCTATTTATTCAAATTTAGACCTTAGTGCTTATCTATTTTAGATTTAGACCTTTTTAATGCTGGTATGCTTACAGGTGAATTTTCAAAGCAGATATGCATGTAAATATAATATACTATCATAGCAATTTTTAAAAGCCATTTATCCGTGTTACGTGCACTTAACACAAGTAAAACCTATTGACAATTCAATGGCATATATTATAGCAATTTTCAAAAGTCCACTTATGGGTAAAGTGCATTTATACATGATAACCCCAGTTTTCAGTATGTAACTGATTTTGAAAATCAGGCCCTTATTTATTCAAGATGTATGCCACCTTGAGAAAATTTTGGGTTCAAAAGGATGGACAAATCTAAATAATAAAGCTCAGAAAACAGAAGTGTGTGTTGTCTCCAGTTGTCTACCTAAAATGGGCTGTAAGTGTAGCATTAAAGGGGGAGATATGTCTGACGATGATTGAGGTCTTATGTAATCTCACAGTTCTCTTGGCTTAAACTCATGCTTTCCTAACAGTGCAAATGTTGGTTTCTTTAGGTGAAATGGAAGAAGTCGGATGTGAAATTTGAAGATCGGTTTGACAAGTACCTGGACCCCTCCTTTTTCCAACACAGAGTAGGTATCTAGGCCAATCAATGCTGTGACTCAGAATATATATCTAATATAATCCTTTTATTTATTACAAATGGGGGAGAGATTGAGAAGGGACAGTTATGTTATTTAGATAACTAGTGGAATGGAGACTTGTGTGCAAGAGGTAGGGGATCTATGATTGTGTTTGTATGAATGAATGTGTGTGTTCATACTTGTGAGTATAAGAGAAACAAGTGTCTTTGTACATAAAGCTATATTCATAGTCCTAGCTGTGAAGGCAGGGGTGCGTGGTCTTCAGCGAGACGCTGCCTGCCTGTTTGTGCCTGCAGTTGAGAGGGAGGCAAGTGAATTGGTGAGAGAGAGAGAGTGTGTGTGTGTGTGTGTGTGTGTGTAATTAAGGTTTTCCTAGCATGTAGCAGATGGACTCAGGATCAATGGGTATAGTGTGCTCCTGATAGCAGTTGGAGCCAGAGTCAGATTTCAATCTAACATCAGCACTAAATATACCCCTGCAGGAAGCTCTGCTCTTCAATATTTCTCCATCTCCATAGCAGTTTGGGACTCTACACACACTTGCACAGCGTTAGAAAATCCAAACCCTAAGAAGAAACAAAATTCCAAAATCTTACCTCCACAAGACAAGCCCCGCTCTCCTGCTAAGGGGGACCTAAGGGTCCCTCCCCCAGTTGAGAATTCCTGAGGTGATTTCCGAGATCCCTCAGAGGTAAGCCTCGGTCCGGCAGCCAGTTCCCAGCGTGGGCTTAGCCCCTAGGAGGGAGCGGCTAAGAGGCAGCGTGTGCAAGACCGAGAGCGGCGGTGAAGGTATTTTCCCTCTTCCCTCCGCTGCAGGAGACTGCCCGGCACAAGACCGGGAAGTGCCAAGACAAGGTAAGGTAGAAAACTTTCTTAAGTCTCCCGTCTCCGCGGCTCAGATAGCCGCACAGAACGCCCATCGACGTCTGTCCCATCGGGTTAAGCAGCCCCGTCCAGGCTAGACCCCGATCTGGCTCGAGGGTCCTCCCACGTGGAGGCCCTCTGGGGGGGATCGCCATCTTACTCGCATGATCGCTGGCGCCATTTCCTCCCCTTGATCGCCATACTGTCTGCCTAACTGAGCCGTGCGCACAGCGGTGAGCTGGGCACATAACATTCTTGTGCGCACAGTGGCACGCACACGAGGGTGCCAGGCGCATAGTGCCATGCTCAACAGCGCCGGGCGCACGAGTTCGGCTGTGCGCACATCCCCGTAAGCACACATACAGGCTTGCATGTATATCTTCGCAGCCTGCACGCACACCCTCTGCGTACCCGGAGCGCATATCTAAACATCCCGGCGCGCGCATATAAATGCACAGACCGGGTTTGAACGCCCCTGCGCGCACAAACCATGGCACCATCGGCCAAGAAAGCCTGCCACATAAGAGCTATGCAGCATGAAGAGGCTACTGCCCTGTGCCTACAGTGCGAGAGGGCTCTGGGAGAACCAGGGCAAAGGCCCCCCCAGCCAGTACAGGAATCCGGATCCACCGATAGTACCCTGGACCTCTTTCCCCAGCTCTGCCCTACAGACGGGGCACTTGGGGAACATCGCTGGGTTCAATATAGACCCAGGAACCTTTTCCTGTGTGGAATTCTTTAAAGGTCTACACACCTTCATCCAGGTGCAATCGGTGCCACCAGTGACATAGCCACAGCCTTCACTAGAGGACCCAAACCTCCCAGGCCCTTCTCGGTCTCCCAGAGACGTGCCTCCCCCGGACAAAAGCCTAACTTTAGGGGACACGGACACCTCGGAGGAAGACCAAGACTCCCTGGAGGAAGGGGAAATCCCTCTAGGAACGGAACCATACCGAACCAGGATGCGTTTCTTCTTCAGAGACGAACTACCAGACCTCTCGTGTCCCTGAGCCTGAAGGAGCTGGCCATCCCAGGCACAAGCGCCACAGCGGAACCAAAGACGAACCCTCTTCTGGTCGGGCTCCGTCAGTCCTCACGCCATTTCCCATTGCTGCAAGCCGTACAGCAACTGATCGACCTAGAATGGAACGCTCCAGAGGCCAGTTTCAAGGGAGGACGGGTCCTAGAAGCCCTATATCCACTGGAACCCTCAGCCAAAGAACTCCTGGTGTTTCCCAAAGTGGACGCCATGGTCTGTGCTGCCACAAAGCGCACTACCATTCCAGTTGAAGGAGGAGCGGCACTCAAGGATGCCCAAAACAGAAATCAGGAATCTATCCTTAAACAGTCATTTGATGCAGCAGCTATGACACTACAGATCGCTGCCTTCTGTGCCGTGGTGACACGCACATGCGTGTCAATGGCCAGGAACACCACCACGCCCATTGAAACATTAGAACCAGCAATATCCTTCCTCATGGATGCGACTTCCGACCTGGTGCGCACTTCAGCCAGGGGCGTCTCATCCATTGTGGCAGCCAGAAGGCAACTCTGGCTCTGAAGCTGGTCAGTTGACGCGACTTCCAAAACAAAAATCCCAAGATTGCCGTTTAAAGGAACTCTCCTGTTCGGAAGCGAACTGGAGAAGTTAGCCGACAAATGGGGCGAATCCACAGAACCTTGTCTACCGGAAGACAAGATCAAGAGAAGCCAACGCCCCTCTCCCCAAACATCCAGGGGCAGAGGATCACAGCGTTTCAGACCGTACAAGAATACATACCAAGCACCTCGCCCCGCAGGCAGGGGCCAGTTCTTTCGGAAGAAACACAACAAGACGGGAGCCGGCTCAGATCCAGGCCCAGCCACACCCCACAATGAGAATCAACAGTCCCATCCACAGGAAGAAGCCATAGGGGGCAGGCTTGACCGATTCTACCAAAGATGGGTCGAGATAACATCAGACAAGTGGGTCCTAACCATCATTCGAAAGGGATACTTTCTGAACTTCCACAGCATCCTTCCAGACAAATTTGTGAAATCTCCTTGCCATTCCCCCTCCAAGAGGACAGCAGTGGAAACCACATTAACCAAATTGCTCGCCTTAAAGGCTATAACACTGGTGCCCACGCACCAACGAAATACTGGACACTATTCCATCTATTTTATCGTCCCCAAGAAAGAGGGAACGTACCGGCCCATCCTGGACCTCAAGTCGGTCAACCGCCGCCTGAGGGTACCACACTTCCGCATGGAAACCCTATGCTCGGTCATAAGGGCGGTACAGCCGGGAGAATTTCTGACCTCCCTGGACCTGTCAGAAGCCTATCTGCACATCCCAGTCCATCACGATCATCAGCGCTTCCTACGCTTCACGATCCTGGACCATCACTACCAGTTCCGAGTGCTACCTTTTGGGCTAGCTACAGCCCCTCGGACATTCACCAAAATCATGGTCGTAGTGGCGGCGACACTGAGGAAAGAAGGAATCCTCGATCAGGGCAAAATCTCCAGAGGAAAGTCATCAGACAGCCACCAGAGTCAAGAATCTCATGGAGAACCTTGGATAGGTCGTCAACGCAACCAAGAGCTGTCTGCAGCCCTACCAATCTCTGGAATACCTGGGAGTCCGGTTTGACACCCAACAGGACAAGGTCATTCTTCCCCCTACAAGGAAAAGGAAATTGATGGACCAGTTGAGAAACTGTTGAACGGTGCTCGCCCCACGGTTTTGGACTACCTCAAAGTCCTCGGACTCATGACATCAACCCTAGAAGTCGTACCATGGGCAAGGGCCCACATGCGACCACTACAACGTTCCCTACTGTCACGATGTAACCAGATGTCCCAGGACTACACCGTCCGCCTCCAGTTACAGGCGGAGGTACGGATCCAGCTCCTATGGTGGCTACAAGAAGACCACCTGAACAAGGGAGTAAGGCTATCCCCACCGACCTGGGACTTGATCACCATGGATGCGAGCCTATGAGGGTGGGGAGCCCACTGTCAGGAACTGACGATCCAGGGACAACGGGACAAGGAAAAGTCGGGATGGAACATCAACCCTCTGGAAGCTCAAGCAGTCAGACTAGCCTGCCTACAATTGAGTCACAGACTCCGGGGTGAATCTGTCAGTCATGTCTGACAACGCCACAACAGTGGCCTACATCAATCGACAGGGAGGAACCAGAAGCCAACAGGTGTCCCTGGAAATAGACCCCCCTAATGGCGTGGGCGGAAGCAAACCTGCAAGGGATCTCGGCTGCCCACATCGCAGGAAAAGACAATGCCGCTGTGAATTACCTCAGCAGGGAAAGTCTAGACACAGGGGAGTGGAGGCTGTCAACCACAGCCTTCCAGTTAATAATAGACAGCTAGGGAACTCCAGCCATGGATCTTTTGGCAACCTGGTCCAACACCCAAGTCCCCAAGTTCTTCAGCCGCAGACGAGAGAATCACAATCCCAGGGGATCGACGTCCTCGTCCAGACCTGGCCACAGGAAGACCTGCTGTACCCCTTTCCTCTATGGCCACTACTGGGCGGGATCATCTGCAAGATAGAACACCACAGGGGGTAGTACTTCTAGTGGCCCCGGACTGGCCAAGAAAGCCGTGGTACGCAGACATGCGAAGACTTCTGGAGGGGAACCCTGTGTCTACTTCCACACAGGGACCTGCTCCAGCAAGGACCGATTCTCCACGAAGACCCAACTCTATTCTCGCTTATGGTCTGGCCATTGAGAGGACTCACGTGAAGAAGAGCGGATACTCAGGGGCAGTGATTGACACCTTGCTCCGAGCATGCAAGTTTTCCACATCCTTAACTTACATACAAATATGGAGAATATTCGAAGCCTGATGTGAAGACCGTGAGATCCTTCCGCGGACAGTCAAAATTCCCATGATCCTGGAATTTCAGCAGGACGGCTTGAAGAAGGGGTTTTGCTCAACTCCAAAGTTCAACTGGCCGCGCTGGCCTGCTTCAGAGCGGCCAGCGCGGCCACTCTGAAGCAGGCCAGCCAAAGTGGATGGCATCAGTCTATCTTCCCATCCAGACGTCTCCCGCTTCCTGAGAGGGGTCAAACAGATCTGACCACCACTAAAGTAGCCGGTACCCCTATGGAATCTCAATCTAGTACTCAACTTCCTAGCGGGAGCTTCTTTTAGACCTTCACGCGGTCTGTCCCTACGGCTCCTGACCTTGAAGACTGCATTCTTGTGGCAATATGTTCAGCCCCTCGAATCTCCGAACTTCAAGCACTATCCTGTCGGGAACCGTTCCTCAGATTCACACCGGGATCCATACAGCTATGCACTGTCTCCTCCTTCCTTCCAAAGGTGGTTTCTCATTTCCACCTAAACCAAACCATCTCGCTGCCATCTCCAGACGAGCATAAGGACTCAGAAGACTCACGCCTCCTTCGCCATCTTAATGTTGGCAGGCTCCTAGTCCGATACCTGGAAAGATCGGAATCCGTATGAAAGACGGACCACCTATTCGTCCTTCACAACGGGAAGAAACAAGGGGAAGCGGCCTCGCAGGCAACCATAGCCTGCTGGATCAAAGAAGTCATCAAGGCGGCCTACGTAGAGGCAGGCAAGCCTCCACCCCTACAAGTCAAGGCTCATTTCACCAGAGCCCAGGCAGTTTCCTGGGCAGAAACCAAGATGCTGTCACTTGCCGACATCTGTAGGGCGGCCACATGGTCCTCCATTCACAACTTCTCGAGGTTCTACCGCCTGGATGTTCAGGCCCGGGAGGACACAGCATTTGCAAGGGCAGTACTAAGTGGGACAAGGGCAGCCTCCCACCCGGCTCGGGAGTAGCTTTTATACATCCCATTGGTCCTGAGTCCATCTGCTACACGCTAGGAAATGGAGAAATTACTTACCTGATAATTTCGTTTTCCTTAGTGTAGACAGATGGACTCAGTATCCCGCCCACGGCTGCCTCAGAATACGGAACCTCAGGTGACAATCCCCAAGAGCAAGACAAGCACGGGTAAGCCACGCTTTACCTCTAGTTCGGACACCCATAGTTACTGGGTGTCGGCGTTTCTTGGTTGAGTGCACTGGCGGTCTCCAGCTAAAATTCACGTCAACCAGTTCAAGTTAATCAAACACACACATATCCACAATTGCTTTTTGAGGATTATACTGAAGAGCAGCAGAGCTTCCTGCAGGGGTATATGTAGTGCTGATGTCAGATTGAAATCTGACTCCGTCTCCAACTGCTATCAGGATCACACTATACCCATTGGTCCTGAGTCCATCTGTCTACACTAAGGAAAACGAAATTATCAGGTAAGTAATTTCTCCATTGACTATGTAAGTTTGTGTGTGTAAGAGAGGAAGACACAACATAAGACAGATGAAAAGGTGATAATATAGAAAAATGAGACTCTTGAACATAGAAATATAAAGACAGAAAAAAAATGAGGAAAGCTGCTGCAGGACAGTGGAAATTTGTCTGAATTCAGCAAAGGCCTGAAAGACTGCTTGTAGGATTTCTGAAACTAGAACATCCATTCCCCCTTCTGGGGTTGATGTATCTCTTTTCTTAAGTGGCAAATAATACATTTTAGATACGGTTAGTTCCTTCATTATTCCTAAAATTTCTTTAACATATTTTTTAAATAATTCTAAGGCCGATATTAATCTAATACATGGGAAGTTTAACAATCTTAGATTATTTTTTCTTAGAACATTTTCAAAACTTTCCAATTTTTTATGAACCATTAAAGAGTCCTTTATGGATGCAGCACTGGTTGCTTGTAAAGTTACTAATTGGCCAGAATGTGTCACACTCTGGGTTTCCAATAACGCTAATTTTTTGCTGTGATCTTCCAAACTCTTCCTAGTTTCTACAGATAGAGTAGTGGATTGAGCTATGGTAAAGGATAACATCCTTTCCATTTTTGTGACCACTTTCCATACATCAGTCAGGGAGATGTTTTCAGGTGGAGTCTCATCTTCAGGCAATTCAAATTTAGGCAAATCATGTATCGGTAAAGTCCCATCTTGAGTCCCTGACAATTGGACCCTCAAGTCTGGAGATGTTACTAACAGTGAAGGGGAGCTAAACTCCCTATGTGCTCCCTCATTCCTTGGGGTTATAACGGGTAACTGATTTTCGGCGGGACTACTGGGAGTACCGGAGGAAAAAGAGATGTCTGGAATGACATCTCTTACTGTCTGGCTTACCCTTCTGGTGAGGTGCTGGTCCATTGGGCCTATTACTTCTGTCCTCAAAGTTTTATCCACAAAATATGTCTATTGACAAACCAACAGCGATAAGGAGGGCAATCCAAGAAAAAATCGCCCAGGGGCGCGCCCCTTTGGCGCGCCCCTTTGGCGCGCGGCTTCGGTGCGCCGGCGGCTGTGCGCCGCTCTCCCCGAGTTTAAATAGGGATCCGCGGCGCTTGGATGTCGTCACTGGTAGGCGGGGCTGGCCTCACTCCTCCGAAACGGCGTCCCTCTCAGCCGGGCAGCTTCAGAGCGCACAAGGTCTTGCAGCGCGTCTGTCGTCCTCGCTCAGCTCCCACCTCTCACCGCTCTCCCCGAGTTTAAATAGGGATCCGCGGCGCTTGGATGTCGTCACTGGTAGGCGGGGCTGGCCTCACTCCTCCGAAATGGCGTCCCTCTCAGCCGGGCAGCTTCAGAGCGCACAAGGTCTTGCAGCGCGTCTGTCCTCCTCGCTCAGCTCCCCTGCTTGTAGGATTTCTAAAACAGAACCCCTTTAGGAAGCAATTCTCAAACAGCCCACATAAGGTTGCAAAAATGGATCCAAGTTGTATCCGTTTTCAAAGCAGACTTACATGCATAAGTTCACTTTAAAAATGTTACCACCAAATCTCTCTGCACAAGTTAACATCCGCTAAAACTATGTGCTTAGTTTTAAAATCCAAAAGTATGTGTGTGTAAATCCAAACCCCTCCTCAATTCCACCCCTTAGGAGCAGCTCTGTTTAGACCGGTTAAATTTATAAATCTGAAATGAGTGTGTTTATATGCATATCGGGCAGGCAATTTTGCAAAAGGTTTACCTACAGAAGGTCCCTTATGAAAATTACTTTCTTAGGAGGTAGCAATTTTCAAAAGTCCAAGTGTACTTACATATGTAATTCTTATTGACAATTCAATAGCATGTATTGTAGCAATTTTCAAAACCCATTTACATGGGTAAAGTGCATTTTCCTTTGTAAAACCCAGTTTTAAGTGTGTAAATCCTTTTGAAAATTACCTCCTTAGGGTTACAGTATGTTTTGTAGTTATTCTAAATAAGCAGAATATGTTGGCTGTGTTTGTGTTGCTTCTTTAGAAACAGAGAAACATGACAGCAGAAAAAGACCATATGGCCCATCCAGTCTGCGCATCTGTCCAATTATTTTAACATTTTAATTCTCATCACTTCCTTAGAGATCCCCTGTATTTATCCCATTCATTCTTGAATTCAGATACTGTTTTTGTCCTCACCATTTTCACTGGGAAGGTATTCCACACAACCACCACCCTCTCTGTAAAGAAATGTTTCCTAAGATTACTCCTGAGTCTACTCCCTTTCACCCTCATGAGTCTAGAGTATCATTTTCATTGTTATAGAGTCTGCAGTGCAGAGTTGGCAGCCCTCAAAAGTTGTATGAAATAGTAGCTTGGCTGAGAGGGTGGGCCAACTCTATGATCTACAGTGACAGCATGGCATTGGTGATAATACTGTTCTTGAAACTCAGGGTCAAAAAGCAATTGTGTTTCTTGTTCTTTCAGTTCCTATCAACAAACAGAAGCATGCTTCTTGCCCTTCAATCTTCTGAGCTTTCTGTGCATACAGATACAGTAGATACTTTCTAGTAAATTATTTTATTGTAGCTAGGCAAACATAGGTCTGTTCTGAAATGTGCCGCTGTAGCTGTACATTGTTACTTGTAGGGTAGTGCAACTTTATTTATTAGTTTTTATATACCGTCACTAAGACAAGCCATCATAACGGTTTACGACATAATAAAAGAAAGAATAAGAACAATCAATGATACTAAGACAAATACAGTCGTAACAGTCTTCTTGTAAAATCAAAACATATAGAAATGAAAATGAGTGTATATAAAAGTGTGGCCTAGAAACTTTCCAAGAAAACACAGAGGTAGGCGATCTATGATAGCCGTCAGGAAAAACACAAGAATAGATGCCTGGAACTTTTTCAATGTTTATTAAAACAGAGACGTATATTAAAAGACTTGCCCGACTCTGGCCGAGTTTCGCGGCTCACATAGCCGCTGCCTCAGGGGCTTCAACACTTCACAGCTGCCAAATAGCACTCATTTGTGCAATATCTTCCAACATGCAACCATTAATTATCAGCAGTGCATTGAACCACTCTCGCACCGACGTGCAGCATGTAGTCTCTGCTTAGAAGCAGAGACTACATGCTGCACGTCGGTGCTTTACTATACATGCAGGAGGGAGCATAGATCAATCTTGTTTTTAATTAGTTGGGCTGAATGGTTGCTTTTTGGACACCTCCAAGCAACCTGAAGCTAATATCATCATTGTTAATAATCTACTAAACAGAGCATAAAAGAGGAGATAAACCAACTTCATAAGAATTTCAGAGGATCAGAGAGGCTGGCAGTCCCCATCAGACTTGGGTTTGTTAAAGGCTACCAACCGTGAGCTGCTTAGATTTCGGGCACAGGGATGGGCATTTTTCCCCCCCAAAATTTGACAATTTTAAAACTTCATTTCAGCATACTGCTCAGAAAGTCACTCTGCCTAACTATTTGGATACAGGTGTGTCATAGGTGTGTATGCTTTTTGAAATAAATACATTTTTAGTACCAAGGAACAACTCATTTTCACCCCTTCTTGATTAGCTCCCAAACACTGTCTGGTCCCTATTCGTGGAGTGCCTATGATCTCATGATCTATGAGATCCCTTTCTGAACCCTGGAGGGTCCTAGAAATTTTCTTTTCTCAGTGAGCAGCTTTCTCACTTCTGCTGGACTCTGTCAGAAGTCCAGTTCTTAATTAACAGCTCTCCTGCTGGTCCCTAATAGAGGCTCACTGAGAACAAGCACCCTATCATGTTTCTGCTGTACCAGCTGCGTTTTGATCCCTGCCTGGTGCTCCAAGTGACTGTGTTCTGATTGCTGCTTTCTGAAGAATAGTAGGGCTGTTGGGCCCTGTCATCTTGGTTGTTGTCTACAAACTATTCTATGAGCTGGTCACATGATACCAAAGTGCAAAACTTTTCTTCATTTTGTATAGTTTGTTTTTTACATAGCATTGTGTGATGGTGCTCCCCCCTCTACATTCATACACTGCAGCATAGTTTATTGTAATAAAAAAAGTGTTTTACTCAAAATAACATATCGGTGCAGAGCTTACTAGCCTCTGTCTTTTGAGGAACTTGAAAACATGAAGCTTGACCAACCATTTTATATTTTATTTTAGATACATTGGTTTTCTATTTTCAATTCCTTTATGATGGTGATATTCCTTGTGGGGTTGGTGTCTATGATTCTGATGAGAACTCTACGGAAGGATTATGCACGCTACAGCAAAGAGGAGGAGATGGACGATATGGTGAGCTGAGATAGTATAATAATATACTTCTAGATTCTCTTACAGAGATTTTGGAGATTAAAATTCTTTTTATTTATCTCATCACTATACTTGCATTTTAGAGATTACTAATAGTATGCAGCTTCAGTCACTGTGTAAGAACTACAAGTCGGGAGAAATCCTGATTTGTAAATTAGTCTCTTCTCTTCCGTAGCCTTGGGCAAGTCCTTTCTCTTTGACAAGCAGCAGAAGTGAGCCACATTGATTTGCCTTGTGACTTGTATCATGCATAGTTTACTTGATTGCATGCACTATCGATGCTGCCCAGTGTGAGCTAGAAAAAATTCTTATAGTTTTTACAGCCTAATGTAAACATAATTATATATTAAAGTATAACATAACTATAATTACATAGCTTTGCAATTTAATAATATCTAAAAACCCAAATACTCATCACAGTTATGAGAATATGGTAATGTCAGAATTCTTTTAGTATTTTCTTGAAAAGGTTTTGTGCATGCTTGGGTTTTCCGTGAGTCATTTGTTAGAAAAATTTCATTTCCTTAATGCTGGGGGGGGAGGAGTGAGAGAAGCACCTAGTTTGTTCTCCTATGATATACTCAGAATGGCATTGGGAGCCACTGCCTTGGCCATTGAAGCCCACAGATCAATGTGATTGTGGTCTTCTAATTTCAAAGAGGTTGCATAGGTAGACTTGCTGATGTGAGACATTTTCTTTAGAGAAAATGAAGATTGTGATTCTTATCAAGGGCCTACGAATCACTCCCCAGACAACACTGTACCTCCAGAACTGCAAAGAGGCTTTGTTCCTCTTTGTTGGATTTTAGGCATACTGTCCTTATGTTTGTTTTTTAGAGAGGGATTATCCATGATCGGTAGGTCGATGTGTATATAAGAAGGATTTCTATATGAACTATGATCTTCTTTTAACCAAGATTAATCTTGTATGTGTGTTAAGATATTCAATTTGGGCAGGCAAAATTATAAAAATAATTAGAAGACACTTGTCTTTACTATAATGTTGTTTGTAGTTTGAGCAATTTCTTGGTTTGGTTTTTTTTTGCGTTTAAACATCCTCCTTTGTGATTATTTGGTGTGTTCATATTTACCTTCATACTCATCTGATGTGCCTTCTACAGGTGGGGGCATTGTAATTGTGACCATTGTTCAGCGTGTTTTTATTCTTTGAACATTGGCCAGTTTGTTCTGGTAGAACTGTGTTTTTGAAGTCCTTGACTTCCTGTGAGACAAGTCAAGTTGTGTATGGAATTTATTCTCCATGTGGTCTAATGTATATTGGCAAGACAGTGCATAAAATAAGAATTTGTATTGAATACTGGAGCAGAATATATGGTGGTTATGTGGAGGCTCCTCTTGCACAACACTCAATGGATATGGGACATAATGTGAAAGATCTTCAATTTTTTGGTTCTACATGGTGTTAGCAAGCGGGAAGGTGATATTAATCAGCTATTGACACACAAAGAAAAATGGTAGATTTTTAATCTAAATAACTACATCTAATGGATTAAATGAAAAAGTTGTATGGGCAATTTTGTATTATATATTATGTTTGATATTTATTAAATCATGTTTGCCCTTTAAGTACAATATTCTTAGGTCTGATGATGTTTTATATAAGTGATGTTGATTTGGGGTAGCTAGATCATGTGTGTTCCTTTAGAAAATGGCACCAAGGGAGTTGGCATTTTTGTTTTGAGTCTGTTATGCCTGTAAGTTCTTGATTTTAAAATTTTTGGATAAGTTTATGATAACGATATGGATTGTTAGAATATGTTTTCTTTTTGGGCACGTTCTGATGAAGACTTGGAAATACTGAAGGTTTTTTTTTAATGGAAAATCCATGTGATGGGATCTGCTTATTGGAATATGGTGGTATAAAGTGTTCCCCTGTGGAAGCCTAGGTTTGGTGAAACATGTTCAGATTCTTCTATCTGTTCTAACTTTGTTTAATAGAGCAAGGAATAAAGGAACAATGATTGATCATTTCAGCTTTATTTTATATTAGAGACTTGCACTGGTTATTCCTCTGATATTTAACCAATAAAAAAAAAAAAAGAACGAACTGATGATTTGTTCCTACTTAACTGGAGACTTGCAGTCCATAGCAAAAAAATGTTGATGACATCTAATAAATAACCTTTGGACATTGTCATTGCATGCTTTTTCCATTGAATGGTTTTAATGGGGTAGACTTTTTTTCCTTTTTTAATATAATTTTATGATTTTTCTGATATTTTTGGATTGCTGAATTCACTTTGGTGTTTGTATTTTTTCCTTTTGACTTGTATTTCTTGCAGTTATTGATTTTGTTGTTCTTAAATGGTTCATTAAATTTGGAAATTTCTTCTTTTTTTGTATATATGTGGTATTTCTGTATAATTCATATATATTATCATATTGATAATTTGTTTGTTGGATGATGTGGTTTAACAAGGTTTATTTTTTTTTGTCTCATCCATTCTCTGGTATGGTAGTGAGATCATGCAAATCTGGTGAAGGGTCGGTTTTTATTATCAACCTGAAAATGACACCAACCAAAGATCAGGAGGTTCATCTGAACATCGATTGTTCTCAAGGATCTTGGACTCCACATGAAAGATTGCTCAATACAAAATCAACAAAAATCAACATGTTCATAGTGAGAAAGCTGGATATCATGGCTAATACAGTTGGAATCAAGCTTATCACTTCATGGTTCAGACTGGTTTCATCTCCTGCACCAGGAAGCAGCCGTGATAACCATATGATAACCACAAAAGCCACTTATCTGACAGGAAAATACATCCTATTAGACATATTAAGCTTCACCTGCTGAGCTAACCACAAGTGATTCCTGTTTTTGGACTTGCAAACAAAATCTACCTTTAATGAGGAGTTTCTGAGATCTGTTTACAACAATCCTGAGCAGGTTGGCATGCTTGCAGTTCGGCGACAGGTTGCCAGGTTCGAGCGGTCCGGATAATTTTGGACAATGCAATGATGAACCAAGAGCCTGCAAGTGTTGCAGGAAATAGACCAACTTATGGAATGGGTGGAAGAGCATCTTCAGGAGATCTCAGCTTCGCACATTGCAGGAAAAGACAATGAAAGAGCAGACTTTCTCAGCAGGCAGAGTCTGGACCCAGGAGAATGGGAATTGTCAGATGAGGCGTTTCATATAATAGGATTGCTGGGGGTCTTCCATTTATGGACCTGCTGGTGACTTCTCGCAATGCGAAGATTCCTCGATTCTTCAGTTGCAGGAGAGATCCAAAGTCATTGGGCATCGATGCTGTTGTGCAGGAATGGCTGGAGGACAAGTTGCTGTATGCTTTTCCCCCATGGCTCATGTTGAGCAGAATGGTTTGGAGGGTCGAGAGTCACAGAAGGATGGTGCTTCTGGTGGCACCATTTTGGCCCAGGAGATCATGGTATGTGTAACTGTGAAAGCTCCTGGTAGACTCCCCCCCTCTGGTTTCCAGCGCACAGGGATCTGTTGCGGCAGGGGCCTGTTCGTCACGAAGATCTGATTGCATTTTGTCTTATGGTATGGCCCATGAGTGGGCTTGCTTGCTGAAACGTGGATATTCTACCGTGGTGATTGCCACCTTGCTACGAGCTAGAAAGTTTTCCACTTCTTTAGCCTATGTGCGGGTTTGGCAAGCGTTTGAGGCTTGGTGTGAAGATCGAGGGGTTCTTCCTCGTTCTGTTAAGATCCTGCTCATTTTGGAATTTTTGCAAATTGATTGAATAGAGGGTTGGCCTTTAATTCCTTAAAGGTAGAGGTAGCCGCTGTTACCTGTTTCAGGGGCCACTTATCAGCTCATCCAGATGTGGCCCTTTTTTTGAAAGGAGTGAAACATCTTCGTTCTCCCTTGCAGTTACCAGTGCCCTTGTGGAGTCTTAATCTGCTTTTGGATTTCTTAGCAGACCCTATGTTTCGACTGATGCATAACCTTTCCTTGCGGTTATTGACCTTGAAAACTGTGTCTCTTGTGGCGATTTGTTCTGTGCGTAGAATATACGAGCTGCAGGCCGTATCTTGCCGGGAGCTGTTTCTTCGAGTGACTCCAGGGGTGATACAGCTGCCTACTGTTCCTTCCTTTTTGCCAAAAGTGGTCTCGGATTTTCACTTGAATCAGTCTGTCTCCCTGCCGTCTCTGGATAGGGAGAGAGATGTGGAGGAATATTGCCTGTTGCGACCCTTAGATGTTAAGAGGACATATTGTGAGGTATCTGGAGGTTTCTAGACCTCTCAGGAAGATGGATCGCCTGTTTATCCTCCACGGTGGAAGTAAACAGAGCGAGCCGGGTTCGCGGGCTACAGTAGCTCGCTGGATTAAGAAGGTAGTCATGGCCATGTATGTGGATGCTGACCAGCCATTGCCTAGTCAGTTTAGGGCTCAGGCAGTGTAATGGGCGGAGTTTAGATTGTTGTCTCCCATTGACATTTGCTGAGCCGCGACATGATCCTCCTTACACACCTTTTCCAGGTATTAGTATCTAGGTGTGCAGGCCCGGGAGGATGCAGCCTTTGCACGTGCGATTTTTGATTGGACTGCAGGCAGCCTCCCACCCTATTTGAGAGTAGCTTGAGTACATCTCACTGGTTCTGGATTTAGCTGTCTGGACGCTAAAAAATGAGAAAATACTACTTACCTGATAATTTCCTTTTCTTTACGACAGACAGATGAATCCAACTTCCCACCCTTGGCTGCCGAATGTGCTATGGCTATGTTTTCTAGGGGTTACTGGTAAGTGTTAATCCAGTCCCTAGACTAGTGTTAATACATTGTTTTTCTGAGCTCAGTGTTTCCTGTTGGCTGAATAATGGAATGGTTATATGTTAATCAAGTTTTTTGTTAGTCTGTCCACAGTTAGCTTTTGTAGAGAATACTGGTGAGCTGAGGTCACTGCTGGGGTATATATACTGTGACATCAGTTTGCTCCATCTCCATCTGCTGGTAGAGGTGCATAACCACTGGTTCTGGATTCATCTGTCTGTTCTAAAGAAAAGGTAATTATCAGGTAAGTAGTAATTTTTCATTATTTCTTACCCAATTGCAAATGCTATTCTATCTCTTATTGTTATCTTCTAGCAAGTTAGCAAGTTTGACCATAGAAGTCATGTTAAGTCTGGAGGCTAGAAACTACAGGCCGGTTAGCCTCGGCTTTGTGATGGGAAAATTAATGGAGATTCTACTAACTGAAAGGATTGTGAACTATCTACAATCTGGTGGGTTGCTTGAGCCAAGGCAGCATGAATTCACCAGGGTAAGGTCACATCAGACAGATTTTGTTTGATTTTTGTTTGGGTGACTAAAGAATTGGATCAGGGAAGAGCGCTTGATGTGATTTACTTGGATTTTAGTAAAGCTTTTGATACAGTTCCCCATAGGAGACTTGCAAACAAAATGAGAAGCTTGGGAGTGGGTGCCACAGTAGTGGCTTTGATTGACTGACAGGAGACTACGTGTAATGGTAAATTGAACCTACTTTTAAAAGTGATCCCTGTTAAGTGGAGTGCCACATGGATAGGCTTTGGGACTGGTTCTGTTCAATATCTGTGAGCAACATTGTGGAAGGGATGGAAGGTAAAGTTTGTCTATTTGCGGATTATACTAAGAACTGCAACAGAGTGGACACCCTTGAAGGAGTAGAGAAAAAGAAAAGTGATTTAAGAAAGCTTGAAGTCTAGTTGAGCATTTGGCAGCTGGGGTTCAATGCCAAGAAGTGCAAAGTCATGCATCTGGGATGGGATAATCCAAAGGCGCTGTATGTGATGTTGGTGAAAGACTTATCTATATGGACTGGGAGAGGGACCTTGGGGTGATAATGTCTGTTCTGAAGGCAGCGAAGCAATGTGACAAAGGGATAGCTAAAGCTAAAAGAATGCTAGACTGTGTAGAGAGAAAAGAGCCAGTAAGAAAAAGGAGATGGTGATGCCTTGTACAGGTCCTTGGTGAGGCCTCACCTGGAGTACTGCGTTCAGTACTGGATCCCGTATCTCAGGATAGAGACAGGATGGAGGCGGTCCAAAGAAGAACAAGCAAAATAGTATGGGGTCTATATTGGAAGATTTATGAGAAGAGGCTGAAGGACCTGCATATGTACACACTGGAAGAAAGGAAGTGCAGGGAAGATATGGTACAGACATTCAGATACCTGAGGTTTTAATGATGTATGTACTTCAAAACTTTTCCGTTGGAAAGGAAACTGTAGAACTAGGGGTCACAAAATGAAACTCCAGAGGACTACACGGAACCAATGTCAGAAAAGGTGGTGGATGCCTGGAATGCTCTTCCAGAGGAGGTGGTAAAGACGAAAACAGTCAAAGAATTCAAAGGGGTATAGGATAAACAGGCTGAAGGACCTAAATGAAGAAAAAAGTGCATGGGAGTAACCTGCTCGGTGGCGGTTATTACCCTTAAAAATATGCATGGGGATTACTATCCTTAACCAATAAGCCTTGTTGCTTTTGTCACAACTGCTCTCTGCTTTGATGGCATTAGGGGGAAAGGGGAATTGGATTCAGAGAACAACCAATAACAGGCCCAGACTTTTATGGTCTAGTGTATTACAGACATAAGGGAAAAGGAACAGGACTGCTTCTTCGGCCAAGTTCAAAAGCAAAGCACATCAAGCAGCATTGTCTGAATTTACAAAGACATCTCTTCACCCAGTAAAAATGTTGCTTTGTTAATATATAACAAAAGGTAACCTGCACGGAGCGGCAGTTACTACCCTTAACAGAACCATGGGGGTAACCTGCACGGAGTGGCAGTTGCTACCATAGGAAACTTGCTGCACAGACTAGATCAGGGGTCAGGAACCTTTTTGGCTGCGAGAGCCATAAACGCCACATATTTTAAAATGTAATTCCATGAGAGCCATACAATATGTTTAAAACTAAATACAAGTAAATGTGTGCATTTTATGTAAGATCACACTTTTAATGTACAATAAGTCTCTGAAAATATTACACCAGGCCTTAAGACACCAATACATCTCCTATTAGGAAAACGGACCAAGTCAGGCTGCTATAGAGTCCTACACAGAAACAACACGCCAGCAGAAAACCTCACCTGAATCACGTGCTGTCCCTCACCTAACATAGAATAAAGAGACCAAAACGCATAACAAGAAGCATGCAGAAAAAACTGAATTGGAAACTGCAACAAGCCAGAGTCTCTGTATGCAGTGTAACAAAGGAAAAAAGAAACATCACCCATCCTTATAAAACAAATCAAGAAATATAAAATCATCAGCAGTAAAACTGTACTAACAAAAAGAACATATTTCGAAACAGCTGATGAGTGGAATATCCAATAATTAAAAACTCATATAAAACATTTCCAGATACCAACAAAATATTTCAAAATAGCAGACACAAAGACCCAGTAATGAAAAATAATAAGGATACAAAAATTTTTTTGCTCTGCATACCTGGGAACGTTTGATATCCAGGTGTCCTGAGATTGTTCTGAATTAGCAGGAGGAGGGGTGGTTTGTTTGGAACTTTCTCCTCTCTCAGTCACATACCAGCGCTCTCTCTCACACTGGCTCTCAATGACACACCTATACACACATGCTCTCAGTCACTCACATATACACGTTTTTTCTCTCTCATATAGGCTCTTAATTACACATTTACACACATGCTGTCTCTTTTCACGCTTACACACACACTCAGGCTTTCAATCACACACATACATGCTGTCTTTTTCTCTCACACACAGACTCTCATTCGCATGCTTACAAACATGCTCTCTCTTTCTCTCATTTACACACAGGCTCTCAATCACATACTCACATGCTCCCTCACCTAAACCAGCTCTCAATCACACACAGACACACATGATCTCTCTCTTACTTATACACACAGGCTCTTAATCATACATACACATGATTTCTCTCACACACAAAGGATCTCAATCATACACACATACTCTTTCACACAAACAGGTTTTCAATCACAAACTTACACATACAGGTTCCCAATCGTAAACTTACATTCATGCTCTCTCTCTCACAGGCAGGCTCTCAATCACAGACATACTCTCTTTCACATATACAGGCTCTCAATCACAGACATACTCTCTTTCACATGTACAGGCTCTCAATCATTCACGTACATGCAATCTCTCACTCACACACACACACAGGATCTCAAACACACATGCTTGCTCGCTCATTCACTCTCTCTCTCCCCCACCCCGGGAACTCGCGGCAGCAGCAGCCTCCTCCCAACGCTAACCGCATTCATTTTCAGCCCTCGCGGAGGCGAAGGCGGAGTCCCATCGGCCGCGGTTGAAACTCTTCATTTTCCTCCGAGCCGCGCTGCAGTCTTCTTCCCGTCGGACACTAGCGTGGCCTCTTCTTCCCGCGCAGGCACCCGATGCTCACCACTTCCTCTTCCGGGCCGCGGGAAGAAGAGAGCACGCCGGTGCCGCTGACTCCAGCTGTCCTGCCGCGTTCCGCCCGGGCTGACAGCATTTTAAGCCCGGGCGGAGGAGGACCGGGGAGCAGCTGGGTCAGCGGGGGACTGGAAAGTGTGGCGACACACTGATTTAGATTTGTCTGCGAGCCAGATGCAGCCCTCAAAAGAGCCATATCTGGCTCGCGAGCCATGGGTTCCCGACCCCTGGACTAGATGGACCATTTGGTCTTTTTCTGCCATCAGTACTATGTTACGTCATGCTTGTTGCCAGTCTCAGGTCTACCTCCTTAGGACTTGGTTTTTAGTTTTAATTACTCTGCATTCCAAATTTGAGTTTAAATCAAGTTACAAATTCAGATCCCTCTCCCTGAAAGCTTGTAATCTAAGGGACCTAGTTACTAAGGATTTTTCCCATAGACAGAAAATGGGAGAAAACCTTTAGTTAATGGGCCCCGTAAGTTTGTACTTGAGACAGTGGAGGGTGATTTGACTTGTCCAAGGTCACAAGGCACGTTAGCATGAAAAATGGGATTTAAGTCTGGCTTTCCTGGTTCTCAACCCACTGCTCTAACTGCTCGGCTATTCCTCCACCCTACTTTTTAGAAAATATTTGGTATAGACTTAGAAGATATTTGATACAGGGGCTGTTTGGACTGATCACCCTGCAAACTCATTTCTCGCCTTCAAACAGCCCATTTCAATTGGTTTCCAGAGTTGTCTTCCTGTTTGTGTCTGCTATATTCTATGGTTGCGACAAAATGGAGAAAAAAAGGTTCCCCCTACCAAAACCGTTATCTATAGGGCTGGAAAAATATTTGATCAACTTGAAGTTCCAACCAAATTTTTAGGTACCAGGGAAATGTTTTTTTTCTCTCTTACATAATTTTTAAAAAATTGTTTCATCTAATTTTTGGTTTTTTTGTTTTTAACCTTTCTTTGCTGTCTGCTTTCTTTAATTTCTTACCATCCTGTCTTCCTTCCATCTTCCCTTCCATTTTCTCCCTCTCTTCTCACCGGGCCCCCCCCCCTTCTTTCCAAATGCCAAATTGTAGCCATCCTGGTGCAAGGGATTTTTCTACCCCTGTTATTGGCATTAAAGTCTTGCATTACCCTTTTTCTGTATTTAAAGAAGATCCTTAGCTAGCAAGTCCTAATCAGTGTAGCTGAATTCTAACTTCTTGTCATCAAAGTAAAGGTTAATTGCTCACATGCAATTTATTCTATGATGACAGCAGTAGAATGAGCTATATCACCTACCACCTTCCCATCTGTGAAGATTTGTTTTTATAGTTATTCAAGTAAAGTAAAAGTTGAGAAGCAGCAAGTCTGTTGATACCTGGGAAACCCTTGTGTGTGCAAGAAAGCTTTCTGATGCCTGGGGAAACACTTGTGCATGCATGAAAACTCTAGAAAAGTCTTCTGACTGGCTTATTATACTATTGACATCCAAGAACAATAGGTAAGTAATTACCTGTTCTTCCTCTGTCTTAATATTTTAGGCTTATTAAATTTGATTTGGGTAATTTGGGATCAGAGGTGGTGTATAAATTCAAATGTCATATGAATATGAAGTGTCCAATTTCCTT
Source organism: Rhinatrema bivittatum (assembly GCF_901001135.1). Taxonomy (NCBI): domain Eukaryota; kingdom Metazoa; phylum Chordata; class Amphibia; order Gymnophiona; family Rhinatrematidae; genus Rhinatrema; species Rhinatrema bivittatum. The sequence goes on along the minus strand of NC_042621.1, from coordinate 131,679,561 downwards.
TCCAGCATGCTTAGGAGCTGTTGAAGTGAGTGAAGCAGTGGGACAGGCCCTGCTGAAGCAGTGGGACAGGCCCTGCTGAAGCTGTGTTGCTGTGTTTCGCAGACACAAAAGAAATTTGATAGAAGTCTGCATGTTACGAATAGCTTGTATAAGTATCTGCTGCATGGACAAGACTCCAGGGAACCATTAAAGACTGGGATTCGGGTATAATTGGCTCCCTTTATGCTTTGCAGGACCGTGATCTCGGAGACGAGTATGGGTGGAAGCAGGTTCATGGTGATGTCTTCAGACCTTCTAGCCATCCTTTGATTTTCTCCTCGCTTATTGGCTCTGGATGCCAGATTTTTTCAGTTTCCCTTATAGTCATTGTTGTTGCGATGATCGAGGATTTGTACACTGAGTAAGTACAGATCTATTCCCTTCTTTATAATAGTATTCTAAATTTGCTAGTCTATTAACCCATTTCCTCTTTTTCCATATAAATTATGTCAGAACATTAAGTAATCTTGTAATGCTACTTTCAGGAATATGTAAGACAGCATATTTTGTTAGATATAAGCCTACTTGAAATTGGGCAATATACAGTTTTTTAAAATTACCATACATTTTACGTCATTCCAGATGGGATTACATGTATCAAAACATTATGCAAGATCTGTTAGTGATTTCTGAAATATTTTTCTTATTTCAGAAAATACAACATATTTGAGAGATCCATTTTACTGATACTGTATTCATAAAAAACCCCACTAGCAGCAGGCTTTAGATATTCAGAATACAAATTGGTACTCTTTCTCTATTTCCCTAAACAATAAGTAATCCTGCTACAAATTGCATTTTCCTAGAGTGTAGCCAGATGGACTCAGGATCAATGGGATTATGTGTTCCCCTGTTAGAGATGGAGATGGAGTCAGGTTTCAAAGCTGACATCACCCTAGATATACCCCTGCAGTGACCTCAGCCATTCAGTATCTCTCCGTCTCCTAGCAGATGTGGACGCCATCCCCAAACCAGCAGCAGTGTCTAGCAGGATTGCAACACTAATCCAAAGGAGAAATTTTACCTTCAAATTGAAAAGAAGATCGAGCCCTGCTCTCCTGCAGTGGCGGTGAAGTCCTAAGCCCCCCCCCCCCCCCCCCACAGCCGGAGACAGTCTCTGAACTCAGCTGGTAAGCGCTGAGACCAGGCAAGTAGAAAAGAACTCCTCTGAACCAGAGACGTGGAAGGGCTTCGGTAAGTCTTTCCTCCGGGCTCCTTGCTCGGTACGCCATACCGATATTGTTCCCGATCCTATACGGGCGAGAGAAGGGGGTTTCTGAGCAGGTTGAGCGGCACTTCCGGTGGGCTAGGCTCCGCTTCAGGCTCGGTGGACTCTTCACGTGGCGATCCAGGGCGCCGCCATCTTGCGCACGGTTTGGTGTGGTGCCATTTTCCCCCTCTGGCTGTCGGTAAATGCGGTGCAGGCCGGCCTTCTGTGCGCCTAATGTGCGCACACAACGTGCGCATAACTGCATGCATAAGCGCACGCACGACTCTGTGCGAGCTCGAGAGACATTAACCGGCTAAACGCACAAGTTACAGTGGTTATGACCCCGGCAGCAAAGAAGGTCAGACGACACTCCCTTTGCGCAGCCTACCCTATTAGGACCGCACAGTCTGACCTGGATTCCTGCCTATGTCAGCACTGAGCAATTCCGGGGTGGCATCCTCCCCGGGAGAGGGCAGTTCAGTGGCCCCTACCCCGGTTCCTCCTGGGCCAAATATGGATCCGGCAGCCTTCTCCTGGTTGGAATATTTTTAGGTCCTCCAAGCCTTTGTTCATGTGCAGTCAGCCCCTGCCCAGGCTGAACCTCAACTTGGAAGGTCTCTCCCTCCCAGTCCTGTCAGCATGCCTCAGGACATGCCTCGCCTCACCAAGAGTATCCCTGACAGGGACCCAAACACCATGGACGATTACGGGGACTCATTGGAGGACGGGGAAATCCCTCCAGGCCTGGAGCCATACCGGACCGTGCTTTGATTTTTCCACAGAGATGATTAGATTAGAGGCCCTAATCTTTTAGACCCTAAAGATTCTGGGAGTCTGGGCACGGACCCTATGTCGGAGCCAAAGAGGAACTCCATCCTGGTGTCTCTATGGAAAGCCTCTTCTATTTCTCGATGCTGGAAGCCATCTAGGAGTTGATTGAGTTGGAATGGGATGTCCCGGAGGCAAGTTTTAAAGAGGCCTTATATTCTCTGGACCCTGCAGTAAAGTAATGCCTGCTTTTCTCGAAAATGGACGCTCTGGTCTGCGCCATCTCGAAGCAACAACTATCTCTATTGAGGGAGGGGCAGCCTTGAAGGATGCTCACGATAGGCGGTTAGAATCCATCCTTAAGCAAACCTTTGACCCAACAGCAATGACACTGCAAATCGCTTCCTGCTGTGCCCTGGTGGCTCACTCGTTTGTTTCTCTCTCTCTCTCTCTTGAAATGGTCCACTCGAGAGAGAGATAGCTCTGGAGCGCACGCCGGAGAGGTGATCGAACCCACCGCAGCTTTCCTGGCGGACACAAGCTCGGATCTAGTGGCCAGAGGAGTAGCCTTAGTGGTGGCGGCCAGAAGACAGCTGTGGTTGTGAAACTGGTCAGCGGACACAACTTCTAAGGCAAACCTCACAAATATGCCCTTTAAGGGATCCCTCCTATTTGGAAGCGAATTGGAGAAGCTAGCCAGTAAGTGGGGCGAATCTCCAATGCCCAGGCTACCGGAAGATAAGAAAAAGAGGTCACAGTACCACTCACCCATGAGGGGTCGGGCCAGGAGTTCCGAGCACTTCCGGCCCTACAGAAACTCGTCATTTCAATCAACTCAGTTCTCGGGAAGCCCTCGGGAAGGTCTCAGTCCTTTCGGAACAGACAACAAAAAGAGGAACAAGTTTGGGCTCATGTTCGACCCAAACTCCCCAAAACATGCTGAAGACCTCTGTGAAAGATTCCTAGTGAGAGGGTATCCTAATTGTGTGGTTCATCAGGCTTAGGTGAGAGAGTCCATTTTGTTCTCTAAGCATCTCTAAAGATAGCCTGTAGCCTGCAAGGACTTGCCAAACACGCTGGTCGATATCAATCCTTTGCTACTAGCTGCAGGAGCCTCCTCAACTCCCCTCCTTGGAGAATCCCCAGGCCAGTCTGCCTCCGAGCCTTCGCCAGAGATTTGTTCCGCTCCAGCAGAAGAAGAACTCTGCTTCCAGCGCGAGACAAGGAAGTAATCCCTCCACCCCAGTCGCTCCTACTGTGTCATCGGTTTGCGACTGAGGAGCATCTTTGCCGGGGTCACATTGCGCCGGACGTGGATGGAGGTCAGGACTGAGGGGGGACGCCTTGTCCGCTGTAGATCCCTGCTCTCCCCCACCGAGACTCACATCGAATTCACCGGCTCCCTCGTGCACCGGCTGGCTCATGAATCGCAGGACATCCAGCTGCCCTGGAGGAGGTAAGGGTTCTGGAGGGAAAATCCTGACCTTCCCCTTTCTCTTAGACTGCATGGTGGAAGAAAATAAATTAGGAAACCGAGATTTTTAGGGCAGCCTGCGTTCAACGGCCTCTCTATGCCGCCATCTTGCCCCCCAACCTCTCTGCTTGTTAATATGGAACATGACAACTTGAATGGCCATTTATATTTGTATGGTATTGTTCTTTAGCCAATCTTTAGAGCATTGAAAATCACCCTGAGTTCTAGAAGATTGATAAGAAGAGATTCTTCTTTCAACCATTCCCCCTGCATACAGATGTGATGCATTTCCCGTTCATGACACATCCATTTCTCACCACAGATTATATGACTTGTGGGTGCAATTTTGGCCATGTAGCAGATCTTTTTGCTTGTCTACCATAAGAGAAAATTCTTTACTTCATTGTTTAAGTGGATTTTGTAGCTTAGTTGAATGAGCTGATTCCACTTGCTTTTTAGATGCCATTATGCCTGTCACATTTTCAGTCGAGCTAATGGCATTACATGAACCATTGATGCAATGTGCCCCAGTAGTTTCATATATTGTTTAGCTGATAATCGTGAAATCAATTAAGGAAAACGCTGGTTTACAATAAAGCAATTCAATAGATTTATCGGTGTGCTTCTCAAAGCTTGCTTCTGCCAGTAAAAATCTTATTCTAATGTAATTTATATCAAAATTTATATTGAGGAAAAGACTTCAGTACTGAAGAGAAACGCCACGGACCGAATCCCTAATCAGTTGGTGCAGTCACTGGTCCACAAAAACCTCTCCTCTTTGAATTTTTAGTTTTATTTGTAAATATTTTTTTTTAAACTAAATTTTGAATTTCTTTTTTATAAAAACGCAGAAGTATGCTGGTACTGCAAAAGTCTTTTCAAAACTCCTTGTGATGGCAAGTTCTTTCCAGCACATAAATTTTACATTTTTGTGAATTTAAAGTATAGCTTGGATTTAGGCTTAAAACAATTGCTTAGATTTACTTATCTTTGTATCACAGTCCTTATAATGTGATTATATCCATGTCGCTGTCTGTTGTTATCTATTTAATTCTGAGAAACACAGACATTAACGTTTCATGGAATCACATCAGGGCCAAAGCTCAAAATCGGGAAAATATAGTTATCAACTTTACCTTTCTTGTTTAATCTATTCTTCTCACATACATATTCAATAAATACCGTATTTTTCGCTCCATAAGATGCACCTGACCATAAGACGCAACTAGGGTTCAGAGGGGGAAATTGTTTTGAAAAATGGTATGCTAAACCGGCTCCGTTCCCGGGCGTCTGTGCGTCTTATGGAGCGATCGTTTCTGGCATTAAAATTAGGGGTGTGTTTACAATTTTTTTCATTCCCGTTTCGTTTTTGGGTCTGGGGAGGGCCATTTCGGTTCACTCCCTGGATCGGAAAACTTTTATCATGCTATTTTGTGAAAACAAACCCCCACCCCCCTGCAATCCTTCAAATTTAATTAACTACAAACCCCCCCCCCCCAAGACTTGCCAAAAGTTCCTGGTGGTCCAGCGGGGGTCCTGGGAGCGATCTCCCCCTCTCGGGCATTCGGCAGCCAGTAATCAAAATGGTGCCGGTGGCCCTTTGCCCTTACCATGTGACAGGAGTTGATAGAGGGTAAATGGGTTCCTCCTGGACTTGCTGCCTGAGGTGCAATACAAGGTCTACAAAGTAGTTGTTGATATAATGCTTTTATAAGGTTGATGAATGTTTAAAAATGTACAACTTCATAGAAACATGACAGTAGAAAAAAACCATATGGCCCATCCAGTCTGCCCATCCATACAATTAATTTAGCATTATAATTCTCATCACTTCCTTAGAGATCCCCTGTATTTATCGCGTGCTTTCTTGAATTCAGAGACTGTTTTTTGACTCCACCACCTCCACTGGGAGGCTATTTCGTACATCCACCACCCTCTCTAAGATTATGTCCTGAGACAATTTGACCGTAGCAATCCTGTAAGCAACTTCTATATTCTGGGCAGTGCTAATAAGAGGAGAGGCATATGACCTCAATATAACTGCACAACATTAACAAAAACGGGTTTGAGAGCAGAGAGATATGAAATACCATGGACCCAAGAAACATAAGGGTCCAGTGAAAAATACTTATAAATCAGAATCTTTTTAAAACATATTTATGCTAGCAAATGCACCTAGAATCCTACACTGTTAGCATAGCCTGGATTTAAAAAAGGTTTGGACAAATTTGGAGGATAAGTCTGAATAGTTATTACCCAGGTAGACTTTGGGAAAGCTACTGCTTATCCCTGGATGTTTGCAGCATTGGTCTGTCTGCTATTTGGGATCCTGCCAGGTACTTGTGACCTGGATTGGCCACTGTTGGAAACTGGATACTGGGCTTGATGGACCTTGATCTGACCAAGTATGACAGTTCTTCTGTAAAACGTTTGTCTTTAAACACTGATTTACATTAGAATGTGTATGCCTTCCCCATCTACCATACTTTGTTGTTTTTCTTTTTACTAGTTTTATTGTTGGCAAGCTACAATGGTTCTCCTTTTTTGCTTTTGTTTCAGGAGAGGATCCATGCTTAGCACTGCTATATTTGTCTATGCTGCTACATCACCTGTGAATGGATATTTTGGGGGAAGTCTTTATGCTAGACAAGGAGGTAACGTAAAACCTGAAAGGAATTTCTGCTTTTTGATGTGTAAATAATGCAACTTTGGCTCTGCTTTTTTGACATGTAAATAATGCAACTTTGGCTCAACTCCACTATGTTAAACATTTCCCTTTATGGAAGGACATTATTGCTCGCATCAGCATTCTGACCAGTTTTTAAATTGCTACTTCTGTAGTAAAGAAACATATGTAATCAGCACAGATTATAATCTTCATGGAGCAGGGACTGTCTCTTTTGTGAATCTGTACAGTGCTGTGTATATCTAAAAGCAGTATAGAGATAAGTACAGTAGTAGATAGCTAATTCAGTTTTGTCATGGCTCAGGGTACTACCACTCTTGTCAGGAATGGTCTTGCTTATCTTGATAAATCCCTCAATAGCCAGATGGATCAATAGTTTCTTAATTGTCTATCTCCACAGTATCTAAACTGAGAGCTTCTGCAATTTTCCTTGTCAAAGATTTGTGTAGCATTAATTTAATAGCTGAGCTCTTTCTAAGGAAGGTGAGACAGGATTGACATCTGATCTCCTAGAGAAATAGAAAAGTATCAGATGACTCGCCAGTCCCTGTGACCTTAGAGCCATGGGAGAACCCTCTAGCATTTATTTTCCTCTTGGGAAACTTGTCCCTCTTTCATGTAAGTTTCTTAACAAAGAGATTGTTTTCATGAATTTCATTGAGTTAATACACTACTACCTATTTTAAAAAGGTATCGACAGGTACTCCTGAAAGTACCAGAATCTGAGGCCAATTTTCATCTTCAAGGTTAGAAAGCTCTCCCATGTCTTTGTCTGAAAGTCCATCCCCACATAGTAGGCAGGAGTCGGTGTTTTCTTGGTTCCTTAATCTTAGGAAAATGTCTGTGTGATAGGAAGAAGCATGAATTTTCCAGCCTGTAAATAAGCTTTTGGAGTGTGGCTAGTCTCACAGTAGTATGCCACATTCCCAGGATCCTCCTTAAATCCCAACACCCAGGGGAAGAGTATGCACAGCTTTAAAGTCCAGCCACTTAAGGGAATTGGATTTGGTTATTGAGCAATCCACTGACTTATTCTCTGTATTGTAGGAAAAACTCCAGATAATGTAAAACAGTGATAAAATACATTTTCCAAAGTCTTTAAGGCTATTCTCTCAGTTTCTGAACTAATCAATGGTCTTGTCTCATATCCAAGATGATCACCACAGGACCCCAAAATGCAGTACATTAGCTTAAATTGTTTGGTGCTCTGGCAACTTCTGTGGGATGTTAAGGGCACAGCGGACAATGAGGCTGGACACAAGGCAGTAACTAATGCAGAGCCTCAGCAGCTGTACTTACATCAAATTGTGGCAGAGCTCTTGCTTTCTGTCCCCCCTCTCTCTCTCTCTTTCTCTGTGTCAAGGATCAGCAGCTCCATAGTAGCTGATACACTACAGTCCTTCCCCATCCAAAATTAGCAGAAGACTGGAGCAGGAAGGACCATTTCTGCATATCCAGTTTGAAATAATGCTGTTGCTCTCAACATTCCCTGAACTTTAGAAACTCACAGGTTCTGATAATTGTGAATTCCATAATTCTTTCAGGGCTGAAATGTATTCCCCATGTACTTCAGCTTTCTGTCTCTCCCTCCCAATATTTTATTTTTGAGGGGAAGGGACCAGAGTGGCAGTTGGGCGTATGTGGTGTAAATATTTCTCCCCGATCAGTGCACCCTTATCACTCCACTCTGGCGTACGTGTCTCACTCTTCCCATTCCACATTGCAGTCCTCTTTCTTTTCTTCCAGTTGCTCTTGCTCACCTCTTCTTTTTTTCTCCTCCTCCCACTCCCTCATTCTTCCTTCTCTCCTTTCACCACCCCACACTCCTCCTCCAAGCCACCTACCTTTCTGTACTCTTCCCTTCTCTCTCTCTCCCTCTCTCTTCCCTTCTCCTTCCTCACCTCACCTTCTTTCCTCTCTCCTCTCTCCTTCACCCTGCCCACCCCCTCCCTTTAGCAGACCTCTCACTTTCTTTCTTCTTTTCAGCCCTCTCACTGTCGTCTTGGGTTCCTAGTGCTGTCTCCTGCTCCCTATCTTGGGCACCAATCAAGGCTAAAAATGTTTTTGACATCTCCCCACACTTCCAAAGTCATCAGTTGAGAAAATGCATGTGCCTCAAGTGAGCAGGACAAGTGCATTTTTTTAAACCTTCATGCTAGTTTGACAATCATTGTTTTCTTTAGCAAGATTTTATGTCCAGTGGGGACTTCTGTTTCTACAAAAGTACAAAAACTCGGTTTTACTAAATTGTAAAATATCTCACACGTTCTATATCAGTGCAGTGTAAACTATAGACTAGATGTTTTGCCTTTAGAAATACAGGCTGGCCCAGCTATGTTGCATGTGATCTACATTCTGATCTCTACCAGGCAAACAGTGATCACATATCCTGTGGTCTGCTCTGTACTTGGACTTGAGAGCAGAAAGATACAAAGGGAAGAGAATCTAAAAACTTGAAAGTTTATTTTGGTGTTTTTCCTTATCAGAGATTGATCAGTGTTAGGTACATATTCCATGTGGAGCAGCTCAGCTGAAATGTGCTCACTTTTACTTTGTTAAATTGCTGCTGAAGGAGTCCCTAAAGTGAAAAGGTCATTTGTGAAATGGCTAATCATAAAGCGTTCTCTCTAAAATGTATTAAGCTACGTTTCTACCAGTTATACAGATACACAGAACCTGCTGATCAATATTTTATTCATAACTACACTCTACGAACTACCTCTTGATAACTCAAGCTCATACAGCAGGCTGAGTCCATGTCAAGCAATGAGATGCCAGTGGATAAAGAGAGGGAAAATGGAGAGACTGGGAAAGAGGGAGGGGTAGAGTGAGGACAGCACAATAGAGGTACAAATGTTTAACAAAATCTATTGAAACAGGAGGACCTGAGAGTAATCCCATGGTCTGAAAAGGAAGATGCTAAATTTGTGCTTGCCAAAGCCTAACTTGTTTTATCTTATTTTGCAGGAAGAAGGTGGATTAAGCAAATGTTTATTGGTGCTTTCCTCATCCCAGCTATGGTGTGTGGCACCGCCTTCTTCATCAACTTCATTGCAATCTACTATCATGCTTCCAGGGCCATTCCCTTTGGAACCATGGTAAGTGACAGGCTGGGAAAAGACTTTAAATCTGGACAGCAGCTGCGAGATGTATGCTGAGAATGAAGCGCGGAAGTTATTTTATGCCTCTATACCTCAGTTGTAATCCTAGGTATGCTATTGAACTCTGTATGTGTATCCCTGGGCAAATCACATTATCTACCTGTACTTCAGTTTGAATCCCAGCTCTGTATGTGTAAAAGAGAGTTTGAGCAAATCATTTTATCTCCAAGCTGTTAGACATTGAAAAGCAATAATGATAAAATAGTTTTTCCTTCGGAAACCGATCAGTCTTGGGACTTCCCCTGATCTTATCATGCAAATTCAGAGCAGGCTGCGGCATTCCAACCTCCAGGCCCTGTTGCTCACAGCCTGGTTAATTCTGCAGCCAGTTGATTTTTCTGAAGTTGTCTTGGGTCCTGGTAGCTTCCAAAAAGCCTTCCATTAAGAAAGTCCTACGGACTGAAGTGGAGGAGGTTTTCTGAATGTTGTGAGCAGAAGGCTCTAGTTGTGTTCTCCTGCCCCATGCAAAAACTGCTTGACTACCTTCTACACCTATCTGAGACTGGCTTGAAAACCAATTCTGTTAGAGTTCATCTCTGTGCAATTGGCGCATACCACCAAGGTGTAGATGGTACATCCATCTCTGTACAGCCGATAGTTGTACACTTTCTAAGGGGCCTGCTTCAATTTAAGCATCCCTTAAGGCCTCCCGCTATGTCTTGGGACCTCAGCGTGGTGTTAGCTCAGCTGATGAAAGCTTTTGAGCTGCTGTGCTCCTGTGACCTGAAGAACCTGACCTGGAAGGTCATATTTTTTGTGGTGGTCACTTCAGCGCGCAGGGTCAACGAGTTCCAGTCCTTAGTGACTTATCCACCTTATACTATGTTTTATCATGATAGGGTGGTCTTGCGTAGGCACCCGAAGTTCCTTCCTAAGATGGTGACAGATTTCCATTTAACCAGTCAATCGTCCAGCCAGCATTCTTTCCTAGGCCCCATTCGCACCAAGGCGAACAAGTACTGCACAGTATGGATTGCAAGAGAGCCTTAGCCTTTTGTCTGGAGTGGACAGAAGCCCATGGTTAAAAGACAGGAAACAGAGAGTAGGATTAAATGGTCAATTTTCTCAGTGGAAAAGGGTAAACAGTGGAGTGCCTCAGGGATCTATACTTGGACCGGTGCTTTTCAATATATATATAAATGATCTGGAAAGGAATACGACGAGTGAGGTTATCAAATTTGCAGATGATACAAAATTATTTAGAGTACTTAAATCACAAGCAGACTGTCATACATTGCAGGAGGACCTTGCAAGACTTGAAGATTGGGCATCCAAATGGCAGATGAAATTTAATGTGGACAAGTGCAAGGTGTTGCATATAGGGAAAAATAACCATTGCTGTAGTTACACGATGTTAGGTTCCATATTAGGAGCTACCACCCAGGAAAAAGATCTAGGCATCATAGTGGATTATACTTTAAAATTGTCAGCTTAGTGTGCTGCAGCAGTCAAAAAAGCAAATAGAATGTTAGGAATTATTAGGAAGGGAATGGTTAATAGAACAGAAAATGTCATAATGCCTCTATATCGCTCCATGGTGAGACCACACCTTGAATACTGTGTACAATTCTGGTCGCCGCATCTCAAAAAAGATATAGTTGCGATGGAGAAGGTACAGAGAAGGGCAACCAAAATGATAAAGGGGATCGAACAGCTTCCCTATGAGGATAGGCTGAAGAGATTAGGGCTGTTCAGCTTGGAGAAGACACAGCTGAGGGGGGATATGATAGAGGTCTTTAAGATCATGAGAGGTCTTGAACGAGTAGATGTGACTCGGTTATTTTCACTTTCGAATAATAGGAGGACTAGGGGGCATTCCATGAAGTTAGCAAGTAGCACATTTAAGACTAATCTGAGAAAATTCTTTTTCACTCAATGCACAATAAAGCTCTGGAATTTGTTGCCAGAGGATGGTGGTTAGTGCAGTTAGTGTAGCTGGGTTCAAAAAAGGTTTGGATAAGTTCTTGGAGGAGAAGTCCATTAATGGCTATTAATCAATTTTACTTAGGGAATAGCCACTGCTATTAATTGCATCAGTAGCATGGGTTCTTCTTAGTGTTTGGGTAATTGCCAGGTTCTTGTGACCTGGTTTTGGCCTCTGTTGGAAACAGGATGCTGGGCTTGATGGACCCTTGGTCTGACCCAGCATGGCAATTTCTTATGTTCTTATAGAAAGTCCACCCAACTTTTTATTTCTTTTGATAGGAATAGGATGGGAGTTGCCATTGCCAAACACACTTTCCAATTGGCTAGCAGATTCTATCTCCTTCTGTTATGCCCAGGCAGGACTGCATCTTGGGGGTCATGTTAAGGCTCATTCTGTCAGAGCCATGGTAACGTCGGTGGCCCTCTTGCGATCAAGTCCTGTGGAGAAGATCTGCAGGGCTGCGAAGTGGAGTTCTTGCTACACATTTGCATCTCATTACTGTCTGGATAGGAATGGCCAACATGATAGTAGATTTGGCCAGTCTATCCTTTGGAATCTCTTTGAAGTGTAGAACCCAACTCTTCCCGCCTAGGGCCCATTGTTTGGGTTCAGGCTGTCTCCTCCTCTATTACCAATAGCACTGTGGTTGTTGTGCCCATTGGTACCTGGTTGGTGCTCATTTGACCCCTTTTGCATTCGGGAGCAGCCTGAAGCTAGGGATTCACCCATATGTGTGAGGACTGCCATCCTGTTTGTTCTAGGAGAAAGTAGAATTGCTTACCTGTTACAGGTGTTATCCTAGGACAGCAGGATGTTAGTCCTCATGAAACCTGCCCCCCACCCTGTGGAGATGGGTTTCTCCTATTTCTTTATTTTTATCGTAATTCCATGTTACAAGACTGAAGAAGGGACCCTGTGTGGACGTGTGGATTAGGGCATGCTGGGCATGCTCAAGTCAAAGTTCTAAAAACGTTGACATTAGTTTTCCATGCCGGGCTCCATCTGATGATGTCACCCCTATGTGAGAACTAACATCCTGCTGTCCTAGGAGAACACCTGTTAAAGCAGTGGTTCTCAACCCTGTCCTGGGGACACCCCCAGCCAGTCGGGTTTTCAAGATATCCACATTGAATATGCATGAGAGAACATTTGCATGCACTGCCTCCATAATATGCAAATTTTCTCTCATGCATATTCATTGTGGATATCCTGAAAACCCGACTGGCTGGGGGGGTCCCCAGGATAGGGTTGAGAACCACTGCGTTAAAGTAAGCAGCTCTGCTTTCTCCTGACATCTCCTTGTTTCCTTCCCTCTCCCCCAACCCTTCTCCCTCCATCCACTGACATTATCACTGCTTTTTCTTTTACTCTCCACCCCCTGGCAGCATCACCTTCTCTTCCCTCTCCCCTGGCATCATTATCACCTTCCCTCTCCCCCAAGCCCTCTCCCTCCACCCCTGGCATCATCACCTTCTCCCTCCACACCCAGGAATCATCCCCACTTTCTCTTCCCTTTCTTCTACTTCTTTGCTACCATCATCATCTTAATCTTCCCTCTCCCCTGGCATTATCACCTTCTTCTCTTCCCTTTCCTTCTACATCTCTGGTATATCATCACCTTCCTTGTCCAGCCACCCAGCCCCTCTAGCCCTTATGTTCCCTCTTTTCTACCCCCTGGCATCATCACCTTCCCTTCCCTTCCTTCTCCATCACACCCTAAGGCACATTCATCTTTCCCTCCTCCCACACCCCTTGGCACATTTAGCTGTCCGTCCACCCCCCCCCCCCCCCCCAGAGCCAGCACAAGTCTGAGCAGGACTTACCTGCTGCTGCTGCTTCCTCCTCTGCCAGCTTGCCCCTGCAACAGTAACAGCACAAAGCCAGCATGTCTTGCCAGAGAGGGAACCAGCAGATAGGTGCTGCTCTCTGACACCCTCTGCTGGCAGGAGGACATCCTGCAGGCTAGGAAGGGATTAAAACGGAAGACTGGCACCTTGTCTTTTCATACCCGGCTCTTCTCGTGGTACACTGCTACATATGACTACACCATTTTTCTAATGGGTCATGGGAGGCACATGTCCCCTAGATTTCTTCCCAGTAACGTTTAGAAAATGATCTCCCACATGTGAGCTTTCTTGCTCTGAAAGTTTAAAAACTGTATTATACTTCCACAGTTTTAGTCTTCTCAAAGGACAAGCAGGATGGTAGTCCTCACATATGGGTGACATCACAGGATGGAGCCCAATCACGGAAAACTTCTGTCAGAGTTTCCAGAACTTTGACTGGCCCCTACTGGGCATGCCCAGCATGGCACTAACCCTGCAGCCAGCAGGGGTCTCTCTTCAGTCTTCTTTTTTCCGTGCAGCAGTAGCCTCGCAGTTAAGGAGCTCTGAAGAGATTCCTGACAGGAATTTTCCTCACGGAATTATTTAAAGTTAAATTGCCCCACAGGGGTCCCTCCTCTAACTTTTCTCTGACCATGGTACTCCGGTAAGTTTTTACCCGTTTTCCGTTGATTACCGTCCAGTTTGGCCCTTGCGGCCTACTGGCCGTCGACCATACCGTGGCTCGATTTTTTTCAATGGCCATGGTGTCGGGGTTCCATCGGTGCCCGGACTGTACTCGCACCATGTCTATCACAGACCCCCATGGAGTCTGTGTAATGTGTTTAGGCCGTAAACATGATGTCCTGACTTGCACCAAATGTGCCCTCATGACACCAAAAGTTCGCAAAGCCAGAATGGAGAAGATGGAACTCCTTTTCCGTGCTCAAACCCTGACTCCATCCATTGCATCGACATCGTCGGAACCGGCACCGTCGACTTCGTGCCAGCATCGACCACCGACCGGTGAACGACCGCCATTGATGTCTTCACGGCCATCGACACCCTCTACTCCCCCTCAGGATCAAGGGGATCGCAGAGAAAAACATCGACATCGTAAGACTCGGACCATCGAGGGAGCGAAATCATCGACCTCGCCACCATCCGAGCCGCCGTCGAAGCAGCCCCATCCAGGAAAGGCACAGACCATTCCTGCGACTGGGTCACCGAGGCAACCCTCACCCAATCGGGGTTTGGGAGCTGCGATTCCGCCTGTAAAGGTGGTTCCTCCGGCTATGCCTCTGCCTCCCTCTTCTATTCCGGAGCCAGGGCTGCTTGCTTCAGGTCTCCGAGAAGAACTGGACCAGATGGTTCAGGAGGCCATCGACAAGGTGATGCAACATCTCCAGGTCCCTCCGGCACCAACACTGGCACCGATTGTGGAACCTGTCAACGACCCGATTTCAGCAGCGCTGGCACCGCTGCTATCCAGAATGGAAGCGCTGATGACCACCCTTCCTCTGATGGATCCCGGGTCTCCGATGGCTCTGATGCCCTCCCCGATGACAGCTTCATTGGGAGGAGAAACACCATTCCGCATCCCTCAATCAGGTGTGTTGCCTCAGCCATCGATGCCGATGCTTCCCTCGCCATCGATTCATCCATCGATGCCGATACGTCCGTCAACACCACAGAGTCATCCATCGATGCCCTCTATGCCTGCACTGGTGCCTTCAGTGCCTTCGGTGATTCCTCCGATTTTTTCGGAGCCTAGACCAGGACCCTCAGGTATCCAACCCCCTTCACTTCCTAAAGGCAGTCTGCTGATCCTTATGACACTTGGGTTGATGATACTTCAACAGACACCGATGACTTACCTTCACCACCTTCTCCCACTGAAAGTAGAAAGCGCTCTCCTCCAGTGGACCTTTCATTCATAAATTTTGTGAAGGAAATGTCTGAGTTGGTTCCCTTTCAATTTCAGACAGAACAGGACGATAGGCACCAGATGATGGAGTTACTCCAATTCCTGGATGCCCCCAAAGTGATCACCTCTATTCCTGTTCATCAGGTCCTTCTTGATCTCCCCAAAAAGAACTGGGAAAACCCTGGATCAATTGCTCCAGTACATAGGAAGGCTGACACTACTTATTTAGTTCAGTCAGCCCCAGGCTTTCAAAAATCCCAGCTTGACCACCACTCAGTTGTGGTAGAGTCTGTACAAAAGAAGGCGAAAAGGTCAAAACTCCACTCGTCTACCCCGCCTGCTAAGGAACAGAAATTCCTAGACAACATTGGTCAACGAGTATTCCAAGGGGCCATGCTCATCTCCCGAATTGCTGCCTATCAGCGTTATATGACCCAATATAATAGGGTCATCTTTAAGCAGATACAGGACTTCTCCGAGTCCCTTCCAGAACAATTCCAAGACCAGCTACAAACCCTTGTAAACAAAGGCTTTGAGGCAGGCAAGCATGAGATTCGAACAGACATTTTTGATACCTCTACCAGAGTGTCTGCAGCAGCTATTTCGGCAAGACAGGGGGCCTGGCTCAGGTCTTCTGACCTCCGCCCAGAAGTGCAAGACCGGTTATCCAACCTACCATGTATCAGAGATAATCTGTTTGGAGAATAGATCCAACGAATGGTGGCCGAATTAAAAGACCATCATGAGACTCTCAGACAGCTCTCTTCAATGCCTTCCGACTTCTCCTCAAGACAGCCCTTCAGGAAGGACTCTAAGAAGTCGTTCTACTGTCCAAGGAAGACCTATCCGCCACCAGCAAGGTCCCGTGTTACCAGACCTTATCAAAAGCCTCAGCCTCGCCAAGCCCGAAAACAAAAGCCACAAGCAGCTCCCCAGCCAGGACCTGCTTGGAGAGCAGCAGCCAGATTCCTCTGCCAAGCATACCAGTGGGAGGTCGATTGTGCCACTTTCACAACATGTGGCAGTCAATCACGACAGACCAATGGGTATTGGTAATCATTGCTCGGGGTTACCATCTCAACTTTCTCGCCCTGCCACCAGACTCCCCACCCCTACAGGTGTGGGGGAAGTCCGACCACTCCATTCTTCTGGAACAAGAGGTCTCCCTCCTTCTCCAGTCAAAAGCAATAGAACCCATTCTGCACTCGCAGCAAGGCCTAGGGTTCTATTCCCGGTACTTTTTGATCCCCAAAAAATCGGGGGGTGTTCGTCCAATTCAACATCAACAAGTTCGTCCAATTCATCTCAACAAGTACCTCCAGCGGGAAAAGTTCAAGATGGTAACCTTGGGATCGCTTCTACCTCTTCTACAAAGAGGAGACTGTCTCTGCTTTCTGGACCTCTAGGACGCATACACCCATATTGCGATCACTCCAACTCATCGCACGTACCTGAGGTTTTTAGTAGGCCTCAAGCACTATCTCAATACCGAGTGCTTCCGTTCGGCCTAGCGTCTGCACCACGAGTCTTTACCAAATGTCTCATAGTTGTTGCAGCTTTCCTCAGGAAGGAAGGTGTTCACGTCTACCCCTATCTGGACGACTGGTTAGTCAGGGCTCCAACCCAGCAAACTGCTCGGTCGTCCCTCGATTTGACTCTATACACTCTGATTTCACTAGGATTTCTCAATTACGAAAAATCCTATTTAGTCCCATCTCAAACCTTGTCGTTCATTGGGGCAGACTTGGACACCTTGCAGGCAAAGGCATTTCTATCTCAACAACGAGCGCCAACTCTCATGTCTCTCGCTCACCAGTTGTAGTCTCAGAATACTGCAACAGCTCGCCAATTCCTTGTCCTTCTCAGACACATGGCATCCTCAGTCCATGTCACTCCAATGGCCCGCTTGGCCATGAGACTCATGCATTGGACTCTGAGGTCAAAATGGATTCAAGCTATTCAGCCTCTGTCTACCATTGTCCACATCTCCGACTCACTCAGTCTGTCTCTCGCCTGGTGGAAAAATCAGACCAATCTCCTCCAGGGATTGTCTTTTCAAATGCCAGATCCTCAAGTCATTCTCACCACCGACGCTTCCAACCTCGGGTGAGGAGCCCATGTGGCCGATCTGCAGGCACAAGGATCTTGGTCTCCAGTAGAAGCCAAACACCAGATAAATTTCCTGGAGCTTCGAGAAATGCGATATGCTCTCAGGGCGTTTCAGGATTGCCTTTCCAATCAAGTCATCCTGATTCAGACGGACAACCAGGTGGCCATGTGGTACATCAACAAGCAGGGAGGCACAGGCTCCTTCCTTCTGTGTCAGGAAGCTGCGCAGATCTGGGCGGAAGCTCTCTCACACTCGATGTACCTCAGGGCCACCTACTTACCGGGAGTGGACAATGTGCTGGCAGACAAGCTGAATCGCATCTTCCAACCGCACGAGTGGTCTCTCAACCCCTCGGTAGCGAACTCAATCTTTCGAGAATGGGGTTACCCTCACAGACCTCTTTGCGTCCCCTCAGAACCACAAAGTAGACAATTACTGCTCCCTCATTCGCAGCAAACACTCTCAGCCCAGAGATGCATTCTCCCTCTCATGGGCAACCGGTCTGCTTATGCATTCCCTCCACTTCTTCTTCTCTCGAAAACTCTCGTGAAGCTACGTCAGGATAAGGGAACCATGATCCTGATAGCATCTCGCTGGCCATGCCAAGTGTGGTTTCTAGTACTACAGGATCTTTCCATCCGCAGGCACATTCCCTTGGGAAAGGACCCGCTGCTGATCACCCAAAACAACGGGAGCCTACGCCATCCCAATCTTCAGGCCTTGACCTTGACGGCATGGATGTTGAAAGGTTAATCCTTCAACCACTTAACCTTTCCGATCCAGTTTCCCATGTCTTGATTGCTTCACGGAAGCCTTCCACGAGAAAATCTTACTTCTATAAATGGAAAAGGTTCACATCATGGTGCGCTTCTCAGTCCCTTGATCCCTTTTCCTGTCCATTCCCAAAGTTTTTGGACTATCTCTGGCATCTGTCAGTCGGGTCTCAAGACATCGTCCATCAGAATGCATGTCAGTGCGGTAGCCGCCTTCCATAAAGGTGTCGGGGATGTCCCTATAATCAGTACAACCCCTTGTAATGCGCTTTCTGAAGGGCTTGCTCCACATCAAGCCACCGCTATGTCCTCCGGCCCCTTCTTGGGACCCTAATCTGGTTCTCGGTCGGCTCATGAAACCACCATTCGAGCCTCTTCACTCCTGTGACCTAAAATATCTCACATGGAAAGTGATTTTCCTTTTGGCTCTCACTTCAGCTTGCAGGGTTAGTGAGTTACAGGCCCTAGTTACCTATCCGCCTTACAGTAAACTCCTGCAGGACCGGGCGGTACTCCGCAATCACCCTAAGTTTTTACCTAAGGTATTTTCGGAATTTCACATTAATCAATCCATCATACTACCTACCTTCTTTCCCAGGCCCCATTCCAATCCAGGGGAACAGGCTCTGCATACCCTTGACTGCAAATGGGCTCTAGCTATTTATCTAGACCGTACAGTTGCCCACAGGACAAGCATTCAGTTATTCGTCTCGTTCCACCCCAACAAATTAGGGCAACCTGTGGGTAAGCAGACTCTCTCCTCCTGGTTAGCAGACTGCATATCTTTTTGCTATCAGCAAGCAGGCATTCCTTTTCAAGACCGTGTTAAAGCACACTCTGTGAGGGCCATGGCGACTTCAGTAGCACACCTACGATCGGTGCCGCTTCCTGACATTTGCAGGGCTGCCACTTGAAGTTCTCTCCATACTTTTACAGCACACTATTGCTTGGATAAAGCCGGAAGACAAGATTCCATCTTCGGCCAGTCCTGTTTCCAACATAACGTACCAACACCCTTCTGCCTGCCCGGTGGGGTTCAGGATGCCCTCTACCAAATTCAACCCCTGTTGTCGTGCCTGTTGCACGCCTTTGGGTACATTTGGTGCAAGTTCGTACATCCTCAGCTCGGTTCTCACCCATATGTGAGGACTACCATCCTGCTTGTCCTGTGAGAAAGCAAATGTTGCTTACTTGTAACAGGTGTTCTCACAGGACAGCAGGATGTTAGTCCTCACGAAACCCGCCCGCTGCCCCACGGAGTTGGGTTCATAAAGTTTTGTTGTTTTATTTTTCGGCACTGCCTGTAGCTTTCAAATAAGACTGAAGGGGGACCCCTGCTGGCTGCAGGGTTAGTGCTATGCTGGGCATGCCCAGTAGGGGCCAGTCAAAGTTCTGGAAACTTTGACAAAAGTGTTCCGTGATTGGGCTCCATCCTGTGATGTCACCCATATGTGAGGACTAACATCCTGCTGTCCTGTGAGAACACCTGTTACAGGTAAGCAACATTTGCTTTTCTATAAATGAGGGATGTGTATTCTTATTGATAAGAGATGTGTTTCTACAGATGAAGGCATAGTTTCATTGTAGAAATAAGATTGCTGCACATGAAATGAAAGATTTTTAAAAATCTTTCATTTTGATGTGCTCAGATCAAATAATCGTAGCAGGTATTGAAAAACATCAAGCAACCTCAGTCATATTATATTTGTGCATGCATGTATATATATATTTTTTTTTAAATTTAATATTTATTAATTTTCAATATTCACACCAGTAAATATAATACATTGCGTAGATTACATCCATCATCAATTTTTATAACAAACAGACTTTTCATTTCTTACTCGGTCATACATCTTGTTTTTATCTACTATTCCAAGAAATTTGGAGGAGTCAGTTTAACATGGCGGTTTACAAGAAAATTTTTAAACATTTTATAACATATTTAAACCGTCGTGTGATCGTAACAGGTATTACTAATAGCTTCGAAAGCTACAGGCTCTAGGGGTTACTAGGCTCCAGAAACCTCTGTAACTGGGCCGGTTCAAAGAAAATATATTTCATATTCAAATGTTTAACTACACACTTGCTAGGGTACCTCAGACTGAAACTGGATCCCTTGGCTACAACATCGGGCCTAAGAGCCAAAACTTTTTTACGTCTCTCTTGGGTGACACGTGAAATATCCGGATATATCCAAATTTTGCTCCCGTGGTATACTTCCTCCCTGTTTCTCATATATCTTTTCAATATGAGATCCCTGTCTGAGGGAAAGGTACATTGGAGAAATAACGTCATTCTATTTTTTTTTTTGAATTTGACAATTTTTATTCAATTTATAACAAAATACACAGCCACATAAGAAGCAAACAGTAGAACAACTCAAAAGGGTAGGAGTACATTGACCCCTACGAAATCCCCTGAGCGTTATCCCCCCCCCCCCCACCCCTTCCCCCCTGACAGAGTAGCAAAGTTCAACATAGAGACCGTCAGAGCACCTTACACAGGTCGGTGAGTATACCAAAAGGTAGACTGCAAACATAAAACGATTTATGGAATTAATATCATAAGTGGTACAGAGCATCAGTCACTGAAAAATGGAGTAGGGCAGAACACGTATATACTACAGGAAGCTAATCAGCCCGAGATTGGGATGAACACCTTCCAGTAACGAATCCAGAGGTCAAAAAGGATTATGTCAAGCCTAATGCAATCGCAAAAGGTTTCCAGGAAACGGTAAAGGAGGGAAGCCGGTGGTGTCTGGAGGCTGTCAAGTAAGCCAACCGATAATACAGGTGAAGTTTCCCCTTGATCTCCTTAAGGGAGGGGACGTCCCCCGATTTCCATTTGGCCGCTATGAGGCTGCGGGCAGCTACAAACACCTGAGCGCAGACTCTATGATACTTCTTGGGCACAGTGTCAGGAAAAACCTGTAGCAGTGCTGTGGTAACAGTAGGGCTCAGGACTATGTCCAATAGACCACCCAACCAGGCAAAAAGCTCCCGCCATAAAGGAGCCAATTTAGGGCAGTGCCACCAAATATGCAAATAAGTGCCCACAGCACCGCAATCACGCCAACATTTGTCCTCAATATGAGGGTAAAATTTATGTAATTTGTCTGGGGTCAGATACCACCGGTAGATCATTTTGTAACAGTTTTCCTGGAGGTTAGCAGAGATCGAGCACTGTCCAGCTAACTTCAAAATGGCGCCCCAGGTGGGAACCCCCAACTGCGTTTGTAAATCCACCTCCCATTGTTTGACAAAGGTGCAGTGCTCAATGCCTTGAGGAAAAAAAAGTTGGTAGAGTTTAGAAATAGCGCCCTTGAGAATATCACTATACAGAAATAGGACTCTATGATGGATCGGCCCGGTCGAAGCAGGCCCTTCCGTTGCAGGGAACGAATATAGTGAGCAATTTGAGCATGGGCTAAAAAATTTAGAGGGGGTAGATTATATTTAAGCGCCAATTGATCCATTGGGAGTAAGGATCCTTGTGAGAGAAAATGTCCAATAGTAAAAATCCCTTTCTCCCCGCCAACAGCTAAAATGAGGGGAAGTGCTTCCCGAGGGGAAACCCTTATTGAAAGCCATGGACGTTTGGTAAGCATATGTAAAATCCCCCAGAAGGTACTTGCGGGTCTGCCCCCAGACTCTCAACGTGGTCTCCAAGGCCCAAGGAATGCAATGGACAGGGCTCCAAACATCGCGCGGCTGCCACGGCATGGCAGTGATCGCCATCGGGCCCACCATAGCCTGCTCGAGTCGTGCCCACTGCTTTGGGGAAGTAGTGCGATTAACATCTAAAAGAGCCCGCAGTTGTGCCGCCTGGTAATATCGCAGTAATTGTGGGACTCCCATACCTCCCTGCTGTTTTGGTATATGAAGAAGAGTACGGGGCAGTCTGGGGGGGGCGTCGGCGCCATATAAAATCAAAAATCTTACGTTGCCAGTGACGAAGGGTGGGCGAAGGGATGTACACTGGTAGGGAAGAAAACATGTATAAGAATTTCGGCAGGACCGTCATCTTAACAATAGCAATTCTGCCGAGCCATGAATAAGAGCCGCGGTTCCAGCGACTCATTTCAATAGTAATCTTATCCACCAAAGGTGAATAATTCAATTGGAAGAGGTCCGGTATATGAGATGAGATTCGCACCCCTAAGTATTTAATATGGGATTTGGCCCATTTAAAAGGAAAACGGCCCTTGATCTGCTGCACAGTCTCCGCAGGCAGGTTAATATTAAGCAACTCGGACTTGTCAAGGTTGACCTTAAGGCCAGACACAGCACTAAAGGCGTCCAGCTCCTGCTTGACCCCGTGAAGGGAGGACAGAGGGTCTGTCAAAAACAACAAAACATCGTCTGCGAATAAAGACAATTTATACCTAGCGCCCCCCACTTCAACTCCCCGAATTGCCGATGAATTGCGAATTCTGGTAGTAAGTGGCTCCAAATACAAAGCAAATAATAGGGGTGACAGGGGCATCCCTGCCTAGTACCCCTACCAATGCTAAAAGGGGGACCATACCCAGAATTTACCTTAACCCTCGCTTGCGGATGGTCATACAACTTTTGGATCCACTGTAAAAAATGTGGACCAAATGCCATAGTTTGTAAGGTAGTGAATAAAAAGGGCCAGTGCACCAGATCGAACGCTTTTTCAGCATCTAGGGAAAGCAGCACTGCAGGTTCCTTAGTCTTATGGACCCTCCACAGGAGATCCAGGACCTTACGGATATTATCAGCGGCCATACGATGTGGAACAAACCCCACTTGATCATTATGGATTAGGGAGGGTAGATATTTATTGAGACGGAGGGCCAGGATTCGCGCTAAGATCTTGAGATCAACATTTATTAATGAGATGGGCCGGTAGGAGGCACATTGGGTCGGATCCCTCCCTGGCTTAGGTAAAACTGTGATACCAGCCACATTAGCCTGGGGAGCAATAGAACCCTCTACTCGTAAGCTATTGAAGAATTGCGCCAACGGGCCAGCTATCGTATGAGCGCACTTCTTGTAGTAGATACCTGATAGGCCGTCTAGGCCCGGGGCTTTACCCGGTTTGAGGGTCTTTATAACCGATAAGATTTCCGCTTCCAGAATGGGAGCGTCTAAATCCTGGAGCTGGGCCGAGTTGAGACTTGGCAAGGACACCCCGTTTAAATACTGTAGGATGTGGTCTTGACAAATCTGCTCGTCCGCTAGATACAAGTGACCATAAAATCGAGAAAACGCTTCCCGTATCTCCTTGGAGGCTGTCAGCATGGTGCCCTGGGCGCTCTTAATTTTAGAAATATTATTACGGGCCATCTTGGCTTTCAAACTGCGCGCCAACAATCTCCCCGCCTTATCCCCACCCTCATAATAGGCCTGTTTGGTGAGTTCTAGAGCATAAAGCAATTGAGCATTGTCCAGTTTATAGAGTTCGGATTTTGCTGCTAATAATTTTTGATAGCATCGAGGGGAAAGGGTATTCATATGTT
The DNA here is from genome assembly GCF_901001135.1 of Rhinatrema bivittatum. NCBI lineage: Eukaryota > Metazoa > Chordata > Amphibia > Gymnophiona > Rhinatrematidae > Rhinatrema > Rhinatrema bivittatum. The sequence goes on along the minus strand of NC_042621.1, from coordinate 131,656,175 downwards.
CCTGGGAGAGAAGTTTAATGGCATGTAATAAAGCCCCCCTGGCTTTCTCCTTACTACGTTTGCACGCTGCCGCTCTAGAAATTAAGAGACCCAGAGCAAACGCTTTAGAGCAATCCCACACAGTGCCTGGATTGATATCTGGGGTACTATTAATAGTAAAGTATTCAGAAAGCTGGGACTCTAGTTTCTGTACAAAGGGAACATCTTGGAGGAGTGACTCATTTAACCTCCAAAAACAATCCCCCCTATCACCATCACTCACATCCAGATCCAAAATAATGGGTGCATGGTCAGACCAGGATATGACATCCAGGTCAGCGGTACGCACCTTGTTGCCCAATTGCTTATCCACCAAAAAATAATCTATTCGGGAATAGCTATCATGAGAGTGTGAATAAAAAGAATATGACCGGGAGTGAGGATGACGAGCTCGCCAGATGTCCATAAGGGTCCAATCTGTTATTAAATTCTTTAATTGTTTGCGTAATGACTGAGGAGTATGGGATTGTACCGTTGAGGAATCTAAACCCTGCTGCAAGGTGATATTAAAATCGCCACCCAGGATAATAAAGCCCTCCGCATGATTCAATAGCAGATTCTGTATATCCCTCAAAAATGGACTACGAGCCTGGTTAGGTGCGTATATCGCAACCAAAGTATATATCTGTGTACCCAGCTTAAGTTTCAACAACAAATACCGCCCCTTGGGGTCCACAATATGGGAGATATATTCATAGACCAGGGAGGCTGAAAGTAAGATCCCCGTCCCAGTGTACTTGGCACCCTTGCCACAACCCGCATGATACACATGAGGAAAAGATTTAGTCCCCAATAGGTGCCCATGCTTGGTTTTAAGATGCGTCTCTTGCACATATACTATGTCAGCCTTTTGACGCTGCAATTCCTGTTTAAGAAGGAAACGCTTTCTATACGTGTTTAGCCCTTTAACATTTAGGGAAACTAGTCTAACCATATGAAAAACATAAAAGACCCCTTAAGCGAACAGTAATACTCTGAAATACCACACATGGTAATATAGAAACCTGACGGAGAAAACCGCTGAGGATGGGTCCTGGACCCCTGACTAAAAGCAGGGTAAGCCAGGAAGCCCAATGTGACATGAAATAAAACTCTGTCTCTGATGGGTTGAACATGAAAAGGGTCCGCTACCGAATCTCGCGGGCCCCAACCCCGGGGGGTACAAATGAACCGCACCAGCAGCCGACCACCAGCCCCCCCCCCCCCCCAAAGCCCCTCAGAACTAGGCAATATATAGTAGTAGAAACAGCATATAACAGATAACTCATAACATCTGGGTGTGTTGACACAAAAATGCAATAAGGCACGAAATTTGCAAAGAGTGAGAAAAGTGGCACCCAGCCAAACCTCGCAGCCAAGAAAATTAGGCAGTCCCAACTAGTGGCAAGTACAGCAGCCGGTACGCCGTACTAGCTCCCAACCTGAGTGCTACGGTCTACAGCAAACCGGTCATCCTTGATCCGCTGGGGTTCGCACGACTGGGGTGGCCTGCCGCCGCAAACGTCCCTTGCCAGTTCCCGGTCTCTGCCAACGTGGGGTGGCGTCCGTGCGCGTCTGCTTAGGAGCGTGCGCCTCAGTAGAGAAAGGATGTGCGAGGCCTGCTTCTTGAAAATAGAGGCAGCATCCGCCATAGTTTTTGATCCTATAAGAGATCCCCTTGTGCTGAAACATCAAAGCGAAAGGAAAAGACCAGCGGTACTTAACCTCCGCCTGGCGTAGTGCAGCTGTGGCCTCCCTGAGCTGATAGCGCTTTTGTAAGGTGGAGGGCGCCAAGTCGTTGTAAAAAGCAAGATGGCAGTCTTGCCAGGTCCACCCAGGGTGGGACCTAGCCATAGCGACACCTCCTCCTTTTGCTGATAATTTAGGAATTTAAGCACAATATCCCTGGTTGGTTGTCCCTCCTCTGCCCCAGAGCCCGGTGTGCCCGCTCCAGCACAATCACTGGGTCAGGCTGTAACTCGCTCCCAGGCAGTCTATGTTCGACGAGGAGAGCCCTGCAAATGGCCGCCGCCGTTTGCATGCAGTCGAGAAATAAATCAGTCTCAGGCACTCCGCGAATGCGGAGGTTGGACCTCCGAGCCCTGTTCTCAAGGTCCTCGATTTTTTCTTGCATCAAATCCACAGTAGATGAAGCTTGCGTCTGTTGGGTAGCAAGGGAGGCCAGGTGAGCACTCTGGTTATCGAGTCGGACGTCCATGTCGTCCACGCGGTGACCCAGCGAATTAAAATCTTCCTTTAATTCTGCCATGCTAGCTAGGAGATCCGTTTTATGATTCCTAAGGTCCATGCGGATCTCGCAGAACCAGGACCGGATCTCCGACCTCGTGGGAATGTCTGGGTGCAGGCCGCTAGTCACCCGGTCTGCTGTAGTATCAGCTCCGGAGTCCGTCGCGGGCGTCTCCTCCAATTCATCCCGCTGCTGTAGGGCCTGCTCGCCGCCATCATCCAGGGGAAAATCATCAGGGAGTTTGCTAAAAGAAAACCGTTTTAAGATCAGCGGCTTTTTTCTTCGCGGCCATTGGTATCGCAATCCCCGCCAGATTTTTATCGTTTCGTGCAAAAAACAGATCCAGATGCCTTGCAAAAGTAAGCTTATTGAGGGCTTAGGGAAGGAGCACGGCTAGCACGCGACCATCTCGTAGCGCAGCTCCACGTCATTCTATTTTTAATTTCCGTTTCAAATGACATTTCCAGGATCTGGGTCAAATTCAATTCATTTTCCTCTTGAGTTGATTCTTTCCCTTTCTCCTTTTCTTCCTTAGATGGTATATAATATACCTGCATGTATATTTTTAATGGTAAAACCTTTTATTTCCAGACCAAAAACTCCTTCTTTATTAGGATTTGCAGGAGTTTTACAGTCTTATGTACCATCCAAACCTACAGGAGCTCCTCATGGTGACAGTTAGTACAGTTTCCAAACACTTATATTAAGAGAATATACAGACACCAAATATAAAAGAAGTCTAAAAGTAAAAAACACATTCCAGGTAGACCACTGGGACATGCTAGAGAATCGAAAACAAAGATGGACATTGGATATGAGCTTTTGCAACCTAGCAAAGCTAGATGGCTTGAAAGCTGTAATCACTGTGAAAATATGCTAGGTTAAACATTGGTCATAAGGATAGAAGTCTTTTTTTTTTTGCTTGCAATCTGGCATAAGTTGTGCTGTTTGGAGTGATCTGGAGTCTAGCAGTAAGCATTGTGTGACACTGCAACTGCTTGGTAAAAGCCAAGCATCTAAGTGAAGGTAAACAAGTTTGAATAGCCTGGAATCAAGTGGGCATTGAAGCCTCAAGTGCCGCAATGGAGTAACAGTAATAAGTGTTCTCTAGAAGAGTTTTGACTTACAGGCCCTATAGGAAAATTCTGCTCATTTGAAGAGGAAGATTTCACGCTGGTAGAAGAATAAAGTTGTTTATTAAGTATGAGTCTGCTTGTATATGTGAAGAGCTAGATGTATAGGTACCTGCCTCAAGGTGTGTAGCATACAGATTAGGGCAAACAGAAAGCAGCCTCCAGCCAAATTCCACAAATTCACTTAACATAAAAAGTAAGCACAAGTTCCAGATTCCTCTGGCTTTAATTCGAGAATGGCCCATACAGAAGTTCAGAAACAAAAGGGAAGAATATTGCCTTGCCACTGAGCAAAACTTTTTTTTAAACACAGCTACACTAACATCTTTTACCTCATCCTCTGGCAATGAGATCCATCACTTAATTATGCGTTTAGTAAAAAAAACAAAACATTTTCTCCTATTTGTTTTAAATGTACTACTTGGTAACTTCATTGCGTGATCCCTAGTCTTTATAATTTTTGAAAGAATAAACTGATTCGCATTTACCCATTTCACTCATTTTATAGACCCCTATCATATCTCCCCTTCAGCCCTCTCTTCTCCAAGCTGAAGAGCCCTAACCTCTTTCCACATAGAACGTTCCATCCCCTTTATCATTTTGGTTGTCCTTCTCTGTACCTTTTCTAATTCTGCTATATTTTTTTTTGAGATATGGCGACCAGAATTGCACACAGTACTCAAGGTAAGTTTGCACCATGGAGCAATACAGAGACAACATGATATTCTATTTTATTCTCCATTCCTTTCCTAATAATTCCTAGCATCCTGTTTACTTTCTTGGCTGCCTTAGCCACAAACTGAGTAGAAGATTTCAACAAACATATTATCCATGGTGATGCCTAGATCCTTGTCTTGCGTGGTGTTTCTTAATATGGAACTTTGTAGTGTGTACCTATAATTTGGGTTATTCTTCCCTATATGCATCACTTTGCACTTGGCACTTTAAATGCCTCTACCATTTGGATGCCCAGTTTCTGTCACACAAGTTCCTCTTGCAATTTCTCACAATCCTCTTGTGATTTAACAGCTTTCAATAATTGTGTGTGCTTTGCAGATTTGTTCATCTCACTAGTTCCCATTTCCAGATCATTTATAAATAAGTTAAAAAGCAGTGGTCCCATTACAGATCCCAGTACCCTCCACTATCTGCCTTTTTCCATTGAAAAATTTGACAATTTAGCCCTACTCTGTTTTCTAACTTTTATCCAGTTCTCAATCCACAATAGAACATTGCCTCCTATCCCATGACTTTTTAATTTCCTCAGAAGTTTTTCATGAGGTACTTTGTCAAATGCTTTTTGAAAATCCAGATATGCAGTGTCATCTGGCTCACCTTTATCCACATGTTTATTTACACCTTCAAAAAAATGTAGCAGATTGGTGAGGCAAGACTTCCCTTGGCTAAATCCATGTTGGCTTTGTCCCATTAAACTAAGACTATCTATATGTTCAATAATTGTGTTCTTTATAATAATTTTCACTCTTCTCCCGGCATTGATGTTAGGCTCAGTGTACCCTAAGACACACACTGACCTGAGATGCCCACCATTTGGCCATCACTCACACAAACTATGACAACTGTGGAAGATGAACACACAAACAATGGAGAGATGCAGGTTGGGATTGAAAGTAGTGTTAAAAAAAAAAAAAAAGAAGTGGGTTTTTAAGTGGGAATTCAATGTGGCCAAGAAGGGGGTTGGATGTATCAATTCAGGAAGGTCTTTCCAGGCATTTAATCAAGCAAGGTGAAAGGCACAAAGTTGGGATATGATGATGAGAGGAGAAAGGCACAGATAATTGAAGTTTAATTGAGAAACGGAGTTCAGGAGGAGTTTAGAGCAAAACGAGAAATGATAGGTAATGGGCATCTGCAGAGTGGAAACACTGCATGTGAGTTACAAGAAGCTTGAAATGGACTTAAATGGGAATGCTAAAAATGTATATTCCTATTCAGCTCTTTTGTAAGATTATTAGAGCTGTAAAATTTATCTGAAGAGGAAAGAGGGCGCAAGTATCAAAAGGGATATTAAGTAATAATAAAGGTGGAGGACTGGCTATATCAGATTTTAAGTGGTTCTGCTGGGTCATTTTTTTGGTGATTTACTAGCATAATAAAAGTCCAAATAAAAATGGACTAAGGTGGAAAGGGACAAAGTCTTTACTTCTATGGACTTATAAAAATCCCAGGAAAAGATTGTAAATGCACTTTATAAGACATGTCGCTTAAATTTAAGCTAATATATTTTACCTCTTTCCTATATGCCATTATGGTATTTTCCTGAATTGCCAGAGTTTTTCCAATACCATTTTCACTTTCTGGTATAATTTAGGGATAGTTAGAGCTGGCCAACTCTTTAACAATACATATTTCTTGCCACCGCACAACTGAATATCCTGACAAAGTTAGCTGGCTATGTTTAGTAAACTTTGCGAGCCAACCAGTGGCTGAATATTGTCCCCAAAGTCTAAAACATTTGAAATTAATACTTTGGATAATTTAGACTTTTTAACTTCCTTTACTGGTATGTACATTTTCTCCTTTTTTCACAGGTGGATCGAGATTTTCATGTAACCTAATATCACTATAGAAAGTTCTGATAGGTTTGGATGGTATATAAAACTGTTTCACTTTTACAACACTATAAACTTGAGGAAGGTTACGCTCTGGAACTGAAATTATTGTAAAACTAATTTTCCCTTAAAAGTATATATATAATATGATTGAGGGTGCTTGATTTTTCTTTCTACTACCTTCTGTCTTAAACAGGCAATTACTTGTGAGAACTAATGCCATTAAAGACCCGTATTGTACTAGAAACCCTCTTCCTGACCTCAATGCTGTTGATTTTTTTTACAGGTTGCTGTGTGTTGTATTTGCTTTTTCGTTATTCTTCCATTGAATCTGGTTGGGACGATTCTGGGCAGAAACCTGTCAGGCCAGCCCAACTTTCCTTGTCGTGTCAATGCCGTTCCCAGACCTATCCCAGAGAAGAAATGGTAAATATTGTTTGTTTAAGAGCAATGAGAGTCACGTTGGTCCAGTCTATTCCACTAATCAACAAGGTTAAGTTGGCGCCTGAGCACTAAACTTCTGGAGTAGTAGAACATGGATTCTAAATAAAAACTTGTACAGGCAGTCATTCCAGTGCTTGCTTCTTAATGTAGTGTATCCAGCTATTGTGTAAAACACAAAGGATTTGCTACTGGTGGAAGAGCAAGGTTTCCCTTGGGATATGACAAACCATAAATTTTATAGAACATAACTTTTCATGTACATTTTTCTTTTTCTCAGTGGATGTGGTGCTTTTTAAACACTATATCGTTTGAGGGCATATTTTAGCAAACTTGATGTTTTGCAATGGCAACATATTTTCAACTAACATTTAAGATATCTATTGTGGCTGCAAGTAGATCTTATCCATCAAAGCCATTTTTAAGTGTAAATAGACCTGTACAGATAATGCAAGCATTAATCCATGTTAATGCTTGAGTTACTGTTAACACGTTTTAGCACATTGGCCCCCTGGTCTGCTGCCTACTACCTCTGCTAGTGCAATAGTCCCCTCATGGCTGGACTGTTATCAGTGGTTCTAAAATCAATCCTCAAGGAACTCCTGGCCAGTCTGATTTTCGTGATGTCCTCATTGCATATGTGTGAGAGAGGTTTGCATGCACTGCCTCCATTGTATACAGATTTGTTGCATATTCATTGAGCCCAACTTTCAAACCTATTTGTGGTACAGCATTTGTGTGTGTAAATAGACGTATGAAGATTAATGCTAGTATTTAAAAACAGTGTGATGGGAGCCACCTGGTTTATAAAACATCACATTTTTATACACCAAAAGTACACATGTATGCTTCCAGTGCAAGGAAATGCATACTTTTTCTACTTATTTTATAAACATATGTGTAAAATAATTGTGAACTGTCGGAATAAACACCCAGAATTAAATATGGAGGTAGTATTTTATAATGTGCGAATATGTCGAACCACCAGTTCGCCTGTACCTCCACCAGTTCCCTCAGTCCTTATCCAGTTCACCTAGACCCTCTAGCATTTCACCCTTAATCCCCATCAGTTTTCCCAGACCTCCACCTAAACACCGCAGACAACAGACAAGTCTGATTTCACTTGTGAGAGTCGATTAGCAGCTGTAAAAGTATATGAACCAGTTCGATAATATATATGTATATTCTACAAATAGCAATTATTGTACGTACTTTTGAACCCTACCCTGGAATACCCTTAGACTGTTCCTTTTTCCCCCCCTCATAGAAAAATGTATGCGTGGAACCAAAAATAAGTTCTCAATATTGTATAATAATGCATACAAGGAGGAAACAACAGAAGAATAGATGCTTTTTATAAAAACACATCTCCACTACAATAAATACGTTCAAAGACATCTGGCATCTATTCTTCTGTTTCCTCCCCAGCTATCAGAGATTGCCTTCCTCTTTAATAATGCATACATATTTTTACACACTGAACTCCTTTGAAAATTCACTCCATCATAAGACTGGCTAGGTGTCTTCCAAAGAATGGATTAAGAGCCACTTCTCCAGTATGTGTGAATTTGTATACAATGTATGCTGCTTCTGTTGCAAACAACTTCCAAGGGGGAGGGTTCACAATGCATCTCTTGGAATTATTTTCTCCGAGAACAAGCAGGATAACAGTCCTCACACATGGGTGGCATCATCGGATGGAGCCCGACACAGAAAACTTATGTCAGAACTTTGAGTGAGCCTCTTAGAGTATGCTCAGGCATGCATTATACCACGCATCCATTTGGGGTCCTCGCCAGTTTTTTCTTTTCTGCAGTGCCTCTCGGCTGTGGGTGGATGAGAGCCTCGCTTTGCCAATTTTTTTCCTTTTTTTTTTTTTTTTTAACTTTTTTTTTCATGATTTCTTCTTTACTGCCTCGAGCAGTCGACATGGGGACTCCTCGGTTCTACATTAGCATTCTAGATAGGCTTCTTGGCATTTATCGATAAGCTTAATTTCGTTGTCGATCCCCCGGGGCGGTGGTGTGCTCAGTGCCAGCTGGCCATCTATGGCGGCCATCATTGATTTCAGTCTTGCATCCCTTTTTTTTTTTTTTCATGATGACATGCCCCAGATGTATGAGGATTGTCTACCATGCATCCCCATGATAGATGTGTCCTTTGCTTTGGGGCATCGCATGACATCTGGGGTTGCAGCAAGTGTGCCAGAATGACCCCTAAGGAATGTAAGATCTGGCTCGATTAGATGGAGCGCCTCTTCGATCTGGAGAAGACTGATCCTGAGACGTTAAGGGACCTCAGGGCTGCATCAATAGACACCGAGATATGAACATCAGTGGGGGCTACTGGTTCCATTGAGATCGGCGGAGAGGGAAGCTGGCGACTGACCATTGTTGGACTCCTCCATTTGAGGATGTCAGTTTCAGCGTCCTTGGCCTCAGTACTGGGGAAGGACCAGTCCCAAGCATCGAGAAAAGTCGAGGTAGCATTGGCATCAGTTCCCTTCAATACACAGTGCCAGGCACAGGGATGCACCAGCTTATGCTGTGATGCCCCCGAGGCAAGGAGAGCCAGTCCTCCATCGATGCCAGGGGTACGCCACTGTCTCCATCTGTCCTGATGCCAGCCACTGATTCTCCTCTCGGTTCCACAGAGGATCTGGTCACACCTCCTGCGTACCAACCTGTGTTGGCATTGGTGGTGTTCAAGGAGGAATTGGTGAGGTGTGTGCAGCTTGGCACAGGTACCATTACTCCTCCTGGAATACCCTTAGACTGTTCCTTTTTTCCCTTCATAGAAAAATGTATGCGGGGAACCAAAAATAAGTTCTCAATATTGTATAATAATGCATACAAGGAGGAAACAACGTTCAAAGACATCTGGCATCCCTGCATGCATTTATGTGCATGTTACCGTCCCAGTCAGCGTCTGTGCCTGAGAAGGCATCAATGCCCTGTGGGGCACCATCGCCACCACCTATCAGTCCGATCGTCACCACCTGCCGATCCGGTCATTGTTCCTGGTTGCTTGGAGAAGGAAGCCCCCCTGATGCTGGAGAAGACAGTGTCTTGGGCTACCATGACCAGTTCCACTGGTACCTAACTGCTGGTTGGAGGCTGCACGCCTAGGGCCCCATCACCAGTCGACCACAGTGGAGACGAGGGTACCTTTTGGCCCCTGGTGAGATGAGTCATTCTTGGTTTCTTGGTTTCTGATGCTTCGGACAGTTTCCCCTCAGATCCAACTTCTCCAGAGGAGCAAAGGAAGTTTCCACAGAGGACCGCTCCTTTGCAGGCTTTGTTTGGTTGATGGCTGAGGCCATTCCCTTTCATTTGATGACTGAAGAAACATACCAGACACAAAATACTAGGTATCCTCCAGTTCATGGAGCCTTCTGAGGAGATTGTGGCAATTGCACCCCCTCACAGTGCCTCCCATTAACAGGAAGGCGAACGCGATTTATCTCATCCAAAAGACTCTCGGATTCGACAAGTGAAAGCTATCCCACCAGTCGATGATCATCAAATCCGCTCTCAAGAAGGCCAGGCATTCTTGGACTCATTTGTCGGCGCTCCCGAGCAAGAATCGCAGTGATGGAATCTCTTGAGAGGAAAGTGTTCCAGGTGTTATGCTTATTGTCCACATAGCGGACTACTAGCTCTACATGAGCCAGTATACGCGGGACATCTGGAAGCAAGTGCAGGATGTTGCTGAACAACTGCTTCAGTAGCAGCAAGACACCCTCCTATCTTTGGTGCATAAGGTCTTGGAGTGTGGGAAACATGAGATCCACTCGACCTATGATGTTTTCAAGACTGCATCGAGGGGTCTCTGCAGCAGGAATTGGTACTCACAGATAGGCATGGCTGCGGGCCTCGGATCTCAGACTAGAGGTGCAGGAGTGACTTGCAGATGTGCCCTCTATGGGAAAGATAAGGTCAAGGACGTGGTGGCCCAAATCCGGGACCACCATGTGACCCTTGGGCTGCTCTCCACTAGCACTACGGACTTGTTCTCAACTAAGTGGTCGTCAAGGTCTGGACCGAGGAAGTTCTTTTTCTGACCAAGGAAGTACTGTCTTCCGCCTTCTTGTTCCCTTCAGTTTTATCAGGGCTCTCGTGGCTGCTGTAGGCAACAAAGAGCCCTGAAACCCCAGCCAGCGCCTCAGTCAACTCCAGGGATGGGGTTTTAACTGGATCACAGGGAAGATACCCAGTCGCCCGTGCTTGGTGTGATGGATCTGCTGGTCAGGGGAAGGCTGCGGTTCTTTGCGCACCAGTGGTCCAGTGTAACCTTAGACCAGTGGGTTCTTTCCATCATATGCAAAGGGTACAGATTAAACTTATTGGATGCCCTGCCAAATTGCCCCCCCAGCCTCAAAATGGGCTGGGGGGGGGCAATTAGTAGAGGTATTAGTAGAGGAGTTTTTCTCCCTCTTAATGGCCACCACGGTCTATCCCTTTCCTCCAGGGCAAAGAGGGTGGGGATTTTACTCTTGGTACGTTCTGATACTAAAGAAAACAGGAGGACTCTGTCCCATCCTAGACCTAAGGGCCTTGAACAAATTCATCAAAAAAAAAAGTTCAAGATGGTTTCCATGGGCACCCTGATCCCTTTCTTACAAAAATAGGACTGGCTATGTTCCTTGGATATAAAAGATGCTTATACACATATAGAGATCTTCCCAAGTCACCAGAAGTATCTCAGATTCATGGTGGGAAAACAGAGCTTCCAGTATCGCATGCTGCCATTTGGGCTCAAGTCAGCCTCGCAAGTCTTTACGAAATGCCTGACTCTGGTGGCGGCTCACCATTGTAGACTGGGAGTTCGTTTTCCCGTATCTGGATAATTGGCTGGTCAAGAGCACCTCTCAGGTAGGGGCCGACGAGTCCATACACACGACCATCTGGGTGCTGGAGTCACTAAGGTTCGTTGTCAATTACCCAAGTCCCATCACTGCAATTGGACTTCATTGGAGCCCTGCTAGACACAGCTCGGACCAAGGCCTTCCTTTCTCGGCAACCGGTCATCAATTTGCTGACCATCGTGGCAGGAATTCAAAAGAACTAGCAGGCGTCAGCATGGCACATGTTGAGGCTGTTGGGCCACATGGTCGCAACTCTACATATCACTTCCTTGGCATGTTTGCACATGTGAATGGCCTAATGGACCCTAAGGTCGCAGTGCGACAGGCCATTCAAGACCTCCAGGTTTACATCCGAGTCATGTTGTCTCTCTGGGACTTTTTGTCCTGGTGGTGGGAACTTTACAATCTGGAAAAAGAGGTGTTCTTCCAAACTCTCCCTATCCAAATTGTCCTAACTATGAATGTGTCCACCCTGAGTTGGGGAGCCCATGTAGATGGACTCTGCACCCAGGGCCTATGGTCCACCCTGGAACACCTCCCATCAGATCAATTTCCTAGAGCTCCGTGTGATCAGATACGCTCTCTTGGCTTTCAGAGATTGGCTGTCCAACAAAATTGCCTGATACAAACCAACAATTAAGTGGCAATGTGGTCAAGCAGGGAGGCATGGGCTTTTGTACCTCCTGTGTCAGGAAGCGATCCAGATTTGGTCATAGGCCCTCTCCATTGGGATGGTGCTCAGGGCTATGTACTTGGCCGGAACGGAGGAAATAATAGCACACAGACTGAGTCATGCCTTCAGACTCCAGGAATGGTCTGTGGACCAAGGTGTCGCAAACTAGATCTTCCACCTCTAGGGAAGCCTAGATGTGGATCTGTTTGCAGCACCTTGGAACAAAAAGGTTCATTGGTTCTGCTCCCTGTCCAGGACACACGGCAAACCAGCCTCAGATGCCTTCACCTGACATTGGGACGAGGATCTCCAGCTCCACTGGTAGCAAAGACTCTCTTGAAGCTTCACAAGGACAAAGGGGCTATGATCCTCATAGCTCCTCATTAGTCAAGATAGATCTGGTTTCCTCTCCTCAGGGAGATGTCCATCTGGAAACCGATTAGGCTGGAGACTTCCCAGACCTCATCACATAGGATTGAGGCAGGTTGCGACATCCCAGCTCAGGCACTGTGGCTCACAATCTGGATGTTAAGAGGTTAATACTGCATCCACTTGATCTCTCAGAAGATGTGTCTCGGGTCCTGGTGGCTTCCAGAAAGCCTTCCACTAGAAAGTCTGACGAATTAAAGTGGAGGGGATTTTCTGTGTAGTGTCAGCAGAAGGCCCTAGATCCATTTTCCTGCTCCCCACAAAAACTTCTTGACTACTTTCTATACCTGTCAGAAGCTGGCTTGAAGACCCAACTCTTATAGAGTTCACCTAAGTACAATTGGCGCATAACACAGTGGTGCAGATGGTATGCCTATCTCTGTACAGCCTATAGTTGTACGTTTCATGTGGGGCCTGCTTCAGTTAAAGCCTTCCCTAATGTCTGCTGTGTTTTGGGATCTCAATGTGGTGTTTGCTCAGCTGATGAAAGTTGCTTTTGAGCCTCTGCAATCCTTTGATCTGAAGTATCTGACCTGGAAGGCCATATTTTTTGTGGCGGTCACTTGAACATGCAGCATCAGTGAGCTCCAGGCCTTAGTGACTCATCCACCTTTCACTAATTTTTCATGATTGTGTGGTCTTGCATACATACATAGACAGTCCACCCAACTTTTGTTTCTTTTTGATAGGAGTAAGTTGGGTATCACTGTTGCCAAATAGACCCTTTCTAATTGGCTAGCAGACTGCATCTCCTTCTATTATGCTCAGGCAGGACTACATCTTGGGGGTCATGTCAAGGTTCACTCTGTTTGAGCCATGGCAGCATCAGTGGCCCACTTACGAGCAGTTCCTATGGAGGAGATCTGCAGCGCTATGACATGGAGTTCTCACCAACCATTCACATTGCATTATTTGGATAGGGATGGCTGACATGACAGTGGGTTTGGCCAGTCTGTCCTTCGGAACTTTTCCTGTCTTGGGCCCGTTGTTTTTGTTCAGGCTGCGCCCCCCCCCCCCCATTATCAACAAAAGTTGTTGTACCCATTGGCACTTTGGTTCCCTTTTATATTGGGGGGCAGCCTGTAGCTAGGGAATCACTGATGCGAGAGAACTGCCATTCTGCTTGTTCTTAATGAAAGCAGTTGCTTATCTGTAATAGGTATTTTCCAAAGACAGCAGGATGTCCTCACGAAACCCACCCACTACCCTGTGGAGTTGGGTTTCCACTATGTGGGTTTTCTCCTCAATTATTTTATTCTCTTGAATTCAATATTATAAGACTAGAGAGGCCCCTGCATGGACGTGTGATATAATGCATGCCTGAGCAAGCTCAGTGAATCTTAAACAAAGTTCTAGAAACTTTGACATAAGTTTTCCATGCTGGGTTCCATCCGATGAAGTCATCCATTTGTGAGAACTGACATCCTGCTCTGTCCTTGGAGAACACCTTCTACAGGTGAGCAACTCTGCTTTCCCCTCTCTATTGCTGCCTTCAGGACTCCTGGACCGTTTCATATCAGCAAGAAGTCTTTTTATTATTTCTAGTACATCATTCTTTAATTTGTATGTTGTTGCTGTTGTAGTAGCACTTTTTTTCCCCCAAATAACCCAGTTTTGAGCAGGGCAATTTGTTTGAATACCAACACTAATACCACCTGCTCCTCTCAACCTTCACGACTGACTCACTTCTGTCACTCTCAGCTACTCAACTTTCCTCACTATCCTTGGTTTCTGTCTTCCTTTCATGCTTTCTCCATCTTTACTGCTTTATCTTTAACAGTCTGACCTACTTTGTTCTTCCATCATACCAGGGATGGTAACTTTTAAACCAGTGCACGTAGTGCGTGCATTCATCGGCCTGTGTTCAGGGACGCAGTTGTTTTATAACATTCATGCGTATATGCGCACATGTTATAAAATAGCTTGGCTGTGTGCACATCTGCAGTGTTTTAAGTGGATGCACGCAAGTGCGCGCAAATGCTGCTTCTACTGTGTCAGGGGCGTTTTAAAAGGGACGTGTACCATTTTACCTAGTTTATTTCCAGTTCGCCCAGTTAAGGTATAGGTCTTCCAAACCCCCTTGGTCTAATAGCCTTCCTTCCCCCCTGTTAGCCCTGACCCTTAAAACTCCGCTGGTGTGCCTAGATTTTTTGTTTTATTGCTTACACATCATCCATTGCAGAGGTAAAGTTACACAGCGGGGGGATCCTGGCATGCACCAGGATGCATAAGAATTTATGCGCAAATTTCAGGTTCACATCCTGGAATGCCCATGTCCTGCCCAGTCCACACCCACGCCCTCCCCCCCCCCTTTTTCAGAAGTTCTGAGATGTGCGCACAGTGGCATTTACGTGCGTATCCAGGCAGCTTTTAAAATCCACTTGGTACATGCCGGCCTGATATTTGTGCATCCCCTAATTGATGCGCGTGTCAGGCTTTTAAAATTCACCTTTTAGTTTTTAATATCTTTTTTTTATCATTTCTACAAGCCTGTTTCCCAGCATGATCATGATCCACTCTTCAGCTCCTGATTGTATATTACTTTGATTTTAGAGTGAGACCGTGATAAATAAACTCACATTATGTAACTCAGATTGAATTAAATCTGACATTGTTTTAACTTTTTATTTAAACATATGAAATAATCAGTAGATAAATTTAGTCTTGCTAATCATTGATATAAAAAGTGCAGGCACAGAATAACACATGCATATAATTGCAGGCTAAACATATTTAGCTGGAACTAATTAGAGTTGTTATAGTCAGTAAGGGCTCCAAATTTTTATATAACCATCCACATCATTTTGCAAAGAATAAGCTTTCCAGTAGTTGCAGTACTATAAATGTAGGTTTTCCATGTGCTGAACCTTGGTTACTTTTCTCAATACAGGGTAATTGTATTTTATTGTATTTAGTAGTAGTCTCTGACAAGCAGGTTCACCCAATTACATGGCTGTGTATTGGTGCTAAATGGACAGAAACTTCCAGAACTTTCTGGAAAGACAAAAGCTCTGCAGTGGCCCCACATCATTGCTCCTTTTTCTTTGTCTGCTGTGCCTATTGGACATTTTTCTTCCTGCAGAACTGAATGATTCATACATTAGCGCTCAATATAAGTGCTTTGCAGATAAGATTCAGATTCAGGAAACTTTAATGCCGACAATTTGTGCATCTGTTTCCAAACTAATACATTAAGTGATAAAACAAGTAATAAAACAAATTGTGAGTAATGCATACCAAGGTGCTATGTAAATGGCTACTTAGACAGATAAAAGGATAATTTGAAAAATTGCCTACTCGTTTCTTGATAGGTCTCCCAATCCAATTGACAATTGGTTTACCCATTCAAATCCCTTCTCACTAAATTGTTCTTACCACAGATGCATGCAGCTAGGGTTGAGGAGCCCATCTGACCAAGCTTAACATCAGGGCCCTTCTAGGAAAAGATTGCACATCCACCTTCTTGAGTTAAAGATTGTTCAGAATGTGCTATAAAGGCTTTCAGAAATCAAGTGACCAACAAAATTGTTCCTTCAAATGGAAATTTAGGTGGTCATGTTCTACCAGAGGAAGAATGGTTGGGAGACTGTTAGTAGTAGAACTAGATATTCTTATGGGCTGACCCTAAAACCCACATTCCTGGCATGAAAAGAGGATATCTTGGTTGACACACTTAGTTGCTGTTTGGATCCCCTATGAATGGCCCCAGGACCAGGATTAAACAAACAGGATCTTCCTGAAATGTGGATTACTTGAGGTAACTCTATAATATTCTTGAACAGGAAGGTACCAATCTTCTTCTCCGGGAGAAGATCAGGAGGCAGGTTAGTTGTGCATGCCTTTTCCCTTAATTGGGAACAGATCTTCTGTATGTGTCTTCTCAAGACACCTCTAAGGTCCGAAACCTTTTTTTTTGCCAAGACAAATGCTGGTTCCATTACTTCAGGAATTATGCCTGAAGAAATGAATGAAGTTGGGAACTTCCCTCATTTTGATCATGCAGAACTAGGGATGAGATAGTTGCTCCACTGAATACTCTGTTTCTAGCTCTTACAGTTTTTAATGTTGGGTGTGATGTAATGCCGCCCATTGATTTCTCCAATGGTGTCTCAGATCCTCTAGCTTCAAGAAGGAATCTTTAAATGGTGAAGGCTTGCCATCTTTAGATCCCTTCTCTTGCCCCACACCAACTGCTTGTACAACATTTACATCAATCAGAGTCTGGCCTCAAAATCAGCTTGTTTCAGTGCAAGTGGTGCTTGCCACCATGTAGAAGGCACCCCCATTTTTATAAATCTTTTAATTGTCAGGTTCATAGGGGTCTTGTTTTAAGTGAAGCCTCCTATCAGCTTCCTAGAAGGGCATATATCAAGGGCCATAATAGCATCAGTTCATTGAAGAGATTTTGGAAGGCTGCAATATGGACTTCAGTCCACATCACATCATTGTTTGGACATGGCCTCCCAGCAGGGTAGTAGGTATGGACTGTCCATCCTTCAGTTTTGTTGAGAAGTATAGCTATATCCCAAACCCCTCCCCCCAACCCCTCCCACCTCCTTTGGCCCACATTTATGATTTCTTGTAGTTTTTGCTGTTGTGTTAATACAACAATACAATAACATGTAAAAAGTGTTTCCCCAGCAAAAATATTTCCTGCTTCCTGGCAGTTCCCCCCCCCCCCCCCTTTTTTTTTTAAGTCATCCCTTAACTATGAAATTCCACGTATGTAACTAAGTGAACCTGCTTGTCTTTAGCGATAAAGCCGCTTATCTGCGCTTCACTGTTCACACAAACTCACCTTCCTTCCCTTCAGAGTTATTCTCCCCTCAGCCAAAAAGCTATGTATGTAGAACTGAGAGATGCTGCTGTGCTGCTGCAGCATGTGAACTTCTGTGCATGAACAATGAAAGGCTTTGGTTTTTTGAGAGCTCTGGAAGTTTCTGTCCGTTTGGTCCAGTGTGTAGTCATTGTGGTCTACTCATGTAACCAATGTAGGCATTCTTGGCTTTTCTGCTAATTTTGAGAAACATGAGAATCGGCTGGGTTACTAAGCCAGGAATGAGGTGATCGCTGTAAGCATCACTCGGACTGGACCAAAATTGAGAAATGTGGCACTGATCATTTAAACCCAAACTCAAGCAAGTTACTTACATTTTGCTAAATTGTTTGAAAACCAAGAGAACCCTGTAAGTTGCTTAATCACACTCTGTGTACAGGGTCTGATTGTATAGAGTCACTGGTGCAGAGAGACTCAAAGTAGGGGATACTGCTGGAATACAACAAGGAGACATCAATAAATAGTGATGCATTAGGAATGTCCTAAAAGTATTAAGTGTGGTTTTTCTGCAGGTTCATGGAGCCAGCTGTGATTGTGTGCCTAGGAGGTATTTTGCCCTTTGGATCCATTTTCATTGAAATGTAAGTGAGGTGTTTTTTTTTGGTATGTACAACTTGGAAGGTGGGGGAAAATATATTCCATGCCCTTTTCCCCATCGTCAAATAATGACAGATTAAAATCTGTGCAGCACACTGCATTATGTAAAGATTAACTAAACTTTGATTTTATATAGCCTTGTAAATCTCTCAAAGAGCAATAGGCTCCCATACTTAATTTTGGCATCCCTGGTTACAAAAAATAGTAAAACTAGCATGCTTATTTTCTTGTTAACCAGGTTTGCACTTATAACACAAATGAAACAGCTAGTTGGCACATTTCTGAGCCCAGTGAAGCATTAAAACCTTATGTGACAGGATTGGTTTATATGAGTTTGCCTGTCCCTTGTGTACCCAGCAATTTCGGCTGCCTTCTGAGACACAGAATCCCCAGAAAGTAATGGCACCATCCCTTAGGCAGAACTAATCTAAACATAGATTACTAGTATCTGACATGTAGCCTTGATACAGGTCAGTCCTTTAGCACTTGTACTACTGTTAAAATTGTATCTTTGGTCACAACTGCATTTTTATAAAAACGTTTTATTTAAACCAATACAGTTATCGTAAAACACAGGAAAAACAAAAACAGAAGATTATAGCATCCACGCTAGGGCTTCAAAGTATACTCCCACATATACATCAAACCCCACCAAGTAAACAAGACTGAGATGACTTAGCAGTACCATATAGATATAGCCCATAAAATACATTAGACATTTGTAGTCACATAATCTCAGTACTTTGCTCATTTCTTGTCACATTTATCAACTTTCCCCTTCAGAATATGTAATCTTTTCTATTTCAGACAATTGTTTCTTCCAATATATAACAATTGCATTTTTGTCTGAATTTTCTGTAGGTATTTCATTTTCACCTCTTTTTGGGCATACAAGATCTACTATGTGTATGGCTTTATGATGTTAGTGCTGGTGATACTGTGCATCGTGACAGTCTGTGTCACTATTGTGTGCACGTACTTCCTACTCAATGCTGAAGATTACCGATGGTAAGGTTGGAGCTACTTTTCTGGCTAACTTAACTATAAATCTAACATGTAAATGCCTATCTGGAAGCATTAAGGAGTGGTGTTATGGATCATATAACATCTTTCATTAAGGGATGGGAGAACTGCTATGACTTTATATAGCCTTATAACAAAAGGTCATGAACTCCATTAGAGTCTGTATTCCATGAGGTGTACATACTGTACTACTTGTGGCACAACTTTCTTTATGCAATGAATAACTTACTTTTAGGTCTGCTATTTATAATTATTTATGATTCTATATGTATCATGCCTTGCATTCTTGGCTAGAAAAGCATGGAATAAACAGCAATGTTGATGAAGTACCATATTCTCCAGTAGAATGGGGTAAGACAAGAGAGTGTTAGGAGTAATGTGTCCTGGGATCAGCAAAAGTATCATATCCAGCTGATAGGCCCAGTGCTACCAGTTGTACAAACTGCAATTGCACAGAGTGGTACACAGGGAGAGGGGTGGGAGGGGCAGCAGCAGATGAGATCCAAGAAAGGAAACAGAGAGGCCCAAGTGGCCACTAGTGACCCCATCCTACCAGCAGCTGAAGAAATGAGGAGGAAGCATGTATATATGGGACTTTGAGAGAGTTTGTGTGCCTGTGAGAGCATGTGTAAGAGAGAGGGGAGTATATGTGTGTGTGAATGTGTGTGAGAATGAATGAGAGGGGAGAAAGTTTGTGCCCCCCCACACACCCACCCTGCAGTAATCCATGAAAATCTCAGGGTGACTGTAAATCAAAAGTTCCTTGTACGTACCCGGATCAGCCCAGACTGCTGGGTTATGCCTTCCTTCCAGCAGATGGAGACAGAGAAAAACTTGGACACCCCTGTAAGTAGGATGCGCGCCACCTGCAATCCCTTCAGTATTTCTCTGTCTCCAGCAGATGAAGGTGGCAGAACCTGCTATCCTGGCTAATTGATTCTAAACAAGAAAAAAAAAAAAAAAAGTTGCAGTGACAGGAGTCCTTTAAATTTGTTTGGCTGAAACAAAGTTTCCAAAAAAAAAAGAGCCAGGCCGCCTGAGAAGCAGTGTCATTTCTCCTCGGTGGTAGGCCTGCTGTGTGCTTTGCCCTTTACTCCTGTGTACCAGGAGCAGCAACCGGCGAGTGACTGGGGAGGTCCCTCCCCTCCTGGCCCAGAGGCTACCGTGGGTTGTGCTCTGGTGAGGCCAACGCAAATTAAAAAAAAAAAAATAGAATTGGAATGCATTGTTTTTTGCAGCTGCGCTGCTCTTATTCTGCCTCCTAGGCTCTGGGGTTTATTTTCGCAGCCTCCCCTCCTTGTTCAGCGCGGCAATGCCGTGCACTTCGGCCTTCAAATCCTGTGGGGAGCCGGCAGCATGGCTCTCCAGAGATAACCTCTGCTCCCGGTGTCTTCCCGGGGGTGAGGGCCCGTCAGGGGGGGCAGCAGGGGGAGACAGGCACATCGGTCCCATGGTGTGGGTGCCCCGATGCTGCCTCGAGGTACTCAGCCTGCCCCGCTCCCACGGAATGCGGGAACGGCGGCCATTTTAGGAGCTTTAGATGCTGATGCAGACAGCTCAGCAGGGGAGGGGATCTTCCTCCTCAGTTATTTCCACAGGATTTTTTGCCCCGGGTCCCCCCATGATTTATTTCCTGCTTTCCATGCTTCTTTGGGTACCCCAACTCAGGAAAAATTTAAAGGGCCAGCATCCTTTTTCGGCTGATTTTATTTTACTATTACATAAGGCTTATTTAGCTAGCCTTATGCCCATGGGAGATCCTGAGCCCCCTCTGGGCGGCCTGGGGGATGGGCCCTCTCCTCCCATGCAGGTTCCTAGGCTGGATCCTCCTGAGGTCTCCTGGATTAGGGTGGTCCGGGAAGGGTCCGGTTCCGGGAACCAGGGGGTGGTGCTGCTGGTGGATCCGCTTCAGGCAGACATGGATGAGGATTCAGAGTGTGTGCCCCCGGAGGAAGAGCTTGATCCTTGGGTCCTTGGCTCTTTCGGTAGAGATGAGTTGGAGCCGATGATTCCACATGTCCTAGCGTTGTTGCTGACGCCTGAGGATCAGGGAACGGTGGATCTGGTGCTGTCTGGTCTTCGTCCCCCGGCTAGGAACTTCTCTTTTCATTCTATGTTGCTCCATCTAATGTTTCGGGAATGGGAATACTCCGGAAGCTAGCCTTCACGTAGGCAGAGCTTTGGAAAAATTATACCCGCTGCCGGATGACTCTCTTGACCTCCTTAAGGTTCCCAAGGTGGTTGGGGCCGTATCCGCAGTCACCTAGCGTACGACTATTCCTGTGGTTGGGGTGGCTGCCCTTAAGGACCCTCAGGATCGTAAGCTGGAGGTGCTTCTCAAGCGTTTCTTCTGGGGTTCGAGCAGCCGTTTGCAGTAGTTTAATGCAGCATGCGAGTCCCCGTGGGTACAGCAACTCCTGAGTGCCAGAGAGCTCTCCCTGGAAGATTCTGAGCAGACCTATCATTTGGAGGTGGCAGAGTATGGGGCGGATGCCTTGTACGATCTCCTTCATACATCTTCGCGTGCTATGGCTTCTGCAGTGTCAGCCCGCAGGCTTTTATGGCTCCATAATTGGTCGGCTGATGTTTCCACCAAGTTGCAGCTGGGTGCTTTTCCGTTTCGGGGGAAATTACTTTTTGGAGATGATTTGGAACAGCTCATTAAGTCCTTGGGGAACAATAAGGTGTACAAGCTCCCAGAGGATAGGCCAAAAGCTTCCAGAGGTTTTGGTCCTTCCCAGTTGCATTTTTCAGGGGCAGTACCGTTTTCGCCAGTTTAAGCTGGCTCCGTTTGGCCAAAGACAGTCATCCGGCAGGTCGCAGACCTGGTCTCATTCCTTTCAGGGCTGTAGACCCGCCCAAGACACTGCCAATGAAATAGCGCTGGCCCACTCCCTTGTTCTGGTTGTTGGGGGGCGGCTATCCCTGTTTTATGAGGAGTGGGTCAAAATAACGTTGGACCATTGGGTTCTAAACATTATAGAACACGGCAATGCCTTAGATTTTGCTCGTCCCTTACGCAATCTATTTCTGGTGTTGCCGTGAGGGTCTCTGGAGAAAAGGCGCCAGGTGTCTCTCACGCTTCGCCTGTTGTTGGAACTTGGGGCGGTCGTTCCAGTTCCTCTGAACAAACTTCGAACTGGCAGGTATTCGATTTATTTTCTGATTCCGAAGGAGGAAGGGTCCTTCCATCTGATTTTAGGTCTGAATAAGGTCTACAGAGCTCTGAGTGCCCTGTTTTTGTATGGAGACGCTACATTCCATAATCGCCTCCGTCAGAGCAGGGGAGTTTTTAGCGTCCCTTGATTTGATGGAAGTGTACCTACACATTGCAATTCGGAAGGACCATCAGCGGGATCTCCAGTTTATGGTCCTCGGCAAGCATTACCAGTTTCAGACACTTCTCTTTGGGCTGGCGACCGCTCCGCACACACTTAAGGTGATGGTGGTCGTGGCAGAGGCTCTCCATTGCCAGGGGATCCTAGTCTATCCCTACTTGGACGACTGGCTCATTCGAGCGAAGTCAAAGGAACTATGCGAAGCTGCGGTCGCCAGGGTGGTGAAGACACTTTGCGCTCTGGGTTGGATCAATGCGGACAAAAACCATTTGTCTCCCGCCCAGGTCCTGGATTTTTTGGGGACGAGATTCGATACTCTGATTGGGAAAGTCTTCCTGATGCGGGATCGGAGAGACAAACTCATGTCGCAAGTTCGGCGTCTCTTGTCCCTGCCAGTTCCCAGGGCGTGGGACTATTTACAGGTTCTTGGTTCTATGGCATCTACTCTGGAGTTGGTCCCATGGGCTTTCGCTCATATGAGGCCATTGCAAAGGGCTTTGCTCTCATGTTGGGACCCCAAGTCAGAAGCTTTTCAAGTTCCCTTACCCCTCCAGGAACCAGCCAAGTCCAGCCTAGCTTGGTGGCTGACCCACGAACACTTGTCCCGGGGGATGAATCTGGAGGTCCCTCAGTGGACTATTGTACAACGGATGCCAGTCTTTCTGGCTAGGGGGGCAATTTGCCAATCTCAGGCAGCCCAAGGCCAATGGACGCAGCAGGAAGCACAGTGGTCCATCAATCGTCTCGAGACCAGGGCAGTCCACTTGGCCATGCAGAAGTTCTTGCCTTTGGTACAGCGTCGGTTGGTGAGAGTGCTCTCCAACAAAGCAACAACAGTAGCATATATCAACTGGCAGGGAGGCACAAAGAGCCGTCCCTTAGCGGCGGAGGCGGACGAGCTCCTGGCCTGGGCAGAAACTCATCTGCTCAGGATAGCGGCTTCACACATTGCCAGGGTAGACAACATGCAGGCGGATTTTCTGAGCTGTCAGAGATTGGATCCTGGAGAATGGGAGCTGACCGATGAGGCATTCGTGTTGATATCTCACTGCTGGGGGATTCCCCATTTGGATCTACTAGCGACTTGAGGTAATGCCAAGGCACCACGCTTCTTCAGTCACAGAAGAGAGCACAGAGCGGAAGGAGTGGATGCTCTTGTCCTCCTAGGGCCTCTCGACATTCTGCTCTACGCATTCCCTCCTTGGCCTCTGGTAGGCAAGGTCTTGAGAAGGATAGAGGCCCATCCAGCAGCGGTGGTGCTGGTGGCTCCAGAATGGCCACAAAAGTGGTGGTTCACGGATCTCCTCAACCTTGCAGTGATCAGGTCGCTCCGTCTGGGTCATCTTCCGAATCTCCTGCAGCAGGGTCCAGTATTTTTCGACCAGGTGGATCGCTTTTGTCTAGCAGCTTGTCTTATGAGAGGCGGCAGTTGAGAAAGAAGGGGTATCCGGATTCTGTAATTTCCACGCTTTTACGGGCTCGCAAAACTTCCACCTCTTACGTATATCCGAGTCTGGAAGGTTTTGACTCTTGGTGTAGTAGGTCGAATGTTTCCCCTAAGCGGGCCTTGGTAGTCCACATTCTAGCCTTCTTGCAAGAGGGTTTGGCAAAAGGGCTAGCTTTCAGTTCTCTCCGGGTTCAAGTGGCGGTGTTAGGATGTTTACATGGGGAGGTGGATGGTGCGTCCATAGCGGCTCATCCGGATGTGGTTCGTTTCCTTCGGGGTGCTAAGCATTTGTATCCACCATGTCGAGCTGTTTGTCCATCCTGGAGTTTGAATTTGGTCCTTAGGATGTTGTGTGAACCTCCTTTGAACCGCTCAGGTGCGTCGCTCTGAAGGACCTTACACTCAAAATGTGTTTTTGGTAGCTATCTGCTCAGCTTGGAGAGTTTTGGAAATTCAGGCCCTATCTTGTCACAAACCTTTTCTTAGGTTTTCTGGTTTTGGCATTTCTCTTAGAACCGTGCTGTCCTTTCTGCCTAAGGTTGTATCGGCTATTCTCGAGAACCAGTCCGTTGAGTTGCTTACGTTCCCGGATTTGGATTAGAATTCTCCACATGCTAGTGAATTGAAGCGTTTGGATGTCAGGCGGGTGCTGATGCGTTACTTGGAGGTCACTAATGATTTTTGCTTGTCGGATCACCTTTTTATCTTGTGGAGCGGTCCCAGGAAAGGGCATAAAGCTTCCAAAGCTACTATTGCCCGGTGGTTGAAGGATGCTATTGCTTCAGCATACATATGTCACTGGCGAGCAGTTCCAGAGGGTCTTAAGGCTCATTCGCTCCGTTCTCAGGCGGCATCCTGGGCAAAAAGTCAGTTGATTTCCCCTCAGGAGATCAGTAGGGCGGCAATCTGGAAATCTTTGCATACCTTTGCTCGGCATTACCGTTTGGATGTTCGAACTCCCGACTCAGAGAGTTTTGGCAGCGGTGTGCTTCGAGTGGGAATTTCTAGGTCCCACCCCATGTAAGGCGGCTTGGGTACATCCCAGCAGTCTGGGCTGATCCGAGTACTGACGGACAGAAGACAATGTGTGATGGTAAATGGAACTTTCTCTGAAGAGAGAGCGGTTTTAAGTGGTGTACCGCAAGGATCGGTGTTGGGACCGGTCCTGTTCAATATCTTTGTGAGCGACATTGCGGAAGGGATAGAAGGTAAGATTTGTCTTTTTGCGGACGACACTAAGATCTGCAACAGAGTGGACACGCCGGAAGGAGTGGAGAGAATGAGACGGGATTTAAGGAAACTGGAAGAGTGGTCGAAGATATGGCAGCTGAGATTCAATGCCAAGAAGTGCAAAGTCATGCATATGGGGAGTGGAAATCCGAATGAACTGTATTCGATGGGGGGGGAAGGCTGATGTGCACGGAGCAGGAGAGAGACCTAGGGGTTATAGTGTCTAATGATATGAAGTCTGCGAAACAATGCGACAGGGCGATAGCAAAAGCCAGAAGAATGCTGGGCTGCATAGAGAGAGGAATATTGAGTAAGAAAAGGGAAGTGATTATCCCCTTGTACAGGTCCTTGGTGAGGCCTCACCTGGAGTACTGTGTTCAGTTCTGGAGACCGTATCTACAAAGAGACAGAGACAAGATGGAAGTGGTACAGAGAAGGGCGACCAGAAAGGTGGAGGGTCTTCATCAGATGTCATACAAGGAGAGATTGAAGAATCTAAATATGTACACCCTGGAGGAAAGGAGGGGCAGGGGTGATATGATTCAGACCGTCAGATACTTGAAAACCTTTAACGATCCAAAGACAACGACAAACCTTTTCCATCAGAAAAAAATCAGAACCAGAGGTCACGAGCTGAGGCTCCAGGGAAGAAGACTAAGAACCAATGTCAGGAAGTATTTCTTCACGGAGAGAGTGGTGGATGCCTGGAATGCCCTTCCGGAGGAAGTGGTGAAGTCCAAAACTGTGAAGGACTTCAAAGGGGCGTGGGATAAACATTGTGGATCCATCAGGTCTAGAGGACGTGTATAAAGAGGAGGCAGCAAAACACTGCACGGAGTGTCAGTAGCCACAGAGGCATTCACGGAGCGGGGATGCCAGTGGCAAGTGGTTGGTGTTCCACCTTCACGGAGCGGAAGGATGGAGGGCTGCCATCTCCAAATTTAAAAAAAACAAAACAAACAAACCCAAAAAAACCCAAGGGTGGGTAAGAGTATGTAAAATTAACGGAGAGTTCATAGGCTATAGGTATTACCAATTATTAGGCTTATTCAATATTTGTTGATAATTAATGTGGCTTTCAATGCATACTTCACTTTCAATGCATATCCAGCATAGCTCTCTGCTTCAACGGCAGGGGAGAAGAAAAACTAATACTTCACACATATTTATTTATTTATTTACGGATTTATATACCGAAGGTTCCTGTATAATATACATATCACCCCGGTTTACAATGAACAGTAACTATCGCTTCAAGTTAGCGGTTTACAATGAACATAGTTAATCCAAGAAACAGAAAAAAATATATATATATAACAATGCTAACAATTAATAAATAACAATTAATAGATGAAAAATAAATGCAATAACAATTAATAAATAATTAATAATTAATATCCAGCATAGCTCTCTGCTTCAATGGCAGGGGAGAAGAAAAACTAATACTTCACGCATATCCAGCATAGCTCTGTGCTTCAACGGCAGGGGAGAAGAAAAACTGATACTTCACGCATATCCAGCATAGCTCTCTGCTTCAACGGCAGGGGAGAAGAAAAACAACCAATAAGGGCTGAATAACATAGTCTGGGTAAACAAATAAGTATGGGTGTAACTTGCTTGTTGCGGCAGTTACTACCCCTAACTAATCAAGCTTGATATTTCACTTGGATGCAGCACCATCACTGCTCTCTGCATTAATGGTGGGGGTGAAAGGGAAATAGAACCAAGGGTTGCTAAGAGCCAAGAGAAACAGATAAGTATGAAAGGAAAGAAGTGTGAAGCTTGCTGGGCAGACTGGATGGGCCGATTGGTCGTCTTCTGCCGTCATTTCTATGTTTCTATGTACAGGGAAAGGAAAATTGGTTCTTACCTGATAATTTTCGTTCCTGTAGTACCACAGATCAGCCCAGCGCCCGCCCAGTTTTTTGATTCCGCTCGACAGTTTATCAGGTTTTTTTTCCTGTCATACTATATAGCAGGATGAAGATTTCACATTTTGTGCATAGCTGAGTCTCCTAAATTTGGTTTAACCATTTAAATTTTTGGATTCCTGTTACCACTTTTAATTCTGCTTTGATATTGTTTATACTGAAGGGACTGCAGGTGGCGCACCCTACTTACAGGGGTGTCCTTCAAGTTTTTCTCTGTCTCCATCTGCTGGAAGGGAGGCATAACCCAGCAGTCTGGGCTGATCCATGGTACTACAGGACAAAAATTAGCAGGTGAGAACCAATTTTCCTTTCCCGGGTATGGAGAGCAGGGAATTTTTAATCCTTATTAGTTTTAATTAGGAGACAGTATTTGAAGTGTCTGCTATTTTGAAATATTTTATTGGTATTTGAGAAATTTTTGAAAGTTAATTATTGGATTTTTCTTTTTGGAAGTTTTGAAATATTTATTCTTTCTATTAGTATGATTTTCCTACTATGATAGATATTTCATATTTTTTTATTTTATTTGATGTTTTCTGAGGAATTGACATTTCTGGTTTTCCATTGTTGCACTATATACAGAATCTAGCTTGTGGTTTTCAGTTCATTTTTTGTCTGCATGCTTCTATTTATATTTTTTGGCCACTTTATTCTATATTTGATGAGGGTCCATCTCTGTTCAGAATGTGCAGCGAGGTGAGGTATTCTGCTAGCATGTACTTTCTGTGTGGGGATCTGTTGCAGCCTGGCTTGTTCTGTTTTCCTAATAGGAGGTGATTTGGTGTTTTAGCGCCAGGTGTAATATTTACAGAGTTGCCTTTTCATAGGTAGGGTTGTTACAGTTTTGAGTGCTAGCAATTAATGCCATTTCGGTATGGGAAGTTTTCTATGTTGTAATTGTAATTCAGTTTAGTCCTTGTTTTCTGAGGACCAAGCCCACATTCAGTATGCAATACCATACACGTTCCAAGTGTCTTTTTGCATGGGTTCTGGTTGATACCACAGCAGTGAATATAAATATAATGTACATGTTTGTGATATTTTTACCTCAGAAGATTGTACTTTGAATTTCTTAAATGTATTATAAATACATTTTTAATTATGTGTGGGAAGAGCCAGGGGGAAGGTACAAGGCTGTAAGGTTTACCTAGGTGCTTAGTACCCTTTCACTGTTCCAGATTGGAAAACTAATAAAAATTTCCTAGCATGTAGCCAGATGGACTTAGGAACAATGGGTTATGCTCCCCTGCCAGTAGATGGAGATAGAGTGAGATTTCAAAGCTGACGTTACCCTACATACACCCCTGCAGTGACCTCAGACCTCTAGTATTCTCCATCTTCAGCAGATGATGAATGTACCTATCCCTATGGGATTGCTGTACTTTTTGGAAGAAGAAATTCTACTTTTTAAATTGAAGGAACATTGAGACTTGCTCTCCTGCAGTGATACCTAAAGATCCCTCCCCCAGTTGAGAATTCCTGAGGCGATTTCTGAGATCCCTCAGAGGTGTGCCTTCGTCTGGTAGCCGGTTCCCAGCGTGGACTTTGCTGCTTAAACAGCTGAAAGGTAGCTGGGTACAGGAAGCTGAGCGTGATGGTGAGGGCCAAAGCCCTCTCCCTTTTCTCTGGACTCAACCGGTAAGCGCTGAGCCCAGGTAAGTAAAAAAAAAAAAAAAAATAATAATAATAATTTACCTCCTGATTCAGAGACGTTTGGAGGGATTTTGGTAAGACTTCCTCCAATCTCCTTGCTTGGCGCACCATACTGACGTCGTTACCGATCCCGTTGGGGTAAGGGGAAGTGGGCTTCCAAGCGGGTTAAGCAGCCCCCAGTGGGCTAGGCCCCACTTTAGGCTTGGTCAGCAAACCATGTGGTAGGCTGCGACAGTGCCATCTTGTGCATGTCTTTGTGAATGCCATATTGCCCTCCATAGAATCTCTGTGCACACAGTGCGTCGGCTCTGCGCACATATCGTCACGCGCATACATACGTGCCCAACTTCTAAGCGCAGAACCAGGGACAGCTGGGTGCACAGGTGGTGTGTGCGCCTCTCTGCGCCCTGCCTAGGCATTCAAAATCTGTGCGCATAAAAACCTTTAAGCGCGAGCCGATAGAACACAGTTATCACTGCCAATGGCACCAGCAGCCAAGAAACAGAAGCGCCTTTATCTCTGAGCTGCGTGTCATATTAGGGCTTCACAGTCTGACCTAGATTCCAACTTATGGTCAGCACTGTGAGAAGCCCAAGGAGAGTTGGCCTCTCTGGACTTTGCTAAGCTTCCATTCAGAGGATGGGTTAGCCAAAACCTTAACTGGAAGTATTCCGGACCTGTGTACTCCCTTGCCTGGGTCATCCATGGCAGAGGGAAATTCAGTGGCTCCTACCCCAGGACCTCCTGGGCTAGGCATGGACCTGGCTGCCTTCTCTTGGGTGGAATTTTTCCAGGGTTTACAAGCCTTCACACACGTGCAGTCTGCTACCTTGCTTGCCCCTGTCTGGGTGAAACCTCAACCGGTAAGCCCTCCCTCTCCCAGTCCTATTGGCAAACCTAGAGCATTCCTCACTTTATCAAGGGCATCCCTTGTAGGGACCCAGACAAAGAGGATGATCTGGACCCATTGGAAAAGGGAAATTCCCCCTGGATTGGAACTATATCGAACCATGTTGCGGTTTTCATAGAGACGAATTGCTGGCCTTGGTTTCACAGACCCTGAAGACGCTGGGAGTTCCTGGTAGAAGAGGGACAGTCTACCCCTAAATCCTCGTTCCGAGGGTGGATCAGCATCACTTCGGACAAACGGGTACTGGAAGGACATATGAGAAGGATATGAGCTGTAATTTCACAGCAATCCTTGGGATGTATTCATGACGTCTCCTTGCCACTCCCAGCACAAGAAGCAGGCAGCAGAGATTACTCTGTAAGTGAGAGATCTAGGAGATTACTCTGTGAGAGCTAGATTACTCTGTAAGTGAGATTACTCTGTACTCTGTAAGTGAGATTACTCTGTACTCTGTAAGTGAGATTACTCTGTAATCTGTAAGTGAGATTACTCTGTAATCTGTAAGTGAGATTACTCTGTAATCTGTAAGTGAGATTACTCTGTAAGTGAGAGATTACTCTGTAAGTGAGAGATCTAGGAGCCACACTTGACACCAGAATGAACCTCAAAAAGTTCATCAACACCACCACCAAGGAATGCTTCCATAAGCTTCATGTCCTGAAACAACTAAGACCTCTCCTTCACTTCCAAGACTACCGATCAGTACTACAAGCCATACTGTTTTCAAAGATCGACTACTGTAACGCGCTCCTCCTCGGCCTTCCGTCCTCCTCAATGAAACCACTACAGATGCTTCAAAATGCCGCAGCAAGGATCCTTACAAACTCTCGTCGCAAGGACCACATCACACCAATCCTAAAAAACTTACACTGGTTACCTATCAACCACAGAATAATGTTTAAGACCTTATCCATCATCCACAAAAACATCTATCACCGATCTACACTACAACTCAAAATACCACTCGAACTTCACGTTTCCACAAGACCGATCAGATCGGCATACAAAGGAACTCTCCAAGCCCCCCCCTAACAAATCCACTAGTCACACCTCCATCCAGAACAGAACCTTGTCCACGGCGGGACCGTATCATTGGAATCTTCTTCCCCCGGAACTTTGGCAGGAACAATGCCCTTTTTCATTCAGAAAGAAACTAAAAACGTGGTTGTTCACTCAAGCCTTCCCTTGATGGACACCCCACTAACAGCACAGTCCAGCACTTCATTTTCACAGATCCGCCCCCATCGTTTCCTACATTCTTGCGTTCAGTGCTTGATCTAAAGGTTAAGCCACTGTCAAAGCTTGCTACATTCGTTCCTTTTGTTAAACTTTGTTATGTTAAACTTTGTTATGTTAATCTTATTCTTTTTGCTCTCATCTCTCCCACTCTGTAAATCCCTGTTCATTGTAACTTTATCTTTCTAGTTAATTGGTTACCCCTTGTTTCGCTGTAAACCGGTACAATAAGACCCTAGTCTTGAGTATTGGTATATCAAAAGAACTTAAATAAATAAATAAATAAATAAATAAATACTCTTTTAAAGCTCCTCCTTCATTTCATCATACCCAAGACGGAAGGACCCTTTCGCCCCATCCTGGCAAGTGTCAACAGGCATCTACAAGTGAATAATTTCCGCACGGAAACATTGAACTCCCTGATAATGGCCGTACAATCGGGAGAGTTCTTAACCTCCCTGGACCTATCCGAGGCCTACCTGCATATTCCAATCCATCAAGAACACCAAAGTTTCCTATGCTTTGTGGTACTGGGTCACAATTATCAGTTCTGGGCACTGCCCTATGGCGTAGCCACTGCCCCCAGAACATTTTCCAAGATTATGGGGTCGTAACAGCAGCATTGAGAAAAGAGGGAATCTCGGTGCACCCATATTTGGACAACTGATTGATCCGGGCCAAATCTGTGGAAGAGAATCTCCAGGTGACCAACAGCATGACCTCCTTGCTTCAGGAACTCGGTTGGGTAGTAAACCTGGACATAGCTCTCAGCTTCAACGGCAGGGGAGAAAGACTGATACTTCACTTTCAATGCATATCCAGCATAACTCTCTGCCTCAACGGCAGGGGGAATGAAGAAAGGTGGATCTATATACAGGCAACAACCAACAAGGACTGAATTATTTAGTCTGGGTGGGCAGTTGGGCATGGGTGTGGCTTGTTTATTGCGGCGGTTGCTAACTCTAACTAATTGGGCTAGATATTTCACTTAGATGCAGTTCCAACACTGCTCTCTCATTAATGGTGGGGGTGGAAGGAAAATAGAGCCAAAAGGTTACTAAGAGCCAGGAGTAACATAAGTATGAGAAGAAAAAAAAAAGTGCGAAACTTGCTGGGCAGACTGGATGGACCGTTTGGTCTTCTTCTGCCGTCATTTCTATGTTTCTATGTTCTGTATAAGAGCAGTCTCAAGCCTTCCCAATCCTTGGAATATCTGGGAGTCTGATTTGACACCAAGCAGGGAGAGGTTTTCCTTCCGACCACGCAGATAAGGAAGTTGATGTCCCAGGTGCATCAGTTGATGAGCACAATGTGCCTGACTGTGTGAAGCTATCTCCAAGTTCTCTGTTTGAAGGCAGAAACCCTGGAAGTGGTGCCATGGGCGAGGGCACACATGCAACCACTTCAACGCTCACCGCTGTCATGTTGGAACCTGCAGTATCAAGACTATTCGATTCGCCTTCACTTGCCGACAGGCGTATGCTCTCGACTCCAGTAGTGGCTCCAGAAGCTCATCTGAGCAGGGGTGTGCCCCTGTCCTCATGACAGATGCGAGTCTCCAGGGCTGGGGAGCTCAATGTCAGGATCTGTCAGCCCAGGGACGTTGGACCGAAGAAGAGGCCCTCTGGAACCTCATCCGCCTGAAGCCTGTGCAGTCAGCTTGGCATGTCTACAATTCAGCCACAGACGGGTCGAGGGGTCCATGTGTTGTCAGACATCGCAATGACGGTAGCCTCATCAACCACCAGGGTGCAACCAAGTGCCAGCAAGTATCACAGGAGATAGACTCCTTATGGAATGGACGGAAATACATCTACAGATGATCTCTGCCTCACACATCGCAGGAAAAGACAACGTCAGAGCAGACTTTCTAAGCAGGGAGAACCTGGATCCAGGAGAGTGGATGTTGTCAGCCAAAGCCTTCCAACTGACAGTAGATCGCTGGGGCCTCCCAGCCATCGACCTGCTGGCCACATCTCACAATGCAAAGGTTTCCTGATTCTTCAGTCGCAGAAGAGATCCGTGGTCCCTGGGGATCGACGCTCTTTTTCAGACCTGGCCTGAAGAAGAGTTGCTATATGCCTTCCCTCTGAGGCCCCTGCTGGGCAGGGTCATTCGCAGAATCGAACACCATAGGGGATTAGTCCTGCTAGTAACTTAAGATTGGCCCAGGCGTCCATGGTATGCAGACATGCGGAGATTCCTAGTGGAGACCCCGCCATACCTTCCACCGCATAGGGATCTGCTACAGCAGGGACCAGTCCTTCACGAGGATCTGACTCTATTCTGTGTTATGGTCTAGCCCTTGAGAGGGCTCACCTGATGAAGCAAGGGTATTCTATGGTGGTAATTGCCACCTTACTCCGCGCTTGGACGCTCTCTACGTCCCTAGCATATGTACGTGTCTGGAGAGTGTTTGAGGCCTGGTGCGAGGAATGCGGTGTACCCTTTCAGGTGGTCAAAATCCCACTTATTCTGGAATTTTTGCAGGACGGTTTGAATAAAGAGTTGGCCCTTAACTCCTTGAAGGTGCAGGTAGCGGCTCTGTCCTGTTTCAGGGGCGAGGTGAAAGGTACCCCCCCAGACATGGCCCGTTTTCTGAAGGGGTGAAGCACCTTCGCCCACCCCTACAGTGGCTGGTTCCCTGGTGGAATCTTAATCTAGTATTGGAATTTTTGGCAGGGCCCTCCTTTCGGCCGCTGCACAGTCTTTCCTTGTGTTTATTAACCTTGAAAACGGTGTTCGTGGTGGCTGTTTGCTCAGCACGTCGCATCTCTGAACTGCAGGCATTGTCGTGCCGGGAACCGTTCCTCCAGATGACTCCAGGAACATTACAGCTTCATACCATTTCATCCTTCTTGCCCATGTTAGTCTCAGAGTTTCATTTCAATCAGTCCAGTTCATTGCCAACCTTAGGTAAGCACTAGGACACGGAGGAATACTGCCTCCATCATTTGAATGTCTGTAGACTTTTAGTGTGGTATCTGGAAGCTTCAGAACCAGTCCGAAATATGGACCGCTTGTTTGTCCTTCATGGTGGAAGGAAGCAGGGGGAACCAGCTTCGCGGGCTATCATAACTCGCTGGATTAAGGTGGTGGTCACGGGAGCCTATGTGGAGGCAGGAAAGCCATTACATTCTCAAGTTAAAGCTTATTCCACTAGGGCTCAGGTGGTCTCATGGCCGACGTTAGACTGCTGTTCCTGTCGATATCCGCCGAGCAGGGACGTGGTCCTCCTTGCACACCTTCTCCAGGTTCTATCGCCTGGACGTACAGGCCCGAGAGGACGCTGCCTTTGCAAGGGCTGTGTTAACCGGCTGCGGGCAGCCTCCCTCCCCGATCGGGAGTAGCTTTTGTGCATCCCATTGGTCCTGAGTCCATTTGTTTACACTAAGGAAAACGAAATTATCAGGGTAAATAATTTCTCCATTAAGCATTAAAAAAACAAAACAAGTCTGGGGCCAGCACAATAATTGTTCGCTTAGGGCAGGAAAAAAGCTAACACTGGCCCTGCCAATGGTAACTGGATGATGTCAGGCTGCATGTTTTTTTTACTGATCTGAGAAACATCTTTGCTGGGAACATTTCCAGTGATGAAATGGAAGAGCATTATCACAGATAAGTAGTATAGTGAGGGGGGGGGGGGTGTTATATTTATGGCACATGTTCTTAGGACTTGTACCTGAATGTATAGTACATTTTGATGAAAGATTAAAGGTACCTCACATTCTCCACTTTTGTCATGTCTGTGGATGAGCATACAATAAGCAGACACTTTTTTTCTTTCAGGCAATGGACGAGTTTTCTTTCTGCTGCTTCCACTGCAATCTATGTTTATATGTACTCCTTTTACTACTACTTCTTCAAAACAAAGTAAGTGTTACCTTTTTTGCATTTCTCCGGAAATATTTGATTGTTTAAAAGGAAAAGCATGTAAATCTGACTAGTCTCCTCATGTTTAGTGCTGTATTCCTGAAGACCCGAGACTGCTCATGAACCATCATTTTTCACCTATGAAGGGATTCAGGCACTTTTAACTGCTTTGAGTTGGATTTGGCTATTGCTGCCACAAGTGGTCACAGCAGGTCTACACCTATATCCTGAAGGGAATATGGCAGAAAGTGTGGAAGGTCTTAAAGGCAGCCAAATGGGAAAGAGTAAATAAGCTATCCATGAGAGTGACTTTGCATGAAATGTTTGCTAAAAAAACAACAACAAAAAAACTAACTTTAAAAAGTATTTCTATATTTTTTATATTTGATATTATAACCATATTTGTCAAGCTATACATGTGGTGTTAGGGCATTTCTGATTGAACATTTTGCTAATAGGTGGTGAAACATTTAGTAACCTGGTGGCTAGCATTAAACTCTTTCATTACATGCTCTACAGATGAGTGAGTCATGTATTATCAGAGGAGACAAACAGCTTTGTCAGTCTCCGGCCCCCTTCTCCTAGATTCATCCCCATGTGTAAAACATGTATATTATATATGAGGAGATCTCCAGCTCTCTGTGTCCAGTCCAGCTTTCCCTTGGAATCCCCTGCAGTGTGAGAAGTCTGCAGTTTCCTAGAGTCTGCCACAGATTAGACACACACTTTCAGAGGATGATACCAGCTTTCATAAGCCTTCATCAAGCCCTGGACACAGCACCGTTGAGTGTAAAGTTTCCTTATGAACTGATTCAGCCTACACTGCTTCATCTTGATTTACTAACTGGAGATCTTGGCGGCTTTTAACTTATAACCTTCAGTTTCCCCCAAGGGATTATAATGCTAAGCTAAAGTATTTCCCCTGACCAGCTAATAGGAGAATCCTGTATACTTTAGCCTGGTTGTTTATGTTCCCTCTCCCTTATCCTGCTACCCGGTCACAGGTGTCATTTTATAGAGATAATCCTAGATGCCCCTTGGGTGCACTGTCACGTGATGATCTCCTATCTCTAACCTGATATTTCTTTTGTGTCTTCGTAGGATGTATGGCTTATTTCAGACATCATTTTATTTTGGCTATATGGCAGTATTCAGCACGGCCTTGGGAATAATGTGTGGTAAGTTCAGAGTATATTTAGAATTTTTATACATTATGTATTATATTGGTACACACAAGCCAAATTCGTGTTAGAAATCCTGCCTTACTTACAACCAGATCCTGAAATATAGAAGACTTGACCACCACAGATGCACATAGTATCTCAGGCATGAATACTGCCCCTCCCAGGCATGCTTCCGTACTGATACAGTAATCCAGATGTGCCCTGCATTTTTGTATAAGCGTGAAGGAAGAGATGGAAGGCCAAATCATTAGCACATTAAAAGCACATAGAAGCTCATTTTTGTATACCTTATCCAGCATGATGATCCTTCTTTCAATGAGAAACAGTGCTTCTTTTTTTTTTTTTTTTTTTTTTTTAATTTTAAAAGCTTTTTCATATTCTTACAAGAACTTTTCTAATCTGGTACTGTTAAACAATTTTAAAGTAGAAATCATATTAATTTCCAATTTTACTTTACAAGTAATACATTTAAAAAATTTAAAAAAAAAAATTATTAATCCACATAATTTAACCATGTACCAAGAAAATAGGTAATATTGGTAATATGGGCTGACCAGTAGTTTGAGCGCTAAATATTAGGAAAATATTCTATTCCATACAACTGGTAATGCCGATGGGATATATTGCTTTTTTCTTTGTCGGGCCAGCAATGGAGTCACCTTGGTGGTGGCCTTCTACAAAAACTCTTAGCTGGTCAGGGTTGAAGAATACATATTTTTCATTTTGGTAAATTAAACAACATTTGCAAGGGTATCACATCAGATCTCATAGAGAGAAATTTCTTTCTTTCTTATCTGTGTATCTTGTACTAAATCTGGGTATATCCACACCTTCTGGCCAAAAAATACTACTTGCCGATGTCTAAAAAAAATTGCTTCAAAACATTATTTCAATCCATTAAAAAGGCAAATGATATCACCAAAGGCCTCCTTTGTGTAATACTTTCTTCATCTTGAGATAACTCAAGAATCCTTGAAATATCTAAGGGAAATGACACCTGTGCTGTACCTTCTTGCAGAGCAATATTTCCTTGAGTGAACGAAGGAAGATAATAAATCTTCGTTATTTCATGCAATGCAGCCTCGGGGATTTTTAACATTTGCAATATATATTTCTTTAATAAATTCAATGGAGTTGAATAATTTACCAGTGGAAAATTAAAAACTCTCAAATTGTGTACTCTCATTGCATTTTCCAAATTTTCCAGTTTCTTGCTATGTATTAACTTAGTCTTTACTAAATTCTGTTGAACTTTTTCAATCATAGTAACTCTGTCCCATATCTTCTAGTTTTAAATTAAAGGTTGTAATCAAATTAGTATTTACCAGTACTTGGTTTTTTATCTCAAGTACCGCTTGAGATAATGATTGTAAAGAACTCTCAATAGATTTTAATACAGCCCTTCAGGTGTCATATAGTCCGAGCTACTTTGACCACTTCCAGCTCCCAGAGAATTAAGTGAGGTGCTCTCCACTCTCTCACTGCTGCCTGCTCCTTTCCTATGTACCTGGTCAGATTTTATTTTAGACTTAGTAAATCTTACTGCTTCTGTGTGGCGTGATCTACTTTCTCCTCCGATCTCAGAGGGCTTGTCGCTCCCAGAATTTGAGGCACCTCACTCTCTCCTGAGAGCGTCTGCTGTTGCGACTGGTCTGGTGCTCCCAGCATTTCACCCGGGGGGGAGTCCTTCCCGCGACAGCCCCTCGAAGCTCTCAAAGCGTGGGGGAGCTGTCTGCTCGGCTCGCCGGGACTGAGGGTGGTATCTAAAGCCAGGGGGGGAGGGTGCTCGCTCCAACTCGCCTCCCCCAGTGACTACATCTCGCGGTGTAGAAGCATTATCCGCAGTGAAGAAGCTCTCTATATTTAGTTGCAAAGGGTCCATAACAGGAGAACTAACAGTCATCCCATGAAGTTTTGCCTTTCTCTTTGTGTGAGGCATCGAGGTAATTTTAATTTATAAGGAAAAGTGGAATTCTAAGGTAAATCTAAAGAGAGCGACCCCACTGCTTACTTCTGAGCAACCTTCTTAGATCAGCCCATAACATGGAGGCTTAGAAGGGAAGGATAGGCAATAAAACTTACTACCAGAGGTGGAGGTCTCTTGGCTAAGTTCCGAGTTGTTGTAAAATCTAAACAAAGCCGCGTGTGGCTTCGGTGGCTGTGCCGCACCGCAGGAGGGCCGATTTTAAGGACCTCTCGCCAGTCCCTCCCCATTTACGTCAAAAACAGGAAAACGCCTGCAGAAATCGCGTCATGGCCGGGATTCATCCCTCATCCCTGGATTGGCCTCCACCGCAGCTCTCCTTCTCACCTCCACCTCCGAAACAGTGCTTCTTAATAGATACACTTATTGTGCTCTCTCAGCTTCAGAATCCTCACATCCCTCTGAAAATCCTATCATTTATCCCAAATGTAAGTAGCTGCAGTGTTCTCGTTGTCCCAGCCTTCCTGTCTTTGCAGGTTATCTGTCATGTTTTAGCATAATTCCAAAATACTGTACTCTATTGTGAATTATTACTGCGCACCCTGTGCAATTATTTACTTCTCTTAAAATGAGCAATCCTAGGGACATAATGTATTATATGACTTGTCAGGTGCATCATCTGAGGAATGTCTGGAGAACCTTCCGTAAAAAGTGTAGTGTGCATGGGGAAGGGATTTGTACAATTCCAGACCAACAGCCACGCACCAGAAAGTGGGAAAGGGATTTGTCAGAGATTACTGTAGAAACAAAGGTGAGGGGAGAAGGAGAAAGGTGTAGAGATGGGAGTAAAAGATTGTCCTAGAAGTAATGAAAGGATCAGGGTGAGGAGGTTAGAGAGTGATTGGAGAGCGATATTGAGAGAAGAGGGATAGAAAAAACAGAATCGGTTGGAGTAAAGGGAGAGGAAAAAGAGAAATGATATAAAATAGCAAAAAGACAATCAAGAGTTTGATGAGAAAATAGAATAAAAAGGCAGCAGCAAAGAAAAGAAGAAACAAAGATGAAAAAAGAGAAAAAAAATGGACCCAATGGTTAGAAAAATCATTATTTAATCATATTGAGGTTAAAATTAGTTTTGATTCACTGCTACCCAAAAATGTTCTTGGGTAGCTGGGCTTGCTATATGAAAGTTTTGTCAGAAAATATTCCCTGGCAGTGCCTACATCTTTTTTTTTTTTTTTAAAATGATATTGTTTCTATATTTTGTTGAATTATTATTTCTGAATTTGGTCCTTGCTGATGTGTCTGCAGATCCCATATCTACTTTCCTCCTGCCTGTCCTCCCTCTCAATGCCACGCTGACTCCTTCCTAAGTTTTGGAGATGACTCCTAGATTGGCACCAGATTTATCCTGGCTTGGAGAGCATCATACAGCTTTTGTAAATATTGTCTTAATGACGTCGCTGAAAGTTGAGTGCAGAGAAATTGAGTAAAGAAGTATTTAAAGTGGTGATTCTGGCATTTGCTACTAATCAAATAAAGGCCCAAGAAGGAATGTTTCCTTTTTTTTTCTTTTTTGGCTACAGTGAACATGCAGTATCTCTTTACCATTGTGCCAGTTATTTTAGGAGCGAGCCAGGGGGTCACCCTGTGCAAAAGTGAAGGATTCTGCCTAAAATAGCTCACTTTCTCTCCACAGGAGCTATCGGTTATATGGGAACAAGTGCCTTTGTCCGGAAAATCTACACCAATGTGAAAATTGATTAAGAAAACCAGAGGAAGACTGGGAACTCGGGATCAGTTACTGCTTTTTCTGGAGGGGAAGGGTGGAAACTTGCACAGTGAAATGGAAAGAGATTGGTTTTAAAACTGGGTAACATGTGGGTCACCGTATTGTGGACAACTTAAAGTAGTGTCAGTTTCATTGATCTTTAAGTTCTCCCTGTCAGCTTTCTCCATCTGTTCACAGCAAATGCTTGGGAATATATTTAGTAGGGATTATTACAGTACATGGCTAATCTTCCCCACCAAAAATCTAGGTGAATAGACTAGCTCTCTTCAGTGAAGAGGACAAAAAGTTTATTTAAAGCATATGTTTCATTTAATTAAAAAAAACCAAGGGGAGGAAGCTTGGCTGTTGGAGCTTGTTGAATAGTAGTTGGTCCTGAGATGCAGCATTTCTGTACCAGATAGAATTCCTGCTCCGGGTTTGGCGCCTCTTCAACCAATGTTATTGCCCTTTTGTCACGGTTGTGTTTTTAGTTTGCCTACTGGGTGTTTTTCAATTTTTGAGGCTATCTACTCTGCCCATACCTATTTGTTTAAAAAAAAAAAAATGTAAAAAAGAAAAAAATTCAAAAGTAAACTTAAAGCCCTTCTGTATGTAATGTAGCTGCTTACATTGTGACTGGACCAGCTTCCCACTTATTT
Organism: Rhinatrema bivittatum; assembly: GCF_901001135.1. NCBI lineage: Eukaryota > Metazoa > Chordata > Amphibia > Gymnophiona > Rhinatrematidae > Rhinatrema > Rhinatrema bivittatum. Next base: position 131,616,180 of record NC_042621.1, on the reverse strand, counting down.
ATCTTTAAATGAACGGAAGAAATGTGTGTCCTGCCACGTGTTGAAAGTGGGCGTTGATCCATCCAAAGAGGGGAGAGTATGGGAAGGCAGAGAAGCCTGCCTCTGTACTTCAGGTTACCATACAGGTGGAAGCAAAGAGACCTCCTGATTTTCTTCAGCGGTAAGAGGTCTAGATGAAACAGAAACAAAACAAACATTTTAACTGAATGTCTGTGATTATTCTTTTCTATCCCTCAAGTTAGTCTTATCTTTTCTTCTTGTTTTGTTGGGGTTTGAATGAACACTTTCCATAAGATATTATAAATGGGGCTTAATAAGTGTATATAACATTAAATAATGTAACCTAGGTGTAGATCCCAAATGTATTTGAATGTACAGATTTACTACAGAGTCCCTTCTCTTTTTTTTTTGGATGATTGATGTTTCAAATGTGTGATTAGGAGTGGCTTTCCCTACCTTGCCTGCCATTGCATGACACTGGTTTTCTCATGTGTGTCCTGTTTCATTTTTTAAATCTTTTGTTCCAGTTCCTTTCTCAAGTTCTTACAGAACTGAGATTTCTAATTTAGATCATTTACATTTTTTTTTTGTTAATCCTATCTTGGACACCTGTGCAGCACCTGAAGCAATGATTTTTTTTTTATTTTTTTTTTTATTTTTGGAGGGGTGTTCAGAAAACTGAAATAAAATTTTCAGACAAGATATTCCTGGATTGTGAAAAATCTTTTACACTTTGAAGAAAAGTAGCTACACTGAGTGTGTCTGTTTCTGGTGTGTAATATATGTGACAACTTGAGAAAACGCATTGCTTCTACGTGCATACTGATCAGTGCTCCAGAAGCCTGGGGCATGCATTGTTGCCTCCGTTTTATACAGGAGACTGGAGCTGAGTTAGTATTGGGCATGCATGTGCTGCTTTCTGACTACAAGAAAAACAAGATCTCAGTAACAAGACTGGTTACATTTTAGATTTTGCAAACATGTAGGTGTGAACTTTATATTGGACTAACCTGAGAGACACCTGCCTATTTAAAACCGGTATAGCTTGTAGCACTGCAATACAGTGAATCCAGATTGAGCATGCCTTGGAAGTGGTGTGCTCAGGTCCACGAGGAAAGAAAAACAGCTGCCACTAAGTGGCAGTCTCTGCCAACCAATGGGTGCCGCTGAAGGTGTACCTCAGAGAAGATGCCTTTCCAACTGTTAGGCTAGCAAGAGTTCCCTGAGCAGCCTGGGTATGCTGTACTGGAGGGGGAGGGGGGAAGAAACTTCCTCATAGCATAGATGTGGTAAAAGCTGCCAAAGATGGATTCCACCATATGCATATATGGCCTCTCTCCATTCAGATGAGACACAAAAAGACTGGTTTAAATAATATATGACAAACCAAAAAAAATACCAAGGCTGTTGCAAGGGGTGGGTAAGCAAGAGAACCGCCCTAAGCACCAAGCTAGAGGGGGGCCTCACTCTGCTTTTTTGAATCAGTCTGTGAGCACACAAACCCTAAAGAGAAGGAGGGCACGGAAAGCAACACTTGCCCTAGGCACCATTTCATTTGGCGACTGCCCTGCCTACAGCACAGAAGAAAAACAGTGCCAAAGAAAGTGGGGTAGAAAATGAAGCAGAAGTAACTATTAAAGATTGCTCATAACTTACCAACAGTGTGACATCTACAGGAGCCATCACTGTGCAGCACCTCATTATCTTTTCTGTCCCCCTACACCTCTCCTTGTAACTTCTGTCTGACGAGCAGTCTGCTCTTTGTGTCCTCCTCCATCACCAGCTCCTCACTTTGTATTCTCTACCTTGCTGTGCCACTTGCCTGGAACAGCCTTCCTGAGTTGATACCTCATGCCCCCTCTATGGCCATATTCAAATTCCACCTACAAAACCTACTCTTTAGAGATTGCCTTTTAATCTTGGAAACACTGGCTCTTCATAAGTATATTCTTGTTGATTTTAACCATATTTACTGTAATAAAATTTTTTGAAACCGTTGTCTCATCTGTGTTTTGACTATCAGTAAGCTTTAGAGAGCAGGGATTGTCTCATACATGTATCTGTACAGCACTGCATACATCTAATAGCACTATAGGAATGATTAGTAGTAATGAAACCTAGACTAGTAGACTGCAGATGCATCTAACTAGTCCCATATAAATTTATTGGATCTACTCACATCCCAAACAAAAGAAAACTATATATTAAAATGTAACTAAGTAGGACTAGGAACTGAGCAGAGCACTTTGACTTGTAACCAATGATCCACAAACAGCTGCAGAACCAATGGACATGACGTGGTCATGCTCTGCTTGAACATGGAAGTGTTCAGTTTCCTAAAATGAAGCACTATATCCAATAGGCTTTCCCTGCCTTCCAGTCAGTTAAATTTCAACTATCACCAGCACCAAGAAGAGGAGGTTGAACAGGAGATTACAGGACTATGCAGGGACTTTTTACAAGGTGCATAAAATAATGAACAGGTAAGATGAAAAGTAAAATCAGAAATGTTAAAGTAAATTAAACGCACTCCCCAATAGTCATAACCAATGTATACCGGTTTTTGTAACAATTTTTAGTCTGCCATCACAGGAAATCTCGATGTAATTTCCTGTGCAGGTGTCTTCTCTCCTGTTTACTGCAATCCATTATAGCCACCTCCTGGTCTTTGACAGGAAAGAACTGCAGTAGTACTAATGGTTATTTTAGTTAAAGAGAGTATTGAAGCTCATTTTAAAATAAGTTGTAAAGTGCCTGCTAGCAGCAATCCACAGCTCCACATTTCTCTTGGATTCACTTTCCTACCTTCAATGGCCTCTCCGCTGCTCCTCCTGCAACTGTTTCCCTGACTTCTCTGTGAGCTACAGCAGCCTGGCAATTTCCCATCACTGGTAAACTTTAACTCCAACATCTAAGCAGGAAACAGGGATTGAGCAGGAGTGAAGATGCAAGGCCAGCCTTCTGCGATGGTTGCCACTTTTATGGAAACCCACCCAGTCCAGTTGACTCTGGACTGGACCTTCTCTCTCACAAATCAGCTGCTGCCTCCCTATTCTAGCAGCAGGGATGGCAATGGCTTCTGCTGGCTCTAACAGGTGGCTTTACTTGTACTATGCAGCAGTGTGCACACATGAAAGTTACAGATAGTTCTTCCAGCATGTGACTGACTCACCCTTGACAATAGGCATTCTTGGCTTCTTGCAAATCATGCCTAGAAAGGCAGCTAAGTCGTCTTCTGCAACAGTGGAGCTAGTTCAGCAACACAGGGGCTGCCTTGAGTCAGGTGGAGTGATGCCTACTTTTACTGCTGGTATGGTCCTACAAAGGGGATTGCAGAGTTCCCTCCTCACCCTGTGACCACCATTTTAGGTGAAAGGGACTACATGCTTGGAACTTCCAGGTATCTTCTTGACCTCATTTTATATTATATGTAATCTAGCCAAACCCAATAATGTGTCCTGGCTCCAAGGTATCACTGCCTGCCATGCACAGTGTTGCAATGACCTGTTTTATCAAAACTTGATTATCGTAATTCTGTTTGTCTTGGTCTTCCTAGCTCTTCTTTAAAAATACTACAAATGATTCAAAACTCAAGCTTCATAAGCACTCAGTGATACTGCTCACACTGACCATATTTTTCCTGTCCGGTCCCACCACTAGTTTCCAGTCTAGTGGAGAATAAAGTTTTAACATTTTAACTTTAATACATAAGGCCCTAAGCAGTGATATGTCTTTATGTATTTTATTTATGTATTTATTTTTTATTTTTATATACCAGAGTTCCTGTATAAGATACAAATCACTTCGGTTTACATTTAACAGAAAAACTCTATGGGCTTTACATGGGCGCCCTAGGCCTTACATAGAACATGCAACAATAAGAACATAAGATATGCCATACTGGGTCAGACCAAGGGTCCATCAAGCCCAGTATCCTGTTTCCAACAGTGGCCAATCCAAGTCACAAGTACCTAAACATTAGATAAATCACAAGCTACTATTGCTTATTAATTACTGTAATAGGTTTTGGATTTTTCCTCTAGGAACTTATCCAAACCTTTTTTAAACCTAGTTAACAAACTGCTGTAACCACATCCTCTGGCAATGACTTCCAGAGCTTAATTAAGCACTGAGTTCAAAAGAATTTTCTTTGATTTGTTTTAAATGAGCTACTTGCTAACTTCATGAAGTGCCCCCTGGTCCTTCTATTATCTGAGAGAGTAAATTACCGATTTACATTAAATTGTTCAAGTCCTTTTATGATTTTGTAGACTTCTATCATATCCGCCCTCAGTCGTCTCTTCTCCAAACTGAACAGCCTTCTTTAGCCTTTCCTAAAGGGCAGCCATTCCATGCCCCTTATCATATTGGTCGCCCTTCTCTGCACTTTCTCCTTTTTGAGATGCGGTGACCAGAATTGCACACAGTATTCAAGGTGCGGTCTCAACATGAAGCGATACAGAGACATTATGACATCCTCCGTTTTATTTGCCATTCGCTTCCTAATAATTCCTAACATTCTGTTTGCTTTTTTGATTGCCACAGCACACTGCGCCAACAATTTCAATGTATTAACCTCTATGATGCCTTGATCTCTTTCCTGTGTGGTAACTCCTAAGATAGAACCTAACATTATGTAACTACACCAAGGATTATTTTTCCCTATATGCATCACTTTGCACTTGTCCATGTTAAATTTCATCTACCATTTGGAAGCCCAATCTTCCAGTCTTGCAAGGTCCTCCTGCAATTCATCACAATCCGCTTGAGATTTAACTACTCTGCATAATTTTGTGTCATCCGCAAATTTGATCATCTCACTCGTCATACCCCTTTCCAGATCATTTATAAACATATTAAAAAGCACCGATCCAAGTACCGATCCCTGAGGCACTCCACTGTTTACCATTTTCCAGTGTGAAAACTGACCATTTAATCGTACTTTCTGTTTCCTGTCTTTTAACCAATTTGCAACCCACGAAAGTATATTGCCTCCTATCCCATGTGGGACTTTGACAAACACCTTCTGGAAATCCAAATACACCACATCTACTAGTTCACCTTTGACACATGTTTATTCACCCCTTCAAAAAAAGTCGGAGATTTGTAAGGCAAGACTTCCCTTGGGTAAATCCATGTTGGCTGTGTCCCATCAAACCATATCTATCTAAATGTTTTGTGATTTTATTGTTTATAACAGTTTCTATGATTTTTCCCAGCAGTGAAGTCAGGCTCACCGGTCTATACTTTCCTGGATCATCCCTGGAGCCCTTTTTAAATATAGGGGTTACATTGGCCATCTTCCAGTCTTCAGGTATATCGGATGATTTTAATGATAGGTTACAAATTAATTGAAAAAGCTCTGAAATTTCATTTTTTAGATCTTTCAGAACCCTGGGTTGTATACCATCAAATCCAAGTGATTTACTACTCTTCAGTTTGTCAATCAGGCCTACCACATCTTCCAGATTCACTGTGATTTGGTTCAGTTAATCTGAGTCATCATGAAACATGAAAACTTTCTCTGGAACCGGTATCTCCCCAACATCCTCTTCAGAAAATGCAGAAGCAAAGATGTTTAATTTTTCTGCAATGGCTTATCTTCTCTAAGTGCCCGTTTAACTCCTTGATCATCCAACGGTCCAATAGACTCCCTCGCAGGCTTTCTGCTTTGGTTATATTTTTAAAAGTTTTTATTGTGAGTTTTTGCCTCTATGGCTAACATCTTTTCAAATTCTCTCTTATTCTGACATCAATTTCTTACATTTAACTTGCCAATGCTTATGCTTTATCCTGTTTTCTTCTGATGGATCCTTCTTCCAATTTTTGAAAGAAGATCTTTTGGCTAAAATAGCCTCTTTCACCTCACCTTTTAACCATGCCGGTAATCGTTTTGCCTTCTTTCCATCTTTCTTAATGCGTGGAATACATCTGGTCTGTGCTTCTAGGTTGGTATTTTTTAACAGTGTTGACACCTGTTGCACACTTTTCACCATTGTAGCTGCACCTTTCCGTGTTTTTTCTATTTTTTTTCATTTTATCAAGGTTTCCTTTTTGAAAGTTTACTTTCATTGTCTTTTGTGGCTAACATAGGTTAGCCACAAAAAGACATCATTTCATTGAGTTTATCCTTCCTCAAACTAGGCAAATATGGGTAGTTTTGTTAGTGATAATCCAAAGAAAGCAAAAGTACCTGCAGACCTTAGCCCTGTGAAGGCTGTTATAAAATTAACCTCTAAGGGGTCAGTTTTAAAAGCAGTGTGCGGATGTCCATGTGCACGTGGTTCCTGGTGCGCGCACATGGACGTGCCGATTTTATAACATGCATGCATCGCCACGAACATGTTAATAAAATCAGCTACTCATGTGCACATGAGTGCGAGTGCCGACTCGGGCACACAAGGGGAGCTATTTAATAAACGCATGTCGATGCAACTAGGCCTTCCTCAGTTCCATTCCAGTCTGTTCCAATAAAGGAGTGGACTGGGAGGGATCTTCCCTAACCCCTTAGCTACCCTTTTCCCCTCTCCGCCCCGACCCCTAAACCCACCCTAACTAACCTAAGTTTTTTTTTGTGAACTTACCTGCTCTCCTGAGCAGAAGTAAGTTCCACATGCCAGCCAGTCCCTGCCCTGCCAGACCCCGCCCCCGGACTGCCCCTTTTTAGAGACCTGGCTTTGAAAATGTGCATGCGTGACCTGGCCACGTGCATAACTCCCAGTATTTGAGAGTGCCGGGGTTTGAAAATTTGGCTTTTCCTAGCGTGTAGCAGATGGACTCAAAACAAATGGGTGTAGTGTGCTCGTGCTAGCAGTTGGAGAAGGATCTGACGTCAGCATGGGTACATATACCCCCACAGGAAGTGAAGCAATTCAGTAATTTCCGTCTCCAAAGCAGTTTGGAGCTACCCACGCTCGCTGAGTGTTTTTTCCAATGCTCAAGTTCCCAGATATTTCAGCCGCAGACGGGATCCTCGAGCTCAGGGGATCGATGCCCTGGTACAGCCATTGGCCTCAGGGGATCCTACTATATGCATTTCCTCCATGGCCCCTGTTGGGCGCCATTGTTCACAGGATTCAGCGACACAGAGGTCTAGTTCTAGTGGCCCTGGACTGGCCAAGAAGACCCTGGTTCGCAGACATGAGAAGACTACTGGCAGGGAATCCGCTTCCTCTGCCTCCATACCGGGACCTGCTACGGCAAGGCCCCATTCTCCACGAGGATCCAGCTCAATTCTCTCTTACGGTCTGGCCATTGAGAGGGCTAGACTGAAGAAAAGAGGATACTCAGAGCCGGTGATAGATACACTCCTCCGAGCACGCAAGTTCTCCACATCACTAACATATATCAGGATCTGGAGAATCTTTGAAGCCTGGTGCGATTCTCACAGCACCAATTCGCATACCGCACAGATTCCTATCATTTTGGACTTCCTGCAAGATGGACTTCAGAAGGGTCTCTCCCTCAGCTCCATCAAGGTACAGGAAGCAGCGCTGTCTTGCTACGGTCCCAGACGTGACGGCAAATCCATTGCCCAGCACCCAGACGTTTCACGCTTCCTGAAAGGAGTTAAACACATTCGCCTGCCACTGAAGTGGCCAGTGCCCTTGTGGAACCTTAACCTGGTATTGGAATTTCTAGCGGGATCAGCCTTCAGGCCCCTTCGAGGCCTGTCTCTCCGTTTGTTAACCTTGAAGATGGTGTTCTTGCTGGCTGTGTGTTCAGCACGCCACATCTCAGAGCCACATCTCAGAGCTACAAGCACTTCTATAAACTCCAGGTCTTGAAAAGGATAAGACCTCTCTTCCATGCTCAAGACTTCAGAACGATCATCCACGCAGTCATTTTTTCAAAATTAGACTATTGCAACTCCCTATTGCTAGGTCTGCCTTCTTCCTATTCCAAACCATTACAGATGGTGCAAAATTCAGCAGCCCGACTACTAACAGGCACAAGAAAAAGAGACCACATATCTCCCATCCTGAAAGAGCTACATTGGCTACCCGTATACTTCCGTATCATGTACAAAACCATATGTATCATTTTCAAAACTATACATCAATGCACTTCCCTCGATCTTCAATTTCCTCTCCAAGTATACAACTCGACAAGACCTACCAGAGATGTTTATAGAGGCACACTCCAAGTTCCCCCTGCAAAAACGACTAGACACATTACCCTAAGAGATCGCGCCACCTCCACAGCTGGCCCCCTTCTGTGGAATTCATTGCCCACAGAACTCAGACTGGAACCTTGCCTCCCAACTTTTAGGAAAAGACTTAAGACTTGGTTATTCAAGCAAGCTTTCCAAGACACAATTTAATGACACAATCCAAGGACACAACCCAAGGACTCCTCAAAACATTCAGCCATTAATCATGCCATTTGTACATAACTTGTAATGTGACTTGTATATCGTTTAACCATTTATTCTTTCCTTTTTCTTCCTCTTCACCAAGTTCTGCCACCCTTGTTAATTGTAACTGTACTTTCGGTCACCTGAGTTCTAGTTTGATGTATTTAATGCACTCCCGTTTCATGTAAACCAGCAAGATATGTTCTCATGATTGCCGGTATATAAAAACCTTAAATAAATAAATAAATAAATAAATATCCTGTCGTGATCCATTTCTTAGAATCACTCCAGAGGCTATCCATCTTCGTACAGTTCCTTCCTTTCTACCCAAAGTGGTCTCCCCCTTTCACCTCAACCAAACCATATCCTTGCCTACCACGGAAGGTTTGAAGAAATCGGAAGAAGGTCGAATACTACGTCATCTCGACATCGGCAGACTGTTGTCCAGATACCTGGAAATGTCAGAAGCAGTATGAAAGACGGACCACCTGTTCGTCCTGCACAGCGGGAAGAAGCAAGGGGAAGCGGCCTCACGGCCGACCATCGCCCGCTGGATTAAAGAAGTTATCAAAGCAGCCTACGTAGAGGCAGGAAAACCACCACCTCTACAGGTCAAGGCTCATTCTACCAGAGCACAATCAGCCTCTTGGGCAAAAGCTAAGCTGCTGTCGCCTGCAGAGATATGTAAAGCGGCGACGTAGTCCTCTCTCCATACCTTCTCCAGATTCTACCGTCTGGACGTTCAGGCCAGGGAGAACACTGCATTTGCGAGGGCGATCCTACACGGTCCTCGGGCAGCCTCCCGCCCAGTCCGGGAGTAGCTTTTCTACATCCCATTTGTTTTGAGTCCATCTGCTACACGCTAGGAAATGTTAAGCTTATTTACCTGGTAATCTCCTTTTCCTTAGTGTATGCAGATGGACTCAGCATCCCGCCCGGCTGCCGGTATATATGGGGATTCGCTGACTCATGGTAAGCCATGTTTTGCTTATAATAGGGCTTCCACCCTGCCGGGTGTCGACGCCTTCCGTTTGAGAACACTGGCTGTCTCCAGCTACCATCAATTGGTCAGGGTAATCCTGTTGATTAATCGATCGGTCAGTACACATATGGCTATAACAGCTTTTGCAAGGAAGATTATTGAATTGCTTCACTTCCTGTGGGGGTATATGTACCCGTGCTGATGTCAGATCCGTCTCCAACTGCTAGCACGAGCACACTATACCCATTTGTTTTGAGTCAATCTGCATACACTAAGGAAAAGGAGATTACCAGGTAAGTAATCTTAACAGTTTGTACTCAAGTATGTATGTTCATGTGTCTCCTCTGTTACTTCCACCTCTCTCACTTTCTCTCTCTCTCCTCCACCCCTCTCCTTCATGTCTCCCCTGTCCTGGTGCCTTGTAAATGCTTTTAATTTGTATTTTGGAGAAAAGGTAGACTGAGAGAGCCCACTAGCTATTTACTTGTCCCTGGGGGTAATCCCCTTGCTTCTGTTGACTAACCAGATAGTAGGTTGGGACCCCTGCTAAAAAGATAATGAACAGGCATTTAAACATCAGAAGAGGAGGATGAAAGTACAACCTGCCAGAGTGACCCAGATGCTGGTGCTTGTGCTCTCCCTTCCCTTTTTTGCAACTAATAATTCTTTGTGTTCATCTCAAGTATAGAAGAGGGCATGGGATCAGCTAGAGAAGCCATAATTGCATGTGAGAATAGTGCTAGCTTCACGCGTAGTCTGTGGCATCTGACTCTCTCCCACCATATGGCTAAATAGCGGTGTTAGGATATCACCTATATGAAATTGTAGTGCTTTATAAAAAGTGGCATTAAGCCCATCTGGACCTGGAGATTTGATGTGATGCAGACTCTGTATCACATTTATGATTTCAGATTTTGAAAAAGGCAATTTTAACTTTTCCAGTTGTTAGATGTTTAATTTTGGTAGTTGATATCAGGCCATTAACAAATCTATAACCGCCCTACATGCTAGTTAAATTAGCATTCGCCTGGGACGGTTACCATAGCAAAAAAATGTGTGTTTTAATGTAAAAAGGGAGGCAGTGGCTCTCCTATGGAGCAAATCATGTAACAGTTTTTGCGTAGTTTGATATTTTACTTTTGCTTCTAATGACCAGGAACCATCTGCTGCTATCCCAGTGGAAGCGAGTTGCCTTTCCAAATCTAAGATTTCCTTATTGATCTTTTTCTTCGGGTGTGCAACAAAACAAATACTTTTGCCTCTCATGACTGCCTTCACGGTCTCTCTGTACAGAGTTGGGTCTGAAAGATGTTGTGCATTGGATTCAACGACAAGCAGCCATTTATTTTCCAAATATACTTTGAACTCGATATCTGTGAGAAACCATTGAGGCATTTTCCAAGGTGAGAATTCTTTAAGTGATTTAGCTGGGAAAAAAAGAGCAAATGATAGGACTGTGGTCGGAAATCACTAAAGGGCCAATAAATGATTCCACTATTTTGGGGAAAAGGACTCGGAGACCAAAATATAATCAATTCTAGACCATGAGTCATGTGCCCTGGCATGATGGGTAAATTCTTTAGACCCTGGATTGAGAGTTCTCCAAATATCTATAATGTTCAACGCATTACATAGGTTCTTACAGGACAAGCAGGATGGTAGTCCTCACATATGGGTGACATCACAGGATGGAGCCCTGTACGGAAAACTTTTCTGTCAAAGTTTCTACAAAGCTTTGACTGACATTGGCGCACTGAGCATGCTCAGCCTGCAATTATCCCTGTGAGCCACAGGGGTCTCCCTCAGTCTTTTTTCCGCTCTGCAGTAAGCATAGCGGTTAGGAGCTCTGTGAGAAATTCTAACACTTTTTCCATCCGGAAACACTTTTACTTCACAAACACTTTTCCCTGCTTGGGTCTCCCTTCGCGTACATTTATTCGAAACTCAGTGAATACTATGCCCTGTTTTTTTGGTCTGTTCCTGTCACCTCCCTAGCCTGCCAACTGACTATGGCCTTCCCTCTATGTTTTCAGTTAGCTGCACATAGCCTGCGAGTGTCCCTCTGTAACACTCTGCCTAGTTATTAGCACTAGTGGGACAGGGACTTCCACGGTTTCCATTGCCACCAGGGCCCCTGTCAATTTCAGGTCCTTCGATTTCCTTGGTACCCTCATGCAGTCGATGCCCCCATCGCTACCCCCTTCAGACCATCCTGGATCCTTAGATGCCATCGGTACCCCTCCCCCCGCGGTACTCTGATGCCATCGTCCCTGCATCATTTCTATCAGTCCCATCCATGTTTTTCATCCATGGCACTGATTTTTCCTTGGGTTTCATTGGTGCCATCATTGCCCAGATGGATGCCATCGATGCTCACCTTTGTATCGTCAGTGCCATCCATGCCCGGGTCAATGACTTTGTTGCCCAGGGCACTTCCATTGATGCCCAGGTCAATTCCATTGATGGGCATTGATGCCAGAGTCGATTCCATCGATGGCATCCATGCCAATGTCGATTCCATCGGTGGCATCCATGCCAACATTGATTCTATCGGTGCCCATGTTGGTGCCATCGATGCCCATGTCAGTGGCATCAATGATATGGACACCATTGGTGCCCGAGTTGATCCAATCGATACCGTTGACACCTGTGGCCATGCTGTCGATGCCCATGGCCATGCCACCGATGCAGCAGCGCCTGCCTCCATACATCGCCCTCGACACCCACGTCATTTCCGTCGGTGTCTTCGACGTTCCTATCGATGCGGTCATTGACTCTGTCGATACCGGTATCATTTTTCCGATGCCAACGATGTTTTTTTGATTATTCGATGCCACATTGTTCCCACTGATACCTACACCGATGCCATCAGTGCTTCTGTCACTGTCATCATTGCTCTGGCAGAGTCATCGATGTTTTTTCATATATATTTTTGACGATACCTCGAGGCCGCTTCGGCCGCCATCGACACCGTCAATACTGACATAGCACCACCACGTAATGCCCTCGCCTGAACACAGTGCTCCATGCTTTGGGTTCTTATTAAAGCCCCGTATTAGCCTACGACACTACATAGTACCAGGAGCAGTGCAGGAATGCTGACAGTCCGTCATCAGTTGCCATCCAAGACAGCGAGGGCATCCATCTCGGCGCTGGGGAAAGACCGGGCCAAGCACGGTGGCATGCTTCATCACCGACCCGGTGACCATCCGCCACCAATGCCATCCAGCACATTGGTGCTATCCTTCTTGATGCTGGACAATGCTCAGACTGAGCAACATCACCACTGCCATCGACACTGTTCCGCACAGTATTGGAAGTCCTTGGTGCTCCAGAAACACTGGAATGAGTTCCGAAGAATTCTGTATTGGCGTCACGAGACATCGAGCCGCTGCGACGAAGGCTGGGTTCACGAGCTGTTAATTGGCTCCCCTGTTCCTGAGGTGTGCCCCACCGACATCGGTGAGGGATTGTGGCCCTCCACAAAAAACTACTGTGGTAGCACCAGCCACGCTCAGCCTGTCTCCTCTATACCTGCGCCACCATACCAGGCTTCAGAGTTGAGACGGGCGTCTACTCCCTCTGACTCCTGAAATCCACGGAGCCAGCAATCTTCACCGGCTCGTCCTTCGGTGATCCACGTCGGATGGTAAGTACCCACTTGTGCGGCATTCCCACTGAGATGTGTTCTCTAATTCGAGCCACATGGTTTGAAAAGTTCTAGGTCATGTACTTTCCAAGAACCGTATTAGTGTTACATATCGCTATGCCAGCTATGTCAGCCACAATACCAAGAGAACCTCTCTATCATTTCTTTGGGATTGCATCAGGACATCCTTCCTTTTTCAGCAAGAGGCTCTGTACTGATTAATGCTCTGGCTTCTGGTTCCTGATTCAGAACCAAAGTTCCAGGTGCATTCGCTGATCTGCTAAACACGAGACCCAGCAAATACTGCCTCAAGTGCAAGTCCACCTTGAAGCCTGATGACAAGTCTCGATGTCTCCTTGTACCGCACACAGAAATGCGGGTAAGACTTTACTGCTCGCGCTCCTGTGGGAGGTTACATGATATCCAAATTACATCAGCCCCTCCAGTTGGACAACTCTTGGTCTCCCAACTGGCCGGATATCAGAGCAGCCACCCCACTTTGTACCAAAGTTCCCGGTACACTCCCCCAGATGCTACAAAGCGCAGAGGGGGAGGGGGTTGGGGAGTTTTAATTACACTATTCTTTCTTTCAACAGAAAGTAGTTACTCTCCACCCATCCTGGACCTCAGAAATACCAACTTTCTTCAGAAGGCACAGGTAAAATGGTATTTCTTGTCACCATGCTTCCATATCACAGTAAGTACATTACCTCTAATTTTTCTATGTGCTTCATGGTGAGTCAACAATATTACAATCCCAAACTCTGCTGGTTGCACCAGCTTCGGCAACTGGGGTATTCATTGAATCACTATCGGTGACTGCTGTTTCTCTGCGGAGTGCAACATCATTCACGCTTTTCCTTGCATGGACAGCTGCATAACCACAGTCAGTCCATGCAAGGAGCTCTAACTTCTTCATGACTCACTATACATTTACTAACTGGGATTACTGCCACTGCCATAAATCCCTTATACAACACTTCTGGACACCACAGTCATAATGACCTTCCTGACCAGCATATGCGCAGACATTCTAATAAATTCTTACATGTCCCTGCGTGCATTTTCCATAACCTCAGCCCCTCAATTCTTCATTGTCGGGCCATGGGGTTTTTTCACTATGCACTTTCCTCATAGATCCAAAACTGCTATGGGTTAGATTCAGTGAAATTCCATTATCAGTGGGTCTAAGCTGTTCAACCGCTTTCGTCCCTCATCCATATTGCAGATCTAGAACCAAAACCTAGTCTGATTCTGCTCATGTTCACATTTACTCAGGGTTGTAAAGTTTGACCTAAACGCTTCTCAACCCAATATGCGTCTACTCCACTCCAGGCACAGTTTCACATGAACTTCCTGGAGCTTGTAGCCATGAGTTATACCCTTATGCTTTCCAATACTGCCTCTGCAACAAATCTTTGTGCATACAGACAGCATAGGGACAATGTGCTTTCCAACACACAAGCACGCACAACCTCTTAGCTGCTCTGCAAGGAAGCTGCGTAGCTCTACCCTTGGACCTTGCTCACTCCATGTATCCTCGGGCCACTTATCTAAGAGATTTACTGAACGCACTAGCAGATCTTCTCCATGTAGGTTTCCATCCTCTCGAATGGTCTCTGACTACATGTGTAGCGGGAAAAATCTTCCAACGCTGAGGTCAACCGAACTTGCTCTCTGCGTCCAAATCGAACCATACAGTGCACAGATTCTACTCCCTTCACATGTTTCCAATGCGTTCCCATAGACGCCTTTCTTCCACCAAGGGCCTCTTAAATGTGTCTCTTCTGCTGCCTCTCATAGCCAGCACTCTTCTAATGCTGTTCCTCAGACCCAAGGGGTTCACTGTTCTCGGCCAGACCCACGTCCTGGCCGAGACCAGTATGCTTCCCATACTTCTCAATCTATCACACCAGTAACCAATTTGCCTTCTCACAAGTCAGTTTCAAATCGTAGACTCACTGATGTTCTCAGGTACTGGTAGCATCACAAAACCTTCCACACATAAATCCTACAATTCAAAATGGCATGATTTACCACATGACGCATACACCACTCTTTTCTCTTGCTCCCTCGGATTCTGCTCCCCAGACTTCCTCCGCATAGGTGTACATCTCTGTTCCAATTTGTGTATTGTTTGGGAGTGGGGATACCCGATTAACGGTAAACCCCTTCTGAGTCAGCTTACCATGGATTATCCACTGATCAAGCCGCCTCTGTTTTCACTAGTCACGGAATGGAACCTATATCCTTATAAGTCTCATACGTTCTCCGTTCGAGCCTTTCCATTCCTTTCATTTCACAGTTTGACATGGGAAATTCTTTCCCTCATAAATGTCATTTCTGCCAACAGGGTCAGTGAGTTACACATCTTGTTACATACTCATCCGACCTTGCGTTCCTCCGTGACTGAGTGGTTTTACGTATTCAACTTCATATCTTTCTTAAGGTAGACATTGCATCTCACCTTACTCAGAATATACTCTGCCCATTTTTCCCAACACCTCTCTCTCACCAAAACGAGAGGGTTTTTCCATTCCTTGAACAGTAATAGTTCACTTGCATTCTATCTGATCACACTACACTCCATAGGAATTCCACCTAACTCTTTCCTTCTGTGGCAAGAGTCAAGCTGCGAGTTCCAGTGGGCAAACAGACCAATTCCTCCTAATTGATGGTCTGTATCTCTTTTTCTACCAACAAGCAGGCATTTCACTACAACACTGTGTGTAACCACACTCTTTTGCGTCCATCCCAGCCTTAATAGCTTCCCCTCAGCCGCTGCTGCTTGTAAATATCTATCAGGCTGCAGCCTGGAGGTCTCTCCATACCTTCGCAGCCCATTATTGCTTAGATACAACTAGCCGGCATGCTCCATGTTTGGCTAGTCCGTCTACTCTTATTCTTTTTGGTTTAACTACCCAACATCCTTCCACCAACCCGTTAAGGGTTTCAGGATGCCATCCGTTCCAAATTCCACCCCTGTCATTGCGCCTCTCGCGTCTTGGGTGCATTTGGTGTACTCTCAGGCATCCTCAGCTCGGTACTCACCCATATGTGAGGACTACCATCCTGCTTGTCCTGTAAGAAAGCAAGTGTTGCTTACCTGTAACAGGTGTTCTCACAGAACAGCGGGATGTTAGTCCTCACGAAAGCCACCTGCCACCCCGCGGAGTTGGGTCTGTATACGTTTTTACTTTTATTTTAGTTTCGCTTGTGCTTTTAGCTATAAGACGAGACTGAGGGAGACCCCTGTGGCTCACAGGGATAATTGCAGGCTGAGCATGCTCAGTGCACTCAGTGTACCAGTGTCAGTCAAAGCTTTGTAGAAACTTTGACAGAAAAGTTTTCCGTACAGGGCTCCATCCTGTGATGTCACCCATATGTGAGGACTAACATCCTGCTGTCTTGTGAGAACACCTGTTACAGGTAAGCAACACTTGCTAAACCCACCCGCTTTGTATTATGGGCACAAGTCATTGCTGCTTTCCCAGTTTTATCTAACTGGGGATCAACCCATTGCCATGATATCCGACACCAGTTTAGCAAAAAATTGATGGTTGTGCTGGTTTGGTGTGTAAACTGAGGCCAGGATGTCCAATTTGCCAAATAACTTACCTCTAACTAAAACATAATGACCCTCTGGATGTGAGTGACTATGTTCCATACAAAAGGATATGTTTTTAAGTATAAGAATAGCTACGCCATACCATTTGGTAGAGCCAGAAGCAGAAAAAACCTTGAGATATGCCCCATCTCCTTAATTTTGCATGTTTTGTTTGTAATGTGTGTTTCCTGCAAACAAATTACCTTTCATCCTGTTTAATTGTGATACAGTGTTTTCTCTTTTGATCAGTGATCCCATACTTGCAACATTCCAAGACACCTCTTTAAGTTGTGTCTCCATTACATTTGAAAATTAGTATTTTGAAACATTAGTCGAAAATGTAGTGATAAAGGACTGTGCTGTCCCAAAAAGACCCTCAGTCTCCACACACATGATTGAACACATATCCAAGGCATAACCGCTCCCTGTTCCGTCTTCCCGACATATCCCTCCCAAGCCACCCCAGTGATAGACAAATATTCCCTCACAACTAACTGTAACAGTACAAAGCAACTGACTTCATGGAATATCCCCTCTTTCCCCCATTACATAAATTCCTATACTAATTAGAACTCTCTTTTATTAAGAACCAGAAACACATCTGGATGCGTTCAGGTGCCATCCCCTTATTCATCTGTGTAGGTCTGACAGCAACGCATAGCAAAAGAAATAATTCACATTGAATTTCAGATAACAAGATATGATCATCTCAGCCTAGGACAAAATGTTCAGTGACTAACACATTAATATTTATGGACCAACATAGAGCTAGTGTTCAGGAAGTTCTGCGCAGACTCTACATCCTCACAAACCAGAAAGGAATTATTGTGCCAGATTTTCAGCTTTGCAGGATATTATAAAGCAATTGTAATCTTCCACTTCACCAAAATAGAACATACTGGGACAAATTCCTTCCGTTTTGCAGAGAAATCTTGAAAAATCAAAATTTTTTGTTCTTCAAATTTTAATTCTCTGCATTCATGGTATGTTTGTAAAACTGCTACTTTATGCATATAATTCAGGAATTTAATGATTAGCACTCATGGTTTATTTCTGGTGGCCTGTAATGTTCCCAGTCGATGGTCACATTCAATTTTGAGTAGGTCTTCCGAAGCTGATAACCCAAGGGTAATAGGAATGTTTCCAGTGTACTCAGCAGGTTACTTTCGGATAGTAATTCAGGAATTCCCATAAGCCTCAAATTGCTCCTCTGGGATCTATTTTCTAAGTCTTCAATTTTTTCAGCTTGCTCCTGAACCTGTTTCTCCTAAGTATGAAGTTTGCACTGCAAAGCTGTTGAGTCGTCTTCTACAACGCTCAGCCTGCCTTTAACATGATCTATGTGCAACCCGAACTCAGCGATCGAATTCTGAACCTCCAGAATTTGCACTGAGAGAGAATCAAATCACCCATTTAGAGCTGTGACCACAGATTTGGTCAGCATTGCCACATTTAAATCACTTATCTCAGGCTGAGAGATGTTTTCCTTGCCGGTCGCCATTTTGGTTGCTGCGGAACACGATAGATTTTTCTCTTTCTTTGCCGCTCTGGTGTACATAACCCCCGCAAACAGGCAGAAAGTGAATCGGCACTTGAGTCACAACCGGGCTCATACAATTGTAGCGCTGTACCCTACACTTATAAGCTGGATGGTACCCAGAGCCCAAGATTAAGCTACCATCCGGGTTCACCGCATCACTTGACTCTATCTTTTTTTAAAATATTTTTTTGGACTGTTCTACTTTTTCAATTCCTTCGACTTAATATCGCCATGATATTAGGGAGTGAGAGGCTAGGGGATTAGGCCTGAAGATCTGGAAGGTTTTTATTATTATTTTTTTAAACTTACTAGGCTATGTTCTGAATATAGCCAGGTAGGATTAAATGTATCTGGGTAAACTTAACTAGAACATATCCAGTTATGTTTACAATTTACAGGTAACATTACCCAGATAACTTTAGGCAAGTATGTTCAGTGGAAGAATTGCTCTGCTGAATATCCAGCACAAGTTATCTGGCTATCTTTGGCCCAGATTTTTCATAACCCTATAAATATGGCGGAATGAAGAGCCAAGGCCAGAAAAGAGGAGGGGGGCAATAGTGTGCACCCGGCTGCATTGCGGCGGTATGTTTTCACCCACCGCGGTTGTGGCCACGGCGCACACTATTGCCCCCATAGCGCCCTCTGCAAAAGGTGTAAAACATTACCGCCCGCAGCGCAATTGGGCCCCAAATTTTTAAAATCCCGCCCAAACCCTTCCCCTTTCCCTCATTTAAATTTTATTGTTGCAATGCGGTTGTTATCACGTGCATTAGGGCGTTATCGCATGTGATAAAAGGCGC
Organism: Rhinatrema bivittatum; assembly: GCF_901001135.1. Taxonomy (NCBI): domain Eukaryota; kingdom Metazoa; phylum Chordata; class Amphibia; order Gymnophiona; family Rhinatrematidae; genus Rhinatrema; species Rhinatrema bivittatum. Next base: position 131,597,243 of record NC_042621.1, on the reverse strand, counting down.
TAATGCATGCTATAACAGCCCATTGCATTTTGAAAAATGACCCTGTTTAGTTGGATAATTTGTCTGCTCACTGATTTTCTGAATATTGACCTTTAAGAAATTATTGCAAGAGTTATACTCAGACTAATTAGTATGGATTAGTAGTCAATCCATGCAGCTGTTAACTAGGATAGGCTGGTTGAAAAAGTGCTGAAATATGATTGGTACTGCCAGGGTATTTTTTGTTTTAGAGGATATGTGCCAGTACTGAGTACTAGCAATTTTTCCTCCACCTGCTTAAATTGCTATGTAGCCCCCTCAAAAAAATAAATGCATCTAGCACTGCCTCCACTCCTCCCCCCTGTGTTCTGCATGGAGAAAGGACTTGGGGAGGAGAGACTACTGCCTGGACAGGGAAGAGAAGGAGAGAAGAGAACTAATGCTGGGCCCCTGGGAAAGAGAGAGGGGGGATTCAGCCTATTGGCAGCAGGGAGGTGATAGACAGAGAGGATCCTGGATGGAGAAAGGGAGAAGGCAAAGCAGTGTGAGAAGGTTGGGAAAAACTAGGTTAGGGCCCCCCCATCACTATCCTTTTTCATCTGTGTACGTGAGGGAAGTCTTACGTTGGGACCACCAAGCCCCTGCCACTGTGAAAAGGGGAGTGTTGTGTTAGGGTCCAAAATCTCCAGATAGCAAAGGTGGAAATAAAAGGCCTTTTCCTTTTGGTTTAGTAATTTAACATGTCAGCTTTGGGATGTGCAACATCTCTGATATCTTTGTATTTTGTTCACTACAGAAAGAAATACATTTCTATTTCACCAGTGTTGCACTTCATGCAGTCTGGTTTCTTGGGATTTCTGATTTTTGTCTGAATGTTTCTATTTATAATTTGTGGATACTTATTTTGTATTTGGTGAAGGTCTATCTGTGTGATCAAGATGAGGTATTCTGCTAATATATAGTTTCTGCGTCATGATCTGTAGTAGCCCAGCTTGTCTGTATTCCCAGTATGAGGTGTATTGGTGTTCTAGGGTTGGGCATGATATTTGAAATGCTGATATTTTATAGGCTATGCAGCCAGTTGCAGAGGATGGGGCATTGGTGGTTACCCTTTCCCATACCACTCCCAGAAGAAAGCACTGGGTCATGCCTCTTCTTTGTCCCATCCCTAAATGGCTCTATTCTGTCTGGCTTTGCTTCTCCTCTAAACATTCATGGAACTGAACTGAATGAGCCAAAAAGGATTCTGCTTTTCAGGTCCTATGTCCAGATTACCCAAATTGAATTAAAAAAATTGGCTCATTCAGATCAAATTTTACATTTGTATAGTCCAGATGCACATACCTAATGATATGGTTGGGTCTTGGGTAC